>NC_067479.1:102204509-102517843 GCF_947179515.1 Apodemus sylvaticus
CCTTTTCAGCATTTAATGAAATGTCCATGTAGTTTTTTTTTCCTTTAGTTTATGTGGTGGATTACATTGACAGATTTTCATATATTAAACCATCCTTGCATCTCTGGAATGAAGCCTACCCGATCGTGATAAATTATAGTTTTGGTGCATTCTTGGATTCGGTTGGTCAGGATTTTGTTCACCATTTTTGCATCAATATTCATGAGGGAGATTGGTCTGAAGTTCTCCTTCCTTGTTTGGTCTTTGTTTGGTTTAGGTATAAGCGTTATTGTGGCTTGTGGGTTGTATTCCTTGAGTTTCTATTTCATGGAAAAGTTTGAAGAGTATGGGTATTAAGTCTTCTTTGAAGATCTGCTAGAATTCCCTGCTAAACTCATCTGGTCCTGGGCTTTTTGTTGTTGTTGTTGTTTTGATGGGAGACTATTAATGACTGCTTCTGTTTCCTCAAGACTTATGGGACTATTTAGATGATTTATCTGATCCTGTTTTAACATTGGTACCTGTCATGTATCTAGAAAGTTGTCCATTCATCCAGGTTTTTGAATCTGTTGAGTATAAACCCTTGAAGTAGGTTCTGATGATTTTTTTGAAATTCTAGTTTCTGTTGTTATGTCTCCCTTTTCATTTCTGCTTTTATTAATGTGGATACTGTCTCTGTGCCCTCTGGTTAATGTGGCTAAGGGTTGATTTATCTTGTTGATTTTTTCAAAGAACCAGCTTCTTGTTTTGTTGATTCTTTGTATAGTTCTTTTTGTTTGTTTGATTGATTTCATCACTAAGTTTGATTATTTCCTGCATTTGGTGTTCTGATTATTATGCGATGGGAAGTATTTCTGCTCTGGTCCAATCTGTTTGGAGTTCTGTAGGCTTCTTTTATGTTCATGGGCATCTCTTTCTTTAGGTTAGGGAAGTTTTCATCTATAATTTTGTTGAAGATATTACTGGCCCTTTAAGATGTAAATCTTCACTTTCTTCTTTACCTATATCCTTAGGTTTGTTTGGTCTTCTCATTGTGTCTTGGATTTCCTGGGTGTTTGAGGTTATAAGCCTTTTGCATTTTGCATTTTCTTTGACTGTTGAGTAAATGTTTTCTATGGAAACTTTGGCATATGAGATTCTTTCTTCTCTTATATTCTGTTGTTGATGCTTGCTTCTATGACTGCTGCATTCTCTCCAAGGTTTTCTATCTCCAGAGATGTCTCACTTTGCTATTTCTTTATTGATTCTATTTTCAGATTCAGATCCTGGATAGTTTTGTTCAGTTCCTTCACAGTTTTGTTTGTTTTTCCTGAAATTCTTTAAGGAATTATTGTGATTCCTCTTTAAGGGCTTCTACCCGTTGACCCATGTTCTTCTGTGCTTCTTTCAAGGACTTTTGTGATTCGTCTTTAAGGGCTTCTGCATGCTGACCCATATTCTCCCAAAATTCCCTAAAGGGTTTTTTTGAATTGGCTCTTTAAAGGCTTCTACCTGTTGACCCATGTTCTCCCATATTTCTTTAAGAGATTTTTGTCTTTCCTCTTTAGGGGCTTCTATCTACCTTTTGATCCATATTCTCTTGACTTTCTTTAAGGAATTTTTGTGTTTCTACCTCTTGACCCATGTTCTCCTGTATTTCTTTAAGGGAATTATTTATGTCCTTCTTGAAGTTCTCAATCAACAATATGAGATATGATTTTAAATCTAGATCTTGCTTTTCTGATGTGAAGGATTTGCTGTTGTGTGGGAACTGTGCTCTGATGGTGCCATATTGCCTTGGTTACTATTGGTAATTATTTTGCATTTGCCTTTGGCCATCTCATTATCTCCGGTATTAACTGCTCTTGCTGTCTCTATCTTCTCTGTTCTGCTGGCCTGTGTTTCTATACTCCTGGGATTCCTTTTCTCACCAATGCCCTGCAAACAGCTGGTTCTACAGGAAGTATCACCTGATGGGGTCTTTCCTATGGCAGACTTGGAAAGTCTCGAATGCCTTGCAGGCTGCTATTTCTTAAGTGTTTTGATGCTGCTGTATTTCAAATGCTCTGCTGATGCTGCTTCTCAAATGCCCAGCTTCTACCAGTTTGAATGCACCTACTTGTGTCAGTTCTCGAATGACCTGCTCCTGCCACTTCTTGAATGCTGTGCTCCTGCCCATTCTCTGGAGAGTATCAGGAAGTAGGTTCTTCCCCGTGTCAGAAGGGGCACAGGTCAAATAACCTGCTCCTGCCAGTTCTCCAGAGAGTATCAGGAAGCAGGATCCTCCCTGTGTCAGATGTGGCACAGGTCGACTACATTCGGTGGATGGGGCAGTGGTGATTAACCTGCTCCTGCCAGTTCTCTAGAGAGTATCAGAAAGTGGGATCTTCCCTGAGTCAGATGTGGCACAGGTCTCTAAGAGAAGGACTCTCTCTAAGCTCAGGACTCCCTGCAGGTTAAATGCTCCCTTGCAGGATACATGCCCAGACAGCTGTAGAGCTGCCCAGCTCCAATGTGCAGAAGGAACCCAGGTGGACTGTGTCCCAAGTGATCTTTCACTCTGTTGTTCCCTGCATACCTGGCTGAGCTGGCTGCTTGGTCACAGGAGCCAAGATGGTGGCGACCTCAGATCCCTGAATCTATTTTAAACATATAAAACTCTGGTTGCTACTTGGATGGAGGAGGCTCCAGGGAGTCCATGAAGGTGACATTAGCTAAGATTCCTAGCAGTGGGGGATATGGAGTGTGAAGTACAATCTCCTGTTGCTAAACATGATTCCTAGTGGAGAGCTAAGGACATAAACTCACCTACAAAATCTTTGACCCAAAATTTGTCCTGATTACAAGAAGTGCGGGGACAAAGACAAAACAGAGACTGAAGGAATCAGTAACCAATGAATGCCCCAACTTGAGACTCATCCCATGGATAAGAAGCTATCTCTGATATTGTTAATGATATTCTGTTATGCTTGCAGACATAGCATTGATGTCTTCTAAGAGGCTCTGCCTAGCAACTGACTGAAAAAGAGGTAGAGACCCACATCAAATACCAGATGAAGCTCTGGAGTAAGCTCTGGAGAAGTTGGTATGGGGAGGGGAGAAGACTAAGGGACCCACGGTAATAGGAACTCCACAAGAAGATCAACAAAATCAAATAACCTTGGACCTTGGGGGTTCCCAGAGATTGAGCCAGCACTCAAAGAGCATATGTGGGCTGAACCACCCTTCCCCTGCACATACAAATGTAGCAGATGTGCAATTTGATCTTTATGGGTATCCCCAATAACTGGAGTGGTTGCTGTCCCTGACTCTGCTGCCTGCCTGTAGATACCGTCCTCCTAACTGGACTGCCTTGTCAGGCTTCAGTGGAAGAGGATGTATGTAGACCTGCAGTTACTTAGGGTGCCAGGGTGGGGTGGGTCGGAATGGGTGTCAGAAGCTGCTATTGGGATATAAAGTGATTAGATAGATAGATAGATAGATAGGTAGGTAGGTAGATAGATAGATGAAAAATGTGGTTGCTATATTTGATGTTACTAAGATTCCTTTTTTAATATATAATTTTGCCCAATTTAATAATAGGGGCATTTCACAGCATTCAGAGTGCCATCACTATCTACCACATTTATGGTCTACTTGTCATTGGGATTTCAGGGGCTCCACATGAATATGTACAGAGAGACTCTCAGCAGAGAACTTGCAGAGATTGACCTGCCATCTTTTATCTTGATAGGTATCTTGCACTTCTGATCATAGGAGAAAGAACACTGTAGAACCTGCTGGCCAGGTGGGACTCTTTCCTTTGGGGATGGGTAAACTGGGGCTATTTCTCATTTTCTAGCAATACAAAAGCAACTTCATATTATTTTTCAGAATTATTTGTGAACTAGAAAGGGGTATCAGGAATTACAAACAATTGCATTTCTCTCTTTTATATTTTTTTTCACGATTAAAAATGCTTTTGTTCTCTGGAAAAATAAAGTTAATAAATGGTGCAATTGGTGTAAAGACAAAATTTCTCTGGAGAAATCGTGAATTCAATCAAAATACTTATACTTTGTACTTCAAAATACTTGTCCAAAGAAGATAAGTAAATCAAGGGTGTTCTATTTTAATTTTATGTGCATAGACTTTAAAAGAAATTCAGAACTCTTAGAAGATAAAATGTCATGGAGCAAAAGAGCTAGGACACACGAAGTCACAGATTCCAATGACGTAACTGGAGAAGCTGCATCATTAGAAGGGGTTTCTTCCAGATACTTTCAATTATTTTACAAAAAAATATTAAATGCCAAGGAGAGCTGAGCATCTTGAGATCATATGAATGCGAGGTTATATGGACAAAGAGATGTTCTGACTCTGAGGAAAAGTGTCTTTCATTTATCTGAAGCAAACACTCAAGAAAAATTCAGCAATCTAAAATGAAAATTGTATCCTAGTGTAACTGGACTGAACAAATATAAATGTGCTTATTTACCTCAACAACATTATATCCCTAACCTTGTTAGACAATTCTCATTCTCATGGGAATAGTCAAAATGCCAACTGAACATGCTCCAGGACTTGATGTTGAGGTTTTTATCCACTGTACTTTTCTGTTGCAAACTATGAGGTAGTGAGTCTAAGTGCTAAAAATGCATTACAGCATTCACTTATTGACATGTAGTTAAAGGGTCTAGAAATTTACCTGAATTATAAAAAAATAGATCTGTAGAAATGGTAGCTTCACATAAAACTAAATTATGGCATTAACTGAAATGGAGGCATTATACCTTATAAAATCTTGACTTTATTTTTTACTCAGATCTTACAAAACATGATTGAATAATTCACTTTTTCAATGAAAGAGACAAAAATGGTTCAATATAGTTCTTTATGGTTTTGTACATAAAATCTAAAGGATATATTTTATGATGGTGCAGGTTGCTCCTTTGTGATTAATATGTATTATTCCTTTTCATATATATTCATTGTTTCCAAAGCATGTTATTTAAAAACCTCACAAAAGTAATAGTTCAACCAAATAGTTTCCACATGTTTTTCAGGCTCCAAGAGTAAATTCTAAAAAGCATGTAATCATTTAGTCCGTGGGAGCATATGCATCCAATCACATCATTATAAAATGGGAGGTCTAGCGAGATGGATCAGAGGTCTTGAGGACATTTAAGGGGCCTGGGTTCAATTCTTAGCAAACACATGGTGAGTCCAATTCCAGAGAACACACCATCCGCCTTTGGGTCCTGTGAGCAAAGACATGCCCACAGTATGGGTAGATTTATGGAGGCAAACACTTATGTACAAAAATTAGAAATAAATCTTTAAAAGAAAGAAAACCAAGGGCTAAGAAGATGGCTCAGTGGATAGGAGCACTTTATAAACAAGTATAAAAGTCAAAGTTCAGATTGGATTTCATATCCGTATGAAAACTGGGCATCATTCAAACATGTGCCAGTCCAGTGTTGGGTAGATCCAGTCAGCTCTGTGAGGTTTAATAACCAATCAATCAGGTGACAAAAAACTAGAAGCTTCACAATCATTAAGAGATCAACATTTCTGACACCCTCCCATACCACACAGCTTCTCTGTTCCTGCCATAATCAGGAAGAGTTGAGGCTCCCACACCAATAGCCATAGCAGCAGAGACCCCCACACACATAGAGCCCTGCAGAATTGGTATCTATCCCACCGCCTAAGCTCCATAGACCTTCTGGAGTGCAATTCCATCTACAAGTGGGGTAGATTCAACACCTGGAACACAAATCCTGCCTGACTCTCAGGAGGTTTTCGCTAACCAGGAACATAGGGAGTCTGCTCTAACCAGAGACACTGGAGACCTCCTTAAACCAGGGGCACAGGATTCTCACCCTCTTAACCAGAGACTACTCCGAGGATGCCCACTCTAATCCATGTTACAAAGTACTATCTGCCTCCAAGGAGGCATGCTCCAGTCAGAGACACTTAGGACAGTTAAAACAAGAGACAACCAGGTAAAAGGCTAGCACAAGAAGATAATACACATGGAATGCAATCTCTGATAAGTGGATATTAATTACCCCAGAAGCTCTGAATACCCAAGGCACAAATCGCATAACAAATGACTCCAATGAAGAAGTATGGAGAAGGTCCTGATCCTGGAAAAGATTGATCTAGCATTGGAGAGGAATATAAGGACAGAGAAAAAGGAAGGAGGTGATTGGAGAATAGATGGAGAGAAGAAGGTTTATGGGACATCTGGGGAGGTGGGATCTGGGAAAGGGAAAATCATTTGGAATGTAAACAAAGAATATAAAAAATAAAAATATTAAAAAAAAAAAGAAACAGAAGCCAATGTAATTGGGCACCATCAGATCCCAGTTCTCATATGACAAGCTCTGCATATTCTAAGAGACCTGTAACACAGGATTCTGATCTAAAATTCCATCTCATGAAGATGATAGAGTTCTTTAGGGAGGATATAAATAACTCCCTTAAAGAAATACAGGAAAAGGCAGACAAACAGGTACAAACACTTAAAGAGGAAACAAATGAATCTCTTAACAAAACACAGGAAAATACAAGCAAACAGGTGAAAAAATTAAACAAACTGGTCCAAGACCTCAAAATGGAAAGAGAAACAATAAAGAAATTACAAGTGGCAGCAACTCTGGATATGGAAAACCTGAAAGAAATCAGGAGCTACAAATGCAAGCATCACTAACAAAATACAAGAGAGAGCAGAGAGAATCTCATGCTTAGAAGATACCATAGAAGATATTGCCAGAACAGTCAAAGCAAATACAAAATATAAAAAGCCTCAATGCCAAATCATCCAGGAAATTCAGGACACACTGAAAAGACCAAATGTAAGAATAATAGGAATAGAAGGGGTAAAGATTCCCAGCTTAAAGAGCCAGAAAATATCTTCAACAATGTAATAGAGGAAAACTTCTCTGACCTAAAGAAAGAGATGGCCATAAATGTACAAGAAGCCTACAGAACAACAAATAGATTGGACCAGAAAAGAAAATCTTCTCATCACATAATTAGCAAAACATTAAATACACAGAACAAAGAAAGAATTTTAAAAGATGTAAGAGAAAAAGGACAAGTAACATATAAAAGAAGACCTATCAGAATTACATCAGAGTTCTCAACAGATACTTTAAAAGCCAGAAGATCCTGGAAAGATGTAACCTATACCCAAAGAGAAAACAAATGCCAACCTAGGCTACTATACCCAGCCAAATTCCCAATCACCATAGATGAAGAAAACAAGGTATTCCAAGACAAAACCAAATTCATACAATATCTTTCTACTAAGCCCTATAGAAGATATTATATGAAAAACTCCAACACAAGGAGGCTAACTACACCCAAGAAAACAGAAGAAATTAATCATCTCACCACAAACTCAAAAGCAGGGAATCACACATACATAATACCACCTCCAACAACAAAAATAAAAGAAACTAAGTAATTGGTCTTTAATATTTCCATCCCAACATCAATGGAATCAGTTACCCAAAAAAAAGACACAGGTTAACAGACTGGACACTTAAATGGGATCTAGTATTTGCTGTATACAAGAAACATACCTCAATGACAAAGACAGATACTACCTTAGAGTAAAAGGATTGAAAAAAGATCCAAGCAAAGGGTCTCAAGAAACAAGCCAGAGTAGCTATTATAATATCTAATAAAATAGAATTTCAACAAAAACTTACAAAAAAAGATGGAATAGGATACTTCATACCCATCAAAGGAATACTATGCCAAGAACAAATCTCTCAATTTTGAACATCTGTGTCCAAAATCAAAGTCACCCACATAAAAGAAACTTTACTAAAGCTCAAAACACACATTCAATGTCACACAATAATAGTGAGAGACTTCAACACCTCACTCTCACCAATGGACAGATTATGAAAAAAATAAACTTAGCAGAGACACAGTGAAACTAACAGAAGCTATGAACCAAATGGAATATATATATATATATATATATATATATATATATATATATATATATATATATATATGGAACATTTCACCCTAAAACAAAAGAATACACCTTCTTTTTCTCAGCACCTCATGGAACCTTTCCAAAAATTGACCATATAATCAGACACAAAAGAATCTTCAATACATATGAGAAGATTGAGATAATCCCACTTACTTTATTAGATCACTATGGACAAAGCTTTGTCTTCAAGAACAACAAAAACAACAGAAAGCCCACATAATCATGGGAAATGAAGAACTCTCTACTCAATGATAACTTGGTCAGGAAAGATTAAAGACTTTCTAGAATTCAATGAAGATGAAGACACAGCATACCCAAACCTATGGGACTCAAAGAAAGCACTGTTAAGAGGAAAATTCATAGAGCTAAGTACCTGCATAAAGAAGTGGGAAGGATCCTATACTAGAAACTTCAAAGCAAACCTGAAACCTCTAGATCAAAAAGAAGCAAACACATCAAAGAGGAGTAGATAGCAGGAAATAGCCATATTAGTGGCTGAAATTGCAATTAGAAGCAAAGACAACCATTTACAGAATCAACAAAACTGAGATCAACAAGAGAGATAAGCCCTTAGCAGAACTAAAGGACACAGAGTCAGCATCCAAATTAACAAAATCAGAAAGAAAAAGAGAGACATAATAACAGAAACAGAGGAAATTCAAAAAATCATCAGATCTTACTACCAAAGCCTATACTCCTCAAAACTGAAAAGTCTCTACAAAATGGCTGATTTTCTAGTCAAATACCATGTACAAAACTTTAATCAAGATCACATAAACTATATAACCAGTCCCATAAACCTTGGTGAAATATAAGCAGTCATTATAAACCTCCTATCCCTCTAAGCGCACGTGCGCGTGTGCGCGCGCGTGCGCACACACACACACACACACACACACACCACAAACACACACACACACACACATACACACACCACACACTCATACAAAAACAAAAACCAAACAAAAGATCAAGCCTAGATCTAGATGATTTTAGTGGAGAATTCTATGAGACCGTCAAAGAAGAGCTAATACCAACATTTCTCAAATTATTCCACAACACAGAAACAGAAAGAACCCCACAAAGACCCAATGAACAAAGAGCAGTTTAGACAAATTTCCCTTGTAAATATTGATGCAAACGTACTCAATGTACTCAGCAAAATTCTTGCAAATATAATCCAAGAACACATCAAAACTATCATTCACATTGATCAAGAAGTCTTCATCCTGGGAATGCAAGAATGAATCAAAATATAAAAATCCATTAACCTGATGTACTATATAAGCCATCTTAGAGAAAAAAGTCACATGATCATTTGAGTAGTTGTTGACAAGGCCTTGGACAAAAGTACAAGAACCCTTCATTTTAAAATTCTTAGAGGGATCAGGAATTCCTGCCTAAACATATTAAAAGCAATATGTAGAAAACCAACCGCAAGAATCAAATTAAATGGAGAGAAATTAAAATCTACTTGTCCCTTCTCTCTCCCTCTCTCTCTCTCTCTCTCTCTCTCTCTCTCTCTCTCTCTCTCTCTCTCTCTCTCTCTCTCTTCAATAAAGTGCTTGAAGTTCTAGCTAGAGCAATTAGACAACAAAAGTATATCATGGGATACAAATTGGAAAGGAAGAAATTAAAATGTCACTATTTGCAGAATTTATGATAAGGGACCTCCAAAATTCCACCACAGAACACTTACAGCTGAAAGACAATTTCAGCAAAGTGGCTGGATATAAAATTGACTCAACCAAATCAGTTCCTTTCCTTTACAGACATGATAAACAGACCTAGAAGGAAGTTAGGGCAGCAACAACATCTACCATAGCCACAAATAATGTAAAGTAGTTTGGTGTAACTCAAACTAGTTAAAGATTTGTCTAAGAAAAACTTCAAGTCCATGAAGAAAGAAATCAGAGAAAACCACAGAAGATGCAAATATCTTCCATGCCCATGGATTGGTCGGATTAACATAGAATAAAAGGGTCATCTTACCAAAAGCAGGCTGCAGATTCAATGTCAACTTCATTAAATTCTAGGACAATTTTTCACAGACACAGAAAAACAATTCTCAATTTCATATAGAAAAACAAACAAACAGAAAAACAAAAACAAAGCAGGATATCCAAATCACTCAACAATAAAAAAATTTCTGTGGGAATCACCATCCAGGACCTCAAGTTGTATAATAGAACAATAGTGATAATGACCCCCTGGTATTGGTCCAGAGACAGACAGGTGGATCAAAGGAATAGTATCAAAGACCCAGAAATAAACCCAAAAGTTGGGGAAAATCATAAAAAAAAAAAAAAAAATCCAAACTATGCTGGCAGGGCACAAAGGGCTGGCAGGCCAGGCACTGGTGGGCATGGCCAACCTGGTCTCATCTCACAGAGACTAATTCAGAGCTCTTGTACATTCTGAGCCATCCATCCCCTGTGGTTAGCCATCACAAATCCCTTTAACCCAGTAAATCAAAACTCTTAAATCTTATAATTATCAGTCAGTTTTATATATCAATAAATTATCAATTCACAAGCGGCCCACACAATAATTTTAGAGCCAATTGATAATGATACAAACTACCCACCTAGATTACACAATTTATCCCAATCATTCTATCCTTTTATGATATGCCTAGTTATCTCTGGCTATGTAAAGACACGTGGATAATGTTCATCATCTTCTGCATCCATCTTTTCTTGTCCTCCTCCTCCTCTCTTCCTATCCCTGTTTCTGCATGTGAAACTCTTAGCTCTGCCTCCTCTTTCCCTGTCCAGTCATAAGCTTCTTGTTGTATTAATATTTAAATTAATTGGTGGAAATTCTGCTACACCTCAATCTTTCTGTCCAAATTAAAAAATAATATTTCTCTCAAATATAAATTGAGCACAACTATTACATTTTGCAAATTATAAAGTATAAGATACACCTAACATCCAGTCCATCAACTTTGACAATTAAATAGAACATTCTCTCATATATCCTAGCTTAAACGACTTATAAATCTATATTTTGGCCTGGTTTAGCTTGTATACTCTCTGAAAACTATCTTCTCAAATATGTTCTTTCAATGCTAAATAGCCTGGGTTGGCTATGAGACTATTAGTTGTCTTTCAACCCCACAGGAAATCCTAGAATGACCAACATCATCTGAAAATATAGGAAGCCTAACACAGTATCCAGAACTGAGAAACGTTATAGAGATAGCTGCCAACCTGTACAACACGAGTAAGCCAGTAAACTGGAGCATGAGTCTTCAGCCTTCTGACCCAGGATAATCTGACAGAGCTCTGAAAAACAGGAATTATTAAGGACTAGCTTATTCTGTCTTTATAGAACTAAGTTGTCTTAACCTATAACTTGTATCCTTTCAAGAACAGTACAGGTCCGCAGGGGAGATAGGCAATTTCTACCTAGTGCCATCTAGCCACAAAGTACTACCTCACCTGGAGGTAGAGACGTTCAATTTGTTTTTTGAATCCACAAAAGGGGAGATCTGCTAGGAGCAAATATGTCTTAACAATAAAAGAATAAGTGACATTAAATGTCACATTCTGTGGATTTCTGATGTTTTTGAAAACCAACTATCTATGTAAAGTAATCTGGACAGTTGTCCATTAACTCTCAGCTATTTCTAATTAAATTATCTGAAAACCCCTTTACAATAAACGCAAAGCCATGAATTTGCTATCTGGCCCTTAACATACAGGCATAAATATCTCAGATCAGTCTATAACAACAGTTATAGAACTACAGGTTCTAAGCATTGTATTTTAACATTTTGCATCAATAGAAGAAATTTATATCAATGAAAGTCTTGATTTTGCATCAAAATTAATTCTGTAACAAAATAAATTATTACTTCAACTTAGTAACTATTGTAAAGATTTCTATCAAATGAGTTTATGGCTACACAATCAATTTTAGCTGTTTCATTCCTGTTCCAAACATGGCTATTTCTAAATTCCCCAGGAAGGAAACTTTAGAATAACCACCTCCAGCCCCAAAGCCCAGAGAACAGAGGCAATGATTCTTCATAACTTCTTCAACTCAAGCTCAATATGGGCTTTGGTATATCTTTGAAATTGGGGAAGTGTCAGGAAAATGGGGGAGTTGGTTAGCCTTAAGAAGTCCATACCAACGATTAGTCTCTGATGTCTGTGTCCTGACAGGATCTGGCTGAAAGACTAAGAGATCAGTTCAAAGTAGATCAGTTCAACATGTCTGCATCCATCTTTTCTCGTCCTCCTCCTTCTCCTCTCTTCCTATCCCTATTCCTATCCCTGAAACTCTTATCCCTGAAACTGCTTTTTCCCTTTCCAATCACAGACTTCTTGTTGTATTAATATTTAAATTAATTGGGGGAAAATTTTCTACACCCACATACCTATGGACATTTGATCTCTGACAAACAAGTCAAAACTATACAATGAGAAAAAAAAAAAGCATTTTCAGGAATGCTTATCTAACTGGCAGTATGAATCTAGAGGACTGAAAATAGATCCATATTTATCACTTTGCAGAAAATTCAAGTCCTAGTGGATCAAAGACCTCAACATAAAACCAGATACACTGAATCTATTGGAAGAAAATGTGGGAAACAGCCTTGAGTGTATTTGCACAGAAGAAAAAAATTAGGTGCAGAATTAAAGAGAAAATTTTCAATACAGAAATCTTGAATAGAGGAGAAAAACTCAAAGAAATATACAACATCCTTGTGATCAAGGAAATTCAAGTCAAAATGATTCTCAGATTGCACCTTGCACCAATCAGAATGGCTAAAATAAAAAACTCAAGTGACATCACATGCTGGTAAGCATGTGGTGAAAGGGGAACAGTCCTTCATTACTGGTGGGATTGCAAACTGGTACAACCAATCTGGAAGCTAATTTACCCTTCCTTAGAAAAATGGAAATAGTTCCACTTGAAGACATAGCTATATTGCTCATGGTTATATACCCAAAAGATGTTCCACCATACCCTATAGACATGTGCTGCAGCAGACTGCTGGGTCTGGGTTCAGTCAGAGAAGATACACTTAACCCTCAAGAGATTGGTGATGCCAGGGAGTGGGAAGGTAGGGTGTGGTGGAGGTTGGGGGTTGGAGCATCCTCATGGAGACAGGAGTGAGCAGGGAGGAGATATGGGATATGGACCAGAAAGAGGGTAGACTGGGAGATGCACAAAATATGGAGTGTAAAAAAAGGATTAAGTAAAATATTGTTGATGCCAAAAAGTGCTTGCTGACAGGAGTCTGATATAGATGACTTCTGAGATGACTCTGCCAGAACCTGACCAATATAGATGAGGATGCTTTCAGCCAACCATCACACTGGGCACAGGAACCCCAATGGAGGAACTAGGGGAGGAACTGAAGGAGCTGAAGTGCTTTGCAACCCCACTGGAAGAACAACAATATCAACCAACCAGATCCCCCAGAGCTCCTTGGGACTAAACCACCAACCAAAGAGTTCACGTGGAGGGACCCATGGCTACTGCTGCATATGTGGCAGAGGATGGCTTCATCTAGCATCAGTGAGAGGGGATGCCCTTGGTACTGTGAAGGCTTAATACCCCAGCATAGGGGAATGTTAGGGCAGTGAGGCAGGAGTGGGTGGGGGAAGCACCCTCATAGAAGCAGGGGCAAGGGGGATAGGATAGGGAATTTTCGGAGGGGAAACCGGGAAAGGGGATAACATTTGAAACATAAATAAATAAAATAGCCATTTAAAAAAAAAAGAAAAAAGGATTTAAAACTTTATACTGAGTAAGGCAATCAAAACCCAAAAGTACATGCATGGTGAGGACTTACTCATAAGTGCATATTTATCAAAATGTTTAGAACACCCATGATATACCCTACATAAGGAAGGCCCAAGTGAGGATGCTCCAATTCCATTTAGAAGAGGGAACAAATAGTCATGGGAGGCAAAGGGAAGGAAAGACCTGGGTTGGGGAGGGTAGGGCTAGGGGAGTAGGGGACAGATCAGGCATGGAAAGAGTCCTAGAAGGCCATGAGAATGAATCAATATATGCAGCTGCCAAAGGCAGGGCTGGGGTGATTCTCTAGGAAGTCCCACAGAGTCAAAATGTGGTAGGCTCCCAGAAATTAGTGCAGGTGACCTTAGGTGAAATGCCCAACAGTGGTGATAAGGAACCTGAATAGCTCACCTCCAACTGTATGATAAGACTCTCAGTGGATGGATGAGGACCCCAACCCTCTTACAAAGTGGGTCCTGTCTAAATGAAATGAAATGCAGGGACAAAGATGGAGCATAGACTGTAGGAATGGCCAACCTACCCTTGAGGCCCATCCTTGTGCAGGCACCAGTCCCTTATACTATTATTGATGCTATGTTGTGCTTGCAGATAGGAGCCTTGGATTGCAGCACTCTGAGAGGCTCTACTTAGGAGCTTACTGAGACAGATTCAGATACCCACAAACATTGGACAGGGGTTGGAGAATCCTGTGGAAGAGTTAGTGGAGGACAACTCCACGGGAAGGCCAATAGTGTCAACTAATCTGGACTACTGGGAGTTCCCAGAGACTGATCCACCAACCAAAGAACATACATGGGCTGGTCCAAAGTCCCCAGCACATATGTAGCAGAAGGCTGCATATCTGGCCTCAGTGAGAGAGAGAATGCACCTAACCTTGCAGATACTTGATTTTCCAGGATGAGAAGAATCCCAAGGGTGGTCTCCATCCTCTATGGGGAGAAAGGGAGAGGGAGGATGTGGGAGGAACTCTATGATGGGTCACCAAGAGGAGGGGCAGCAGTTTGGATGTAAATAAATAAATAAATAAATAAATAAATAAATAAATAAATGAAAAACAAATTCATTCTCAAAGGGATAAGGGGTCAAGTGATAAATCAGAATACTCAATGTTCTCCATGCTCTTCTCTGGCTTCTCTGTGTGTATACATTGGTATATTCAATTGGAACACACACACACACACACACACACACACAAACACACACAGGTGCGCAGAGTGCAGGAGGAATCTATAGTAATCATACATATAAGGCAAATATTTTCTATCCATTATCACAAATGAAGTAAATTATTTGATCAAGAAGACCCATCTCAGAACTGATAGCACCTACAAGATAAAACTCATTTTCTAAAATTTAAGAACATAATTTCAAGCCAAATATCCTTGAAGTTGCATATATGACTTTGCTTCCTTTCATTTACTGTGACCTAAGACATTGGACAAACTTCCATGCTTAGCTCATAGAGACATGGCTTTCTCGCTTCCTCTTTTTTTTTTTTTATTCTTTTTTTTTTATTCGATATAATTTATTTACATTTCAAATGATTTCCCCTTTTCTAGCCCCCCCCCACTCCCCGAAAGTCCCGTAAGCCCCCTTCTCTTCCCCTGTCCTCCCTCCCACCCCTTCCCAGTTACCCGTTCTGGTTTTGCCAAATACTGTTTCACTGAGTCTTTCCAGAACCAGGGACCACTCCTGCTTTCTTCTTTTTTGTCTCCTTCCCTGAGGAAATTGCTCACATTTACAGCTTGTCTGCATGGAGTTTCCAACCCTAACAAAACGCTTTTATGATACTTCAACCCTACTCCAAGAATTGCAGGCAACTGCTGGGCATGGGAATAGGAGAGATGTTCTCACTCAGGAAAAAAAAAATACACCAATTGGTCATCTGGTGCCAATCACTTAGCACTGAAAAGTAATATATTGACTAAGTCTATACACACATGTAGTATATATACACGATATTTAGAAATACATGTACATATATTAATGAAAAAGTAATGTTTTAGTCCCTTGTGATTTTAGTTTCAGTACTGTGGACTGAACTCAGGGCCTTGTTATTAATGAAAAAGAGTTTTGTTTTTTTTTGTTTGTTTTTCTTTTTTTTAGAATTAAAGGTTATTCAAAATTTTATATAGGTATAATAATGGTAGGCATAAAAGTATTCCTAATTGAAAGTGGAATTTTAAACATTTTCTGATAAACTTGAAGATTTACATGGAAAGTATTTCTGATAAAATTGAAATATATAGAAAAACATGTTAAAATAAAAGATTATCATGGAAATTATACAGATAAAATGATAGGCATAAAGATAATGTTAGGGCGGCGACGGCAGCAGCAGGAGCAGCTAGTCCAGCTGAAGGGCCATCAGCAGTGGAACCAAGGTGACAGGGTCCAGGCAGGCCTTGCGCCCACGACCACTGACCATCGCTGGCCAGCCAGGCTGCAAACAGTGGTGGATTTACGGTGCCTTTCACCTCACAGAAGCCACTTCAGAACTCTGCCTCCCACCAGTCACGAGAGACTCGCCTCCATCTTGGTTCTCGGACTCCAGAGAGATCAGACAGACTGAGGTACACAAACATAACCCGAGGCCAACATCACAGGGGTCTAAGCCTGACATCAGAGAGCTCTAGCAGGCAAAGCTGGCTAAGAGGCATAGCCCAGGGCTAACATAGCAGGGGGCGGGGTCTAAGCCCCAACAGGCCTTGGACTGATCTGGGCTGCTCGGTGGGCCATCTGTGTGTCAACTCGGCCAGGAGGTTGTTAGCCCAGCAGACTCTCCCGGCACTTTCAGGGAGCACACATGCCCACCATCCTGGCCACCTGACAGAACCATTTAACAGTCATAGCCCGAGGGAAACTTTGGTCAGATCTTGGCCTCCTAGGCTTTTGCTTAGACTCAGGGCCTCAGCAGCTAGGCTAGCCTTGTGTGCACCACCCTGGTTCGGAGATCAGCTGCCCAGCAGAGTGATCAGCAGGCTGAAAAGGTCCCCACAGCACACACCCTCAGCACTCCCTGAAGGAACAAATGGGCACCTTCTGGTTCACAGACACAATCTGGTGTAAAGCACACTAGGGCTGCAAGAGCACCCAAGAGGAGGACAGCACATCAGCAATCTGCTTCAGGGGAAACCCAGCCATTCAGTGTTGCAGAAATAGCCCCAGAGCCTCTCAGGAGGCTCAAACATCAGCCAGAGACAAGACCAACTAACTCCAGAGTACAAGATGGCAAAGGGCAAATGCAGGAATGCTACTAACAGAAATCTAGGCAATATGGTAGCATCTGAACCAAACTCTCCAACATCAGCAAGTCCTGGTTATGCCAACACACCAGAGAAACAAGATTTGGATTTAAAATCACTGGTCATGATGCTGCTAGAAGAACACAAAAAGGACATAAATGAATCTCTTAAAGAAATACAGGGGAACATGAATAAGCTAGAAAGCCATATAATGGAAACACAAAAATCACCTAAAGAAATGCAGGAGAATAAGGATCAAGAGATAGAAGCCAATAAAGAAGAAACACAC
This sequence comes from Apodemus sylvaticus, assembly GCF_947179515.1. Classification (NCBI taxonomy): domain Eukaryota; kingdom Metazoa; phylum Chordata; class Mammalia; order Rodentia; family Muridae; genus Apodemus; species Apodemus sylvaticus. The sequence continues at coordinate 102,221,785 of NC_067479.1, forward strand.
ACACACACACACACACAAAAGAAAACAAAAAAAAACTTAAAGAAATGCAGGAGAACTTGAGTCAATAGGCAGAAGTCATAAAAGAGGAAACCAAAAATAATCTCTTAAAGAATTACAGGAAAACACAAGCAAACAAATGATGGAACTGAGCAAAACCATCCTGGATCAAAAAAAAAAAAAAAAAAAAAAGAAGTAGAAAAAAACTAAGAAATCACAAAGGGAGACAACTTTGGAGATAGAAAACCAGGAGATAGAAACTAAGAAATCACAAAGGGAGACAACTTTGGAGATAGAAAAAACCTTTTTTTGAGAAGAAATCAGGGGCCATAGAAGCAAATATAAGCAACAGAATACAAGAGATGGAAGAAAGAATCCCAGATGCCAAAGATACCATAGAAACCATTGACTCAACAGTCAAAGAAAATGCAAAAAATATATCGAATTAAAATAATGAAGATTATCATGAAAAATAATGCAGATTAAATGGTAGACATAAAAAAAATTACTAAATTAATTAAAAGGGGAATTACCAAGATTTTCTGATAAAATTGAAAAGTTACATGAGAAATATTTCTGTTAGTCTATGTTTTTATTGGGGATTTGAGTCCATTGTTGTTAAGAGATATTAAGGAATAGTGATTGCTGCTTCCTAAAGGGCCAGTAAATATATTCAAAAAAATTATAGAAGAAAACTTCCCTAACCTAGAGAAAGAGATGCCCATGAACATACAGAACTTCATGAAGCCTTCAGAACTCCAAACAGTCTGGACCAGAACAGAAACTCCTCCTGGTACATAATAATCAAAACACCAAATTAACTAAACAAAGTAAGAATATTAAAAACAGTAAATGAAAAAGGGCAAGTAACTTATAAAGTCAGACCTATCAGAATTACACCAGACTTATCACCAGAGACAATGAAAGCTAGAAGATCCTGGGCAGACCTCATACAGACCCTAAGGACAAAATTGCCAGCCCAGGCTACTATACCCAGCAAAAGTCTCAATCATCATAGATGGAGAAACCAAGATATTCCATGTTAAAACCAAATTTACATAGTATCTGTCTACAAATCCAGCCCTACAAAGGACAATTGATGGAAAATGCCATCACAAGGAGGAAAACTACACCCCAGAAAAAGCAAGAAAGTAATATTCTTCCAACGAACCCAAAAGAAGATACCCACATAAACACAAAAATAGCACCAACAATAAGAGGCCATAAATCTTGAGATCAGGGAAGGGTATTTATAAGGGTTTGGTGTGCTTTTAAAAAAATTAAAATGTTAGGCCAATTAGCTATGGTAACTAAATTAATTGAATTCTAACCAATAATTTGGTCAACACCTTTGTATTTTACTACAAGACCTTTGCAGGAACATCAGTGACCAATTAAGAGATGAAGTACCTCTGCTATTGTGATACCAGGAATGTATTCTTAAGAGTGAAAATTTTTATAAAGTTGGTCATGCTATATATATTATACCTAGTAAAGCAGCAGGGAGAAAACTATTTAGGAAATGCATGTCCCTTGAGGGGCAATTACTGTTTTAACTGTCACCCACAAGTCCCATAAGTTACCCTGTTATTTTCCTTAGTTAAATATATTCCATAATTTCAATTGAGATTTCTTCTTTTACCCATTGATTTATAAAAATGACCTTTACGTTTGGCTAGTTTGTTATGTTCTAGAACTCTTTCCGTCTTTGAGCTCCAGTTTAATGCCACTGTGGACTAGGGGTCTATGTGTATCATTTAGTTATGTGTTCAGTTAGTTAAGATGTGTTTTATGGTCTAGAATGTTCAAGAACAATGCGCACTCTGGTTTTGTTGAATGAAATATTCAATAAATGTCAATTACACAGACGTGACTCATATACACAGAAGTTCCATCCACCTATATGCTTAAAGATTTTCCTTCTTTCGTTGTCTATGCATGTCCTACATATTAGTATTGAAGCCTCTATAATAATGTGTTTTTCTATTTGTTTTTCAACACTATCATTTTGCCAGTTGTAATTTTGTCTCCTTGTTATATGTACATAAGTTCAGGACTACTTGATTTCTTTAATAAAGTAAAATTTCCTTCATTTCCAAGTCTTTTCCAATCTTCCTTCATATAAATTTAATTTGGCAAGTATAGCTTTTTTCATGAGTATCATATCCTATTTCACAACACATTTTTAGACTATATGAGATGCTTTTAGAGAAAATTAAATGTTATTTTCATTTGCTCCTATTTTTCTCTCACTAGGTATATTTAGATTACATTTAAGGCAGTCCATATGTATATGGATTTATGGTTGAGGTACTTGACACTTCTATTTGAGGCATTTTATTCTTTTTGTATTTTTCCCTTTTTTCTAGTTTTAACTGAATGTTTTCTCTCATCTATTTTTAAACATATGAATGTGTTTAATTGTGTTGTTAAGAATTTAGAACAACACCTGCTGTCTCCTGAATTTTTAATCTTAGCCATTCTGACTGGTGTAAGATGAAATCTTAGGGTTGTTTTGATTTGCATTTCCCTAATGACTAATGAAGTGGAGCATTTTTTAAGATGCTTCTCCGCCATCCGAAGTTCTTCAGGTGAGAATTCTTTGTTTAACTCTGTACCCCATTTTTTAATAGGGTTGTTCGGTTTTCTGGAGTCTAACTTCTTGAGTTCTTTATATATATTGGATATTAGCCCTCTATCTGATGTAGGATTGGTGAAGATCTTTTCCCAATTTGTTGGTTGCCGATCTGTCCTCTTGATGGTGTCCTTTGCCTTACAGAAACTCTGTAACCTTATGAGGTCCCATTTGTCAATTCTTGCTCTTAGAGCATACGCTATTGGTGTTCTGTTCAGAAACTTTCTCCCTGTACCGATGTCCTCAAGGGTCTTCCCCAGTTTCTTTTCTATTAGCTTCAGAGTGTCTGGCTTTATGTGGAGGTCCTTGATCCATTTGGATTTGAGCTTAGTACAAGGAGACAAGGATGGATCAATTCGCATTCTTCTGCATGCTGACCTCCAGTTGAACCAGCACCATTTGTTGAAAAGGCTATCTTTTTTCCATTGGATGTTTTCAGCCTCTTTGTCGAGGATCAAGTGGCCATAGGTGTGTGGGTTCATTTCTGGATCTTCAATCCTGTTCCATTGATCCTCCTGCCTGTCACTGTACCAATACCATGCAGTTTTTAACACTATTGCTCTGTAGTATTGCTTGAGGTCAGGGATACTGATTCCCCCAGATTTTCTTTTGTTGCTGAGAATAGTTTTAGCTATCCTGGGTTTTTTGTTGTTCCAGATGAATTTGATAATTGCTCTTTCTAACTCTGTGAAGAATTGAGTTGGGATTTTGATGGGTATTGCATTGAATCTGTATAGTGCTTTAGGCAAAATGGCCATTTTAACTATATTGATTCTACCGATCCATGAGCATGGGAGGTTTTCCCATTTTTTGAGGTCTTCTTCCATTTCCTTCTTCAGAGTCTTGAACACTCCTCCACTGCTGGTGGGGTTGCAAATTGGTACAACCACTCTGGAAAGCAGTCTGGCGGTTCCTCCGAAAACTGGGCACCTCACTTCCAGAAGATCCTGCTATACCACTCCTGGGCATATACCCAGAGGATTCCCCACCATGTAATAAGGATACATGCTCTACTATGTTCATAGCAGCCCTATTTATAATTGCCAGATGCTGGAAAGAACCCAGGTATCCCTCAACAGAAGAGTGGATACAAAAAATGTGGTATATCTACACAATGGAGTACTATTCAGCCATTAGAAACAATGAATTCATGAAATTCTTAGGCAAATGGATGGAGCTAGAGAACATCATACTAAGTGAGGTAACCCAGACTCAAAAGGTGAATCATGGTATGCACTCACTAATAAGTGGTTATTAACCTAGAAAACTGGAATACCCAAAACATAATCCACACATCAAATGAGATACAAGAAGAAAGCAGGAGTGGTCCCTGGTTCTGGAAAGACTCAGTGAAACAGTATTTGGCAAAACCAGAACGGGGAACTGGGAAGGGGTGGGAGGGAGGACAGGGGAAGAGAAGGGGGCTTACGGGACTTTCGGGGAGGGGGGGGCTAGAAAAGGGGAAATCATTTGAAATGTAAATAAATTATATCAAATAAAAAAAAAAAAGAAAAAAAAAAAAGAATTTAGAACAGAAGTTTGTGAGAATACATCCCATTTGTCAGGGATAACTGAGATTGCAAGTAGTCCTGGAGCTGAGTAATAGCTTTGATCTTTGGCAAAATCCCCGAGTCCACAGTTTTTTGATCAGCCCTGTGCTGCTCTGTAATCTCATATTTCCCTTTCTCCATGTTGAAGATTTCATCCTCCTGGTGCCTGGGCTTGTGCAGCTCCTTCTTGAAATAAGTGTTGGTCAGGTGTTTGTGGATTGTAACATTGCTGATAGAGGTGGACATGACAGACTTCTGGTGTGTTCTGTGCAGAGAAACTTGGATGAGGGCAAGAGGCTCCATCACAAACAACAAGCTGCTGCCTAGTTGCTTCAGAAAACCCACTCCCTTGCCCCTGTGGGGTCCAGTGAAGATGATCAGGATAGTCCCAGGAGTGATGCAGGATCTCAGCCTTCTCCCATGCTGACAGAAGGGCTTTGTGACATAACTCAGCCACTTCCAAGACATATCATCGGTAGGCATTGTTCAAAGCTTCACCACCTGGGTATCACTGTTCTTGTCTCCACCAGCAGTTGCTGTGATTGTTGCAAGGACCTTCTCCTTTCTCTTCTTTTCAACCTTGGACTTTGCAGTTGAATACTTCCTTTCTGGAATATATAGCAGCTTGGGAGTAGCTGCCAATTCCTCTAAACAGGACATGGTTTCAGCTGCAATGGGGTTTCCTACTTCCTGGCTTTTTAACCTTAGGGTCACCTTTTTTTTTGGATGCACCAGTACCCAGAGTAACAGCAGTTGCAGCACTGCTGCCTTCTTGGTTGCAGATTTCTTCTTTGTGTCAAGATTCTCAGCTTTTTTTTTTTTTACCTGCAATCTTGCAAAATGAGAAAGAGAACTAAGGTAGCCTCTGTCTTCCAATTTTATGTCCTTTCTTAACCTATCAACAAGAATCGTTTAAGCTTTTTTAGGCATGACATATTTCTGCTTTTTATTTAATTTGTCTCAGTCTTCAGATAACACCATACTGCCTTGAATAGATCCTTACATGTAATAGAATCCATCTGGTGTTTAGTGTTCACTTCTCACATTTATCTTTTCACAACTATAGAGTCAATCAATCATGACTCAGAATATCAAAAAATTATCTATATTGACTATAAAGGTTTTTCTCTCATTGTCATTTTTTAGAAAGTCAGGGTAGTAGCTGTTAAGCAACATTTACTTAGTATTATACTTATATATAATACTAGTTGGTAATTTGTATGCAAATACTATACCATTTATATAATTTAGCATCTTTGTCTATAAGCATTGGCCTCATGCATGACACTGAAACTAAACCCCCAATGAATACTATGGACAATTAAATCCCCATTTCCTATCTTGTACTTCAAATGATACAGCTGTCATTCATTCCTGTTATCTTTACATTTTAATGGCATGATCTATACGACAAGAACTTCAGGTCTCTGAAGAAGGAAATTGAAGAAGACCTCAGAAAATGGAAAAATCTGCCATGCTTGTGGATTGGCAGGATTAATATAGTTCAAATGGCCATCTTGCCAAAAGTGATCTACAGATTCAATGCAAAATCCCAACTCAGTTCTTCACAGAGTTAGAAAAAGCAATTCTTAAATTCATCTGGAATAACAAAAAACCCAGGATAGCTAAAATCTATTCTCAACAACAAAAGAAATTCTGGGGGAATCAGTATCCCTGACTTCAAGTAATACTACAGAGCAATAGTGTTAAAAACTGCATGGTATTGGCACAGTGACAGACAAGTGGACCAATGGAATAGAATTGAAAACCCAGAAATGAATCCACACACCTATGGTCACTTGATCTTCGACAAAGGAGCCGAAAACATCCAGTGGAAAAAAGATAGCCTTTTCAGCAAATGGTGCTGGTTCAATTGGAGGTCAGCATGCAGAAGAATGCTAATTGATCCATTCTTATCTCCATGTACTAAACTCCACTCCAAGTGGATCAAGGACCTTCACATAAAACCAGACACATTGAAACTAATAGAAAAGAAACTGGGGAAAACCCTCGAGGACATGGGCACAGGGGAAAAGTTCCTGAACAGAACACCAATAGCTTATACTCTAAGATCAAGAATTGACAAATGGGACCTCATAAAATTACAAAGTTTCTGTAAGTCAAAGGACACTGTTAAAAGGACAAAACTGCAACCAACAAATTGGGAAAGGACACATTCATAGAGAGACTGTATATCTTTATTTAATCTCAGACAATCTTCTTTGCAATTTTGTCACCTAAATATTTTTTCTTCTGCTCAATGAAATCCCTAGATACTTATGCTCCTAGGGGCCATGTAGCTCTAGTTCATTATCTTCTTCATCCATTTTTTTCTGTTCTCCATCTTGTCTCCTCCTCTTCTTACTCTTTGCCCACTCTCTTAAACTTTCAGCTTCACCTTTTCCTTCCACTGCCCAATCAGAGGATCTAGCCTTATCTGACCAATTAAGATTTCCCCTGATCTCATCTGATATGGGCACCTCTTCTGAAGGAGCAGAAAATACAAAGAGCAATCTAGATCATTCTCCTACCTCTGGTCAATGAGCTGGAATGCTAAATACATGAGGCTTTGAAAAATCAGCTCTGTTTTTGTTTGTGTAAATTATAATTCATTATAGTTATAATTATTTCTATTTAAGATTGCAATCATTCTCCACTGAGCAAATCTTTGATGCTGAATCTCTGTGAAGATGATTGGTTCCAGATTTGGGTGTTTTAACTCACCCAGGGAAATCCTCCCACTGATAGTTTCACAATAAAAAATTATTTCTCCTTTGCCACCTCTGTCAATGTTAGTGGAGCTACAATGTTTATCTGTGGAGCTGAAAACAAATGGAATGTCCCTTGACTTTAGGTCTTAATACTCTGGCAGCAAAGTGTCTCTTTGTTTTCAGAGTAAGACCAAACATACACTGGAAAAGCATAGTAGTCCTTTGAGGTTCAGAAAAGGATTATAGACTTTAGAATTTATAAATTTATAAAACACCATAGAATTAATGGCCTAGAGAACCTGGAAAGCATTGAAAGGGCCCATCTTAGATCTATCAAAAGCTTTGTGCTGTGTACATGGGGAACTCATAGCACTGAAAACATCCATAAATTCTTAGAGGAATTTTTGTGTGTATACCACTCTGTTCATCTCTCTGTCACATATCTATTTTTACACACACATAGACTCATACACAGACATGCACACAGATACAAAGAAACAAACAAACATACAAATGAGAGAGAGTTTTTAACTTGTTTTTAAACAAACTAGATCTAACATTAGCCACTATGTCCACCATTGCCCTTAAATTCACTTAAAATTATATGTATCATTAAAACAATTAGGATAATCTTCAACTATCATAGAATCTTGGAAATTCTGGTTCATTACCCTTAGACCAATCTAAACTTCATTATTTTCCACATTAAAAGACACTGTGAACATTGATTGCTGGAAGTGATCTTTCAAAATTCTTTAGCTCTTTGGCAAGGTCATTTTTCAATATCTGATATATTTAAGATATGGTTCCTCAGCCAATAAGCCTCACAGTGAAACTCTGATGAATAGCCTGGGCTCAATACCACAGACTCTAGGAATATTTATATATCCCTGTATTGTCACACTCTGTTGTAACAATCCTTTACAATCAATGTGCAAATCCAATGACATTTCACCGATTCTAAAGAACAGGAAACATGAGATATATAGAATATAAAATTATAGTCACAGAATTTTAACCTCATTTACAAATTGCTTTTCCACCACGTTAATATAGCAATTTTAAGTTCTACCATTAAAAGAACTCTCAACAGGAATGACAGTGCAGCTGGGACAGGGACTATCTGGGCTCTACCTGCCCCTAGGAGCTAGACTGAGCCACAGCACTCTGTGTACCAATTTTGCCAGGGAAGAATTGGCCTGAAGGGAGTACTTTGATTCCCTGGTTTGGAGAAGAGACTGCCATTTTCCTTCAGACAACTGTGTAGGCAGCTCAGGCTAGGGAACACAGGAATAGCAGAACAGCTGGTCCATGGTCCTTCCAGGTTCCATCTGGATCCATGATCTGGGCTGAGCCACAGTGCCCTGTGCTTGGGGAGATCCAGTCACCCAGGGGTGCTGAGACAGGCTTGAAGGCCCAAAGGAAGGACAAGCACCATCCAGAAACAGCAGGACCAACTAACACCAGAGATAATGAGGACGGCGAAAGGCAAACACAAGAATGTTACCAACAGAAATGAAGGCAACATGGCAGCATCTCACCCCAATTCTCCCACAATAGCAAGTCCAGGATACCCCAACACATTGGAAAAGCAAGATTTGTATTTAAAATCACAGCACATGATGCTGATAGAGGGATTCAAGAAGGACATAAACAAATCCCTTAAAGAAATATAGAACACAGGTAAACAGGTAGAAGCCCTTAAAGAATTAAAGGAAAGCACAACGAAATGGATGAAGGAATTGAACAAAACCATATAGAATCTAAAAATAGAGGTTGAAATAATAAAGAAATCACAAAGGGAAAAAACTCTGGACATAGAAAACCTAACAAAGAAGCTAGAAGTCATAGATGCAAGCATCAACAACAGAATATAAGAGATAGAAGGGAGAATCTCAGATGCAGAAGATACCTTAGAAATCATTGACGCAATAGTCAAAGAAAATGCAAAATTCAAAAAGTTCCTAAATCCTCAGAAATCCAGGAAATTCAGGACAAAATGAAAAGACCAAACCTAAGAATTAAGGTATACAAGAGAACGAAGATTTCCAACTTAAAGGGGCAGCAAATATTTTCAACAAAATTATGGACGAAGAGTCCCCTAACCTAAAGAAAGAGATGACCAATCATGAATATACAAGAAGCCTTCATAACTCCACATAGATTGGATGAGAAAAGAAGTTCCTTATGTCATATAGTATTTAAAACACCAAATGTACTAAACAAAGAACGAATATTAAAAGCAGTAATGGAAAATGGTCAAGTAACTTCTAAAAGCAGACCTTTCAGATTTATGCCAGACTTCTCCCAAGAGACTATGAAAGTCAGAAGATCATAATCAATTGTCATACAGATCCTAAGGGAAGATAAATGCCAACCCAGGCTACTATGCCCAGCAAAACTCTCAATTACCATAGATGGAGAAACCAAGGTATTCCATGAGAAAAGCAAATTTACACAATATCTTTACACAAATGTAGCCCTTCAAAGAATAATGAATGGAAAACACCAAGAAAGTGAGGGAAAACTGCACATTAGAAAAAGCAAGAAATTAATCTTTTAGCAAAGCAAGTAGAAGAGAGCCACACAAACATAACTCCACCTCTAAAAACAAACAAACAAAAAAACAGGAAGCAACAATCACTTCTCCTTAATATCTCTTAATATCAATGGACTCAATCCTCCAATAAAAAGATGTCAACGAAAAGACTGGATACATAAACAGGACCCAAATTTTGCTGCATTCAAGACACTTACCTTAGGCACAAAGACAGATACTACATCAGAGTAAAAAGCTGGAAAACAATTTTCCAAGCAAATAGTTCCAAGAAACAAGCTGGTGTACGCATTCTAATATCAAATAAAATCCACTTTCAACCTAAAGTGACAAAAAATGATAAGGAAGGACACTTCATACTCATCAATAGAAAAATCTACCAGGATGAACTCTCAATTCTGAACATATTTGCTCCAAATACAAGGGCATCGACATTCATATAAGAAACTTTACTGAAGCTCAAAGCACACATTATACTCCACATAATAATAATGGAAGACTTCAACACCACACTCTCATCAATAGACAGATCAGGGAAACACAAACTAAACAGAGAAACAGTGAAACTAACAGAAGTTATGAAACAAGTGGATCTAACGGATATTTATAGAACATTTTATCCTAAAACAAAAGAATATACCTTTATCTCAGTACCTCAGAGTACCTTTTCCAAAATTGACCATATACTCCTTCACAAAACAGACCTCAGCAGATATAAGAATATAGATATAATTCCATGTATCCTATCAGATCACCCTGGATTAAGCCTGGTCTTCAATAACAAGAAAAACAGCAAAAGCCCACATAAACGTGGAAACTGAACAACATTCTACTCAAAGATCACTTGGTCAAGGTAGAAATTAAAGACTTTTTAGAACTTAATGAATGCACAATATACCCAAACTTATGGGACACAATGAAAGCAGTACTAAGAGGAAAATTCATGGCTCTTGGTGCCTCCAAAAAGAAACTGGAAAGACCATACACTAACAACTTGACAGCCCAACTGAAGGCTCTAGAACAAAAAGAAGCAGATATACCCAAGAGGAGTAGATGGCAGGAAATAATCAAACTCAGGGCTGAAATAAACCAAGTAAAATCAAAAAGAACTATGCAAAGAATCAACCAAACCAGAAGCTGGGTCTCTGAAAAAAACCAACAAGATAGATAAACCCTTAGCCAAACTAACCAGAGAGCACAGAGACAGTATTCAAATCAGCAAAATCAGGAATTAAAAGGGAAACAAAACAACAGGTACTGAGGAAATCCAAAATATCATCAGATCCTACTACAAAAGCCTATACTCAACAAAAGTGGGAAATCTAGACAAATTTGACAATTTTCTAGACAGATACCAGGTACCTAACTTAAATCTGGATCAGATAAATGATAGAAACAGTCCCATAACCCATAAAAAAATAGAATCAGTCATTAATAGTTTCCCAAACAAAAGAAAGCCCAGGGACAGATGGAATTAAGGCAGAGTTCTATCAGACTTTCAAGAAAGACCTAATACCAATACTCTTCAAACTATTCCACAAAATAGAAACATAAGGAACACTACCCAATTCATTCTATGAAGCCACAAATACTCTAATACCTAAACCACAAAACGACCCAAGAAAGAAAGAGAGCTTAAGACCAGTTTCCCCTTGGAATATCAATGTAAAAATACTCAATAAAATTCTTGTCAACTAAATCCAAGAAGACACCAAACTGATCATCCACCATGATGAAATAGGCTTTATTCCAGGGATGCAGGGATGGTTCAATATATGGAAATCCATCAATGCAATCCACTATATAAACAAACTAAAAGAAAATAAACCACATGATCATTTCATTAGATGCTGAGAAAGCATTTGACAAAATCAAACACCTCTTCATGATAAAAGTCTTGGAAAAATCAGGAATTCAAGGCCCATACCTAAACATAATAAAAGCAGTGTACAGCAAACCAGTAGCCAACATCAAACTAAATGGAGGGAAACTTGAAGCAATCCCACTGACATCACAGACTAGACAAGGCAGTCCCCTTTCTTCCTACCTGTACTCAGAGTCCTAGTCAGAGCAATTAGACAACAAAAGGAGGTCAAAGGGATTCAAATTGGAAAAGCAGAAGTCAAACTATCACTATAGTTTGCTGATGATGTGATAGTATACTTAAGTGACCCCCAAAAGTTCCACCAGAGAACTCCTAAACCTGATAAACAACTTTAGCAAAGTGGCTGGATATAAAATTAACACAAACAAATCAGTATCCTGCCTATACTCAAAGAATAAAGAGGCTGAGAAAGAAATTAGGGAAATGACACCCTTAACAATTGTCACAAATAATATAAAATACCTTAGTCTGACTCTAAGCAAGCAAGTGAAAGATCTGTAAGATAGGAACTTCAAGTCTCTGAAGAAAGAAATTGAAGAAGATCTCAGAAGATGGAAAGATTTCCCATCTTCTGAGATGGGATTGGCAGGATTAATATAGTAAAAAATGTCCATCTTGCCAAAAGCAATCTACAAATTCAATGCAATCCCCATCAAAATTCCAATTTAATTCTTCATAGAGTTAGAAAGAGCAATTTCCAAATTTATCTAGTATAACAAAATCCAGGATAGTGAAAACTATTCTCAACAGCTAGGTCAACTGACAGTCAACATGTAGAAGGATGCATTCTTATCTCCCTGTACAAAGCTCAAGTCCCAGTGGGTCAAGAACCTTCACATGAAACCAGATACACTGAATCTAATAGAAGAGAAAGTGGGGAAGAACCTGGAGCCCATGGACACAGGAAATTTTCCTGAATAGAATAGGAATAGCTTATGATCTAAAATCATTAATTGACAAATGGGACCTCCTAAAATTGCAAAGCTTCTATAAGGCAAAGGACACTGTCAATAAGACAAAACAGCAACCAACAGACTGGGAAAAGATCTTTACTAATCCTACATCAGATAGAGGTCTAATATCCAATATATACAAAGAACTCAAGAAATTAGACTCCAGAGAACCAAATAACCCTACTAAAAAAAATGGGGAACAGAGCTAAACAAAGAATTCTCAACTGAGGAATACCAGATGTCTGAAAAACACCTAAATAAATGTTCAACATCCTTAATCATCAGGGAAAAGCAAATCAAAACAACCCTGAGATTCTACCTCACACCAGTCAGAATGGCCAAGATCAAAAACTGCAAATGCTGGAGAGGATGTGGAGAAAGCAGAACACGCCTCCATTGATGGTGGGATTACAAGCTGGTGAAACCACTCTGGAAATTAGTTTGGCAGTTCCTCAGAACATTGGACATATCACTATTTGAGGACTTAGCTATACCATTCCTGGGCATATGCCCAGAAGATGCTCCAGCATGTAATAAGGACATATGATCTACTATGTTCATAGCAGCCTTGTTTATAATAGCCAGAATCTGGAAAGAACCCAGATATCCCTCAACAGAGGAGTGGATACAAAAAAATGTGGTATATTTACATAATGGAGTACTACTCAGTTATTAAAAATAATGATTTCATGAAATTATTAGCCAAGTGAATGGAGCTAGAAAGTATCATCTTGAATGAGGTAACCCAATCACAAAAGATTATACATGGTATCCACTGATAAGTGGATATTAGCCCAAAATCTCGGAATACCCAATATACAACTCACAGACCACATGAATCTCAAGAAGAAAGACCAAAGTGTTGATACTTTGATCCTTATTGGAAGGTGGATCAAAATTCCCATGGCTCACAACCAACCAATAGAATGAGCATAGGGTTCCCAGTGAAGCAGCAAGAGAAAGGACCCAAGTGCTGAAGAGGTCTGCAGCCCTGCAGGAGGAACAACGATATGTACCAACCAGTACCCCCAGAGCTCCCATGGGCTAAGCCACCACCAAATAGTACACATGGAGGAACCCATAGCTCCAGCTACATATGTAGCAGAAGATGGCCATTTCAGACATCTATGAGAGGAGAGGCCATTGGTCCTGTGAAGGTTCAATCCCCCAGAATAGGGGAATGCAATCAGGAAATTGGTAGAGTGGTAAGCAGGAGGAGGGGGGATGGGAAAGGGTGTTTTATGAGGGTAACCAGGAAAGGATATACCATTTGAAATGTAAATAAAGCAAATATCTAATTAAAACAAACAAACAAACAACAACAAAAAAAAAACAGCTCTCAGATGTTTCCTAGCATGTGACCCTAATCCACCTGCAAATTTGCCAACTCCTCTGCTCTCCATGTTGGCCAGATATCCGATTTCAGATGTGCTCTTAAATGCCACAGTAAATGCACAATAACTATGGTGTTCACCCCCTATAACATCAGGTACAGAAAACATGCTTAGCAAAACAATGTTTCCACATAGATATTGATGTTGTGTGCTGTTTATATAATCAACAATGTGCAGGATGTCTCTTCTGTCAGAAAAGACCTATTAAAGGGTCCCATTTTATTATTTATGTGGCAGTCCACTTCTCTGTGTGAATTTATCTGCACCATAGTAGGTAACCTTGGCCTAAGTACACAGAAAAGAAGAATAACAGTCATTGGTCTGCCTGCATCTGTTATTCCAGAGAAGTAGTTCCGCCCTGAACCTTGTTAGAGAAAGAGACAAGCTGAAAAAGGACCTTGAATGTGAATTGTGGCATTCCCCTCTTCTTATTAAAGTCATGCCTGTGCTTGTCTGGCCTCTGCAACTGCTTTTCTTAGTCAGAGAGTTTTCTGAGTGGTGAATGAACAGTCAGATACTTTGCAGTTCAATGCTGCATATGGATATGGGCCATTTGTCAGAGTGCCAACCATAGCCACCTCAAATATGGTATTCTTTTAAAAAGACCAACTAGAATTATTGATATGGATGCTTTCATACATAGAAGAAAAGTATATTCATCTTTATGTATTGAATCTACTTGAATGCCAAAACACTACATAGAAGCCAATATTTAAAAGAACTTAATGGTTTGTTATTATTTTTGCATATGTGTGTCTAATAAAACATATATTGCAATATTATATAAGGTTAATCCATATCCTTTTAACATAAGCCAGTTAAATTTCACACATTTGCTATTTATTTATTGGATAAACTCCAAGAATTTTTTTCCATTTAGGAAACGGAATTTAGGACTTCAGGCAATATAGACAATTTTCATCACTTAAGCAATCATTTAACTTTTTGTAATATTTGTAAGTAGACATCCTGTCGTATTATATTTATAGTTAAACATTAATGACTCAAAGGTTGTTAGATAGAGCTTTGCTGCTGTAAACAGACAACATTCCCAGGGCAACTCTTATAAGGAGAACATTTAATTGGGGAAGATTTACAGGTTCAGAGGTTCAATTCATTATTATGGTGGATACATGGCAGCATATGGGCAGGCATGCTCTGGAGGACCTGAGGTTTCACCACCTTCATCTGAAGTCTGCTAAGACTGGCTTCCAGGCAGCTAGGACAAGGGTCTTAAAGCCCATGCCCACGGTGACACACCTATTTCAAAGGGCCACACCCATGCCGTGTTAAATGGTGTTGTCCAAGCCAAAAGTGGTGACAATGGAATCAATTTGTAAAAACTCTCTCTACTCAGTGCAGGCACCCAGCTAGGTTCTGTATAATTCTTTTTACTTTTCAGTACATTCTGTCTCCTGCTGTTAGATTATGTTTAGAGTTTATAATGATTTTCTGCATGGAAGTTCAATACCACAGAACAAATTGCATTTTAATTAAAAAATGCTTCTTCAATATCTTACTTTAAGAGCTACAAATAAGAAGTCCATATTGAATTTGAATGTTACTACTTATAAAAATCTAACTTACCATTACTTGGATATATATATATATATATGTAATATATACATACATACATATATCCACATATATATGTGGATATTTCCATATTAATTTAATCTAATAATAACATAGTAACAATACTGCAAATATTTCTGTATTCATGTGTTTTGAATTAATTTTATCATATTCTGCTAAATGTGCCATATTAATTTTGCTTATACTTTGCATACTTTAAAAAAATTATTTGGTGAAATAAAAGTTAACCAAATTGGAGCGTTAGAAACAATTATCAATAAATGATTTACTTTTAAAATTACACTTTGTGTGTGGGGGGATGGGGAGGAGTACACCTGTGTACATGTGCATGTGCATAACCTGATACACATGTGGAGGTAAGAGGCCAACTTGAAATTGGTTCCCTTGTGCAGTAGTACCCAACTAAAATTCTCAGATTGCAGAGGTCTTGGCGTTTTTCACTACCCGCTCTAATGTTCTAGTTTCCCAAGGGAGAGACATGTACACACAGTCATTACATTTTGTTATGCCCAAGTCAGCTCAATGGCTAGGCCATTTCCTACCCTCCACGTGGCTAATCCAGCTCCCTCTGCTATTCTCAAATTATTACTTACTAAAATCTATATTCCATCTTTGCTGCCCTGGACCCAGTCAGAGAGCTTCTTGGAGCTGCTCTCCCCCGACCCCTACATGGCTTCGTGACTACGTGGCGGTGGGGCTCTCAGTCTTGCATATTCTCAGGCATGGTGTCTCCTCTTCCCCACCTCTCTTGGCATGGTAGATCTCTCTCTCCTGGGAATCCTAGAAATCCTATCTCTGTCTGCCCTGCCCAGCCATTGGCTGCTGGCAACTGTATTTACCAATCAGAACCAACTATTTATTGTGCGGATGGGTGGATTCTCGTGTAAACAATTTTGGAGACACAAATTAACATAATACAAACAGCATTGGGCCAAACCCACTATGCACTTGTTCTATCACGCGTATCCTAAAGCTCAATTGCATGTTCTCAGACTTGACGGCAAGTACTTTTACACAACGAGCCATCTCGTTCACCCATTGACTGATCCGATTTATATTGAATTTTAGGAAATCTTTTTTTAAAGCTGGTAGATTTAGGCAGTTAGAAAAGTTAGTGTTTTAGAAAAAGATGTTAAGCTTCAAAAGAAAGGCAAAAGAATTAAAACAGTAATTATGTACTTCTGAACACAAATATAATCTAGTTTGGTAACCTAAACACATGCTTTCAAATACTAACTTTCCAAGCTGAAAGATGTTGGTTCTTTTTCAATTTAAGCCTTAATAATTTGGCAATGATAGAGAATCATGCCATTTTCTACAGTGTTAGTGATTATAACAAATCATGGCATTAAATTTAAACATTTTAAAATAAATTTTAAATTTTTTAAAAGAGCAATGTAAAAGTAAATTTTATCATGTAGTTTTTATGATTTATGAGAATTCTAACAATTATAACTTCTTTATTATAATTCTTCTAAAAACTCCAAGGAAACCCTCTAGTAGTTCTAACATTTTAACTTTAAGAAAATTTTGTTCCTAACATTGGCTCAATTTATATATAAGCATTAAGTTATAACCAATAACATTCTTGATCAATTTTGAAAAATATGTCAAGAAATAGTATTGCTTAAAATTAAATTGCTTAAAATGGATAAATCTTATCCATTCAAATGTTACACAGTATTTTCATAAACTGTATTAAACACACCTTAAAGATGGGTGACACGATAAAGTGAACATGAAATTTTTCACATGGAGTGTGTAAGTCTACATAAAGGCACAATCATATATTGTACAAAGAATCCCAGTTTCTTTTTTGTTGTTTTCAGAAAGTACCACAAAAAAGAAAATTCTAAGTGGTATAGTGTTTATTCTACTTACAGTTTATAGAACATTATTGCAGGTACATCAAGTTAAGAAATTAAAATTGATTGTTCATAACTACCATCGATCAGAGAGAGAGAGTAGATTCATACATTTTGATCCAATGTTCATGTCCCTCTCTATAAGCATAAAGCATATATCCCAGGATGTCCATTCTGTTAAATGGTGCTGCCTGTACTGAGACAGGGCCTCCCTTGCCAATTAACATAATCAAACTAGTTCCCCACAAATATAGCTGATCTAGTCAATCACTCCTTGGGACTCTCTTCTCGAGTGATTCTTCACTGTAGCAATCTGACAATTAAAGCTAACCATCTGGCTGTGTTATGACTGTTTTTTATTTGTGCAACAACTGTTCATCAAAAGCTTAAGAAAATATCCTATTTTGAACCTATATAATAGCCATGTCCCAGAAACATGGCTTTATTTAAAATCCCTAAGTAACATATTCTGCTATAAAATGAGTTGTGAGATCTTTTACAGACTAAGAACATATAAACCCATTAACACACACACACACACACACACACACACAAATTGGTGGATGCACTAGAGAGACAGTATACAACAAATGGATGAATCTTTTCTGTAGATATCAGATACCATTTTACAATTAGTTTTAGTTTTAGGTTTGAAGGGAGTTAGAAGTCCACCTAATTCAACAGGGTTTTAGTAAAAGTTTGCCTAACATGACATTTAGATCAGATGCAAGTTGAAAATAAATGGCAAGTGAAGGGCCCGTGAGAATCCAAGGAAATGTTGGCTCTTATTCTGCACCATTCTGTCTCTCCATAATCACAATGTTTTGGTTAGGAAATGTCAAGAGCATGGTCATTGGTACAGATGGTACTTCATCAGAGAGGTCAGGCCATACAAGTATCAGTTAGTATGTTCACTCATGATTGTGTGTGTGTGTATGTATGTATGTATGTATGTGTATATATATATATATATACAATATATATATATACATATATATATATTCCTGTCTTCACATATATTAATAATAGTGTGTCTTTTCTTTGGGATGTAGGACGCTAAGTGACCCTGATGAATATGTCATTCTTAGGGTTAGTAAAATTGCTTGACCTGCATGACAGTTATATGACTTCCTCATTTGGCTCCTGGTACCAACAAAGTTCCATCGATAACCACTCTTTTACTGGTTTTACAGCTTCTAATACAGCAGTAAATTGAACCTCCTGGGAGTCAGAATTTGAATTTTCTCATAGGCATACATGGAGTTATTTCTAGTTGCTTATTTGTTCATTTATCATTTTAAAGCTATTTCATATTATTAAACTTAACTTTTCCATCTATGGCTTAGCATTATATAAAGTACCTTCAAGATACTATAAAGTAACTATAAAGTTAAAACAGAGTATCATAGGACTGGAGAGATTGTTTCATTGAAACCTAGACTCACAACCCAAACTGTAGTATCCTTGTCTCCATATAGTTAGTGTAGAGCTATTTGCTCACCATTAACAACTTATCATGTGAAATGCATGTATTGACTTAAAAATCCCAGATTTTAAGCTTTAAAGTACCTTGGAAATTTAATGTATTCAAACAAATAAAAATCATAGTATATATTTGCAGTATTGGTTGAAAGTCTAAGGTGCCTAGATTTTTTTGGTTAAAATATATGAAACAGAGATATTGAATCATGTAGAAAATAAAAACCTCCTATCAGTAATAGTGCCTTTCTGCAGATTCGACAGACCTGTAATTTATCAATAACATTACATTATTATTAATTTTATTGTTATTTATATTTTAATGATCATTAAATCACATTAAATCACATTAAATTAAATGCTGATGATTTGTACACATTCATAGATATATAGGTGTCTGATCCAAAACTTGTTTATAGCAGATGATAAAGGAGATGCACTGCATTTAAACTTCAGGTTTAATTTTTTTATATAAAAGGTATCTAATAAACAGGTGCATTCTACTTGATGAAATCACAGACAAAATAGAAAGGGATGAATTCTCTCAAGGATTATTAAATTTGGGTGGTTCTTCATTGGGCAGCCAGTGATGTGACCATAATGTGTAGAAACCTCACTGATTTTTCTCTGATTGTCACAACAAATGATTTCGTACTGACATTTAGAAGGTCGCAATTAGCAATTGTTTGCAAGAGCAAAACAGTGATTCTCTCCCTACCTCCTGTTGGAGTGGCCATGCTTAAAAATACTGGGAGATTTAAATGTATCTTCAGGACCAAAGAAATATCTGGAATGATCCTTTTGCTAAGACATATAAATAGGGAGTATTTACCAGATATCAGTATGGGAAATAATTTAGTTAGAAAGAAAAAATAAACATCTTTATACTGAGCTTTAGGGACCAATGTATGGGGGAAAATCAATAAATAAGAACGAACAATCACTAAGAGATTCACTCATCCAGCATGCATATTGTCTGCTCTACATTACAGTTTTATCTATGAAAAATTATAAGAAAAATGAGATTGTTCTATTTTACAGAGAGGAACATAGAAGCCAGAGGAAAGGAACAATTTTCTCAAGGATGTAGAACTACTAAGTAGTATACTCCAGGGAGCTGAGAGCGCCAGAACTGGGACAGACTCATTGGCATCTAACCATTCTTTTCCACCAGCAACCTCCCACTTAATATCCTGCACTTCTATGTAAAGCATCATTAAAGTAATAAGGGAGGCCAAAACCCAAGATCTCACTAGGCCATATTCTGTAGGTGATGTGAATAAGCTGTTAAAGTAAAGTTCTTCCAATGGGAGTGTTTTAAAAGCATTTGATTTATATCTCCACAGGAAACCTTACAATGAATTAATGGGTCTTTGTGCTTCTGTTTCTATGATATTTTTTGTTTTCCTTTTTTGTAAGTTTATTCATGTTGGTCTACACAGATCACTAAGAGACTGGAATAGTTTCTATGACAATCCTATAAACATAGTTACTGAAGAATTAAAAATGATTAGCTTCACAGCCATTTGAAAATGTACTGTTAAATAATAAGACCTAATTTGGAAATCTGGAAACTCTTATGAACAGCCCATTATTGTAATTGGCTTTTGTGCAACAAATGGAATATGTTCCTTCGGGCTTTGTAAGGAAATGAAATAAATTGAATATAAACTAGATTACCATTCCTTAAAGTACTTTTAAGACTTTGTGCAGTTTAGTACTTTAGAGATATTTGCCAACAGTATACACCCCTCCATGTCTGATTTTTTTGTTGTGTTTCTTATTAGAATCTGGAAAACAGATCTCCCAGGAAGATAAGAGATGCCTAAGTTAAGCACCGCATTTCTAGAGTCCTTTTTATACTAAATATCACAATACTTTTGCTTCTTTAGTTGGATGAATACAAGCTATTAGCATGTATTATATGGCAATTAAAATGACCCAATCTTCCATTTACAAGGCAATCTAATCTATATGAATCACTAGGGTATTTAATACATGTTCCTGTGTGTACCATCCTTTCACTACCAACATTCATATATTTCATGGATACACAGTCTGATGGGTGCAGAGCACCACTTGTTTAAATATCTTAGAGACTTAAAAGTCCCAAATTGATTTTTTTTTATTGTCAGCATTCCAAAAAGAAGTGAAACTGTAAGTTGATTGAGATAAAATCAGCCAGGTGAGGAACAAAGGAAATTTATATTCACGTGAGGCTTATTGAGGATGGAATCTGGGAGATGCCAAAATCAAGCATCCTTGAAAGTGTGCACTGAAGTTTCATAAAGTGGTGGCTGGTTTTAGAGCTTATATTGCAAAGTGGGTTGTTAGATGTATCTCTAGAATGTTGGGAATTATGATGGTTGCAGCAAACACTGACTGTCTTGAAGTAGAGGTGTGAGATGCAGTCTTGTGAAATCAGATTTTCACAAGCTGTTACCAAGACTAGTAGACTTCATTATATCATTTCATTTTATTCCAAGATCACATCTGCCTTTGGCTAAAAACAAGACCTCTTACCTTTTTTTTTGTTTTTCATTTTGTTCTGTTTGAAAGAGTATGTCATTATGTAGCACAGGCTGGCCTCAGTGCTGGGATGACAGACACATGCTCCCTACGCAGCTTCTTTCCTTCCTTGATACCAGAAAGTCTAAGAATGGCAAGTAAGAAAAAACCACAATGTTTAGAGTAAGTGAATGTTTGAACAATTTTCTACACAAAATGGACTGAAAACTATTCTATGTAGTTGTTTTGCTGAACATATAAAATGGAAAAGTAAGATTTCAAGGGGGGGAGAAATGACTCAGTGAGTCATCTCTTCTCAAAAATGAGGGTAAGAGTTTGGGTCTCCAGTACCCAAATGTGTGTTGGATCTGGGTCCCCAAGGGTGGGGATGGCCCTAAGTTAAGGGCTGGCAGGTAGGAGAGGCAGGACTATTCCTAAAACTAATTGATAAGCCTATTTATATCCATGAGCTTCAGATTAATGAAAGACCATTTTTAAAAAGATAGGTATAGAGCAGTTTGAGGAATGGCTCAATTACCACATGTAGACTCAAACAAGCATACATGCATCCTTATACACAAACGCACACAAATGGAGAAGTACATACACCAAACATATTCAAAATGCCACACACCTACAAAATAAAATGTATACACATATAAACTAAAATAAAATGGTATTTCAGTTTCCTTGAGCACAGAAACAGCCTCCATATTGAAACTGATGCAATAGCAGTAGCTACATAGAAGTACCTCTGTGAAATGAAGAATGAAGTTGTAAGCATATCATTGTCCTTTACATGGATGATCTAAGTATGTTTCTTCACTTGTAAACACTTCTTAATAAACAAGCCTCTGTAAATTCTCAAATAAGGACACATGTTCCACTATGTTCACAGCAGCCTTGTTCATAATAGCCAGAAACTGGAAACACACTAGATGCCCCTCAAAAGAGAAATGGATACAGAAAATGTGGTACATTTACACTATCCAGTTATTAAAAACAATAACTTCATGAAATTCCTAGGCAAATGGGTAGAACTAGAAAATACCATCCTGAGTGAGGTAACTCAGTCACAAATGAACACACATGGTATACCCTCAATGATAAGTTGATATTAGCCCAAAAGCTAGGAATACCAAAGATACAATTCACAGACCACATGAAGCTCAAGAAGAAGGAAGACCAAAGTGTGGATACTTTTGTCCTTCTTAGAAGGGGGAACAAAATACCCATGGGAGGAGATACATAGACAAAGTGTCGAGCAGAAACTGAAAGAAAGGCCACCCAGAGACTGACCCACCCCATATCTAGTCAGCAAACATATACACTATTGTGGATGTCAACAAGTGGTTGTTGACAGGAGCCTGATATAGTTGTCTCCTGAGAGACTCTGCCAGTGCATGGCAAATACAGAGGGGGATGCTATCAGCCGACCATTGGATTGTGTACAGGGTCCCCAATGGAGGAGCTAGAGAAGGGACCTAAGGAGCTGAAGGGGTTTGCAGCTCCATAAGAGGAACAACAATATGAACCAATCGGTACCCCCAGAGCTTCTAGGGACAAAAACACCAACCAAAGAGTACACATGGAGAGACCCATTGCTCCACCCACATATGTAGCAGATGATGGCTTTGTTGGACATCAAGAGGAGGGGAGGCCCTTAGACCTGTGAAGGCTCATTGCCCCACTATAAAGGAATGTCAGGACAGGGAAGCAGGAGTGGGTGGGTTGATGAACAAAGGAAGGGGGAGGGAATAGGTGTTTTTTGGAGGAGAAACCAGGAAAGGGGATAACAGTTGAAATATAAATAAAGAAAATATCTAATAAAAATTAAAAAAAAACAAATATAAATCTGAAGTTTTCTATTAAAAATTAATGTTGACAATTGGAAACAAAGGAGCCACATCATGCATGATGGGACTTACTGCAACATATTTCATCTTCAATTGTCTGCACATAAATCTCATATAGTAGAGTAATATAAAAATTCAGGCTCCTTTGTTTCCAATGGCAATTTTTCTAAACAGGAGGATTTAGTTTTTCTTTCTTTTCTTCTAGATTTTAAGTGCTGACACTTCAGGTATTAACTCTTTAGAACTCTTTTTTTTTTAATTTTTTTATTCGATATAATTTATTTACATTTCAAGTGATTTCCCCTTTTCTAGCCCCCCAATCCCTGAAAGTCCCGTAAGCCCCCTTCTCTTCCCCTGTCTTCCCACCCACCCCTTCCCATTTCCCCGTTCTGGTTTTGCCAAATACTGCTTTACTGAGTCTTTCCAGTAATCTATCACTGCTCTAGCTTCTCATTCAGTCCAACCGCTGCTTAGCCTACAGCTCTTTGCTTGTTGAATGGCTCCCTATGTGGCAACTTGTATGGGGAAGCTATCAAGAACCCAAGTACTTTACGGCTTTACCTTCCATCATTTTTTTAAATGAACTTTAGCAGTCAGAGGCACAATTCGTTTTTATGATAATATTCCTGGTATCTTTTGTTATCATATCATAAAGTTGCCAATCTTAATATTACTGGAATACTGAGGTTCACAGGATTAAGTAGGGTAAAGTTAATGGTTGTAACCTGGGGAAGCAAACAACCCAAGCTAAGGAAAGGGCAGTAGTGACAGTGAAGGAGCACACAGACACATGAAGGTCACATATGGAACATCACTGGGAAAGCACTTCCCCTTTGTTGTGATGTTTGAGGAGAAGCTGATTGGAGAGGCTTCTCCTGAAGCAGAAACAGTGCTGGATTTAGGAGAAAAAAAAGCATGGCAAGAGGAGGTCACCAACTGTGAAATTCTCTGCATTTCCCCATCTAGCTGGCTAAGAATTTCTAGGAAAATCTATGAAACTCCTCTTCTTTTGATTTCCATTAAAATACTCATTTTTCCTAGAAGTGGTAAACAACTTCCTAGCAGGCCTTTGGGGGTCTATTCCCTCCATTTAGCAGTAAGCAGAGTAAGCTTAACTAACTAGAGACAACTTCCAAGAGTACCATCCAAATTATGTCTGTCCTAGAATTATTTAGCAGCACCATGAATCCCTAAGGTCTTAATGTTCCTGCCTTTCAACATTCACACTTATTTTCTAGGAAAAACAATTGAAATTCAGCCTTCAAGAACCAGAAGGGCATAGCTGAACACTTGAGCCATAGCTCTAAAGTCCTTAAATGGAGTCACACCTTTTCTGACTGGTAGTTTTTTTCCAAGAACAGTTATTATTTATGCCATACCAAAATTAATTAGATCAAAATCAAATTGAGAAATTTTGTTATGTTTATCTCATGGTGATTTGTTGAGTTTTCAACAACCATCATCTGTACATTTTACCATTGTACAAATGATGATTCCTATGTGTATTGACATATATAACACTGTGGTTATGATAAGCCATAATTCAATTACCCACTACACTTTTGTATTAGTGAATGTAAGATGTCAATGCTGAAAAAAAGACCATTGGAAATAGGCAGAAAATTTAGATAGGTTCAAAATAAGTGATAGTTAAATTCTTACTTTTGAACAAATTAGATCTTTTACCTTGTGTATATAGGATAATCTATATGATTCAAATAACTTTATTATAAGCTGAAGAGATAATATACTTCCTTAGATGATCACTTTTATTGAAAATGTATTTATTTTTAATAGCATTTGGGTAGCAGACACTATTGAGTACTATCATGGTTCTTTGAACTGATGCCAAGTTATGAAGGAAACAATGGGCAAATTTTACAGGTGCTTATTTCCAGTTTGTTTTTATTCAATAATTTTGAAGCAGATGTCAAATTAATTATCCCAATTTAATCTATCAAGATAGGAGGGAGAAATGCTAACATTCCTCCAAATTCACCACGTTAATGAAATTCACATTCTCGCCTCAAGCTCGTGTTTGTCTCTCCAATTAGTTAACATTGCCTCATATTCTTTTCTCAGTGGAAATAGAATTCATACGTCATTGGCTTTCCCATTTTAATGGCCATAATTTGGCAGCACTTTAGAGTTAGGCAACCCTCATAGATGTTTGACTTCAGAACATTTTTTTCAATCCATAGATAATTTATGTTCCTAGTAGGAATCACTCCCATTCCTTGGTAGTTGAGTGTTCAGTTCATGACATAAACAAACAAAACAAAACAAACAAAATTGAAAAAAAAATCCTTATACCCTACAGCAATGGATTTTTGTCTTGGCTGGGAGGTTTTGTGTGCATGCTATGATATACCTTCAATATTTAGGTTGACAACTATAAATGTCTTCCTTGCCCCCACTTCCTACTATTTTAAAACATGGTCAGAATCTTCATCATTTCCAAATCTACTGTAGCACTGATTGGAGGATGAGACCAGATATATTTAAAGTTTGCGATGCTTACTGCTCTTGCAGATACTCATTTGTTTCTCTTTTTTCATTCCTTTCTTATTGAAAATATTTTTATACAATATATCCTAATTAGAGTCACTTCTCACTCTACTCCTCCCAGTTTTTACCCATTTTTCCCTGCCATCCAAACCATTTTCTGTCTCCTTCTCATAGGAAAGAATATGTTTCTAAGAGATAACAAAATAAAATATAATAAAATAAAACAAAAACTATCATATTGGAGTTGGACAAGACAAACAAATACAATGAAAAGAGCAATATAGAAAGCAGAAGAATCTGGGAATGGTGTGTTCACATGCTCAGGAGTCACATGAAAATACTAAACTGAAAGCTAAAAGACATATACAGAGGACCTGATACACACCCATGCAACCCTGTGCTTCCTGGTTAGTGTCTGTGAGGTCATATGACCTTTACTCACATTATTTAGAGGGTCTGGTTCGATGTTCATAAGGGAAATTGGTCTGAAGTTCTCTTTCTTTGTTGGATCTTTGTGTGGCTTTGGTATCAGCGTAATTGTGGCTTTGTAGAAGGAATTGGGTAGTGTTCCTTCTGTTTCTATTTTGTGGAATAGTTTGAGGAGTATTGGTGTTAACTCTTCTTTGAAGGTCTGATAGAATTCTGCACTGAAACCATCTGGTCCTGTGCTTTTTTTGGTTGGAAGACTTTCTATGACTCCTTCTATTTCTTTAGGCATTATAGGACTGTTTAGATGGTCTAGTTGGTCCTGATTTAATTTTGGTATTTGGTATCTGTCAAGGAAATTGTCCATTTCCTCCAGATTCTCCAGTTGTGTTGAGTACAGTCTCTTGTAGTAGGATCTGATGATTTTTTGGATTTCCTCAGTTTCCGTTGTTATATCTCCCTTTTCATTTCTAAGTTTGTTAATTTGGATACTTTCTCTGTGCCCTTTGGTCAGTCTGGCTAAGGGTTTATCTATCTTGTTGATTTTCTCAAAGAACCAGCTCCTGGTTTTGTTGATTTTTTGTATGGTTCTCTTTGTTTCTACTTGATTGATTTCGGCCCTGAGTTTGATGATTTCCTGCCTTCTACTCCTCCAGGGTGAAATAGCTTCTTTTTGTTCCATGGCTTTCAGGTGTGTCATTAAGCTGGTAATGTATGCTCTCTCCATTTTCTTTTTGGAGGCACTCAGGGCTATGAGTTTTCCTCTTAGCAGTGCTTTCATTGTGTACCATAGATTTGGGTATGTTGTGTTTTTATTTTCATTGTGTTCTAAAAAGTCTTTAATTTCTTTCTTTATTTCTTCCTTGACCAAGGTATCCTTGAGTAGAGTATTGTTCAGTTTCCACGTGTATGTGGGTTTTCTGTTGTTTCTGTTGCTATTGAAGACCACTTTTACTCCATAGTGATCAGATAGGAGGCATGGGATTAGTTCGATCTTCTTATATTTGTTGAGGTCTGTCTTGTGACGAATTATATGGTCGATTTTGGAGAAGGTACCATGAGGTGCTGAGAAAAAGGTATATTCTTTTGTTTTAGGATAGAATGTTCTATATATATCTGTTAAATCTAATTGGTCCAAAGCTTCAATTAGTTTCATTGTGTCCCTGTTTAGTTTCTGTTTTCCTGATCGGTCCATTGAGGAAAGTGCAGTGTTGAAATCACCCACAATTATTGTGTTAGGTGCAATGTGTGCTTTGAGCTTTAATAAACTTTCTTTTATGAAAGAGGGTGCCCTTGCATTTGGAGCATAGATGTTCAGGATTGAGAGTTCTTGTTGTTGTATTTTTCCTTTGACCAGCAAGAAGTGTCCCTCAGAGTCTCTTTTGATGACTTTGGGTTGAAAGTCAACTTTATCTGATATTAAAATGGCTACTCCAGCTTGTTTCCTGAGACCATTTGCTTGTAAAATTGTCTTCCGACCTTTTACTCTAAGGTAGTGTTTGTCTTTGACCCTGAGGTGTGTTTCCTATAAGCAGCAAAATGTAGGGTCCTGTTTATGTATCCAGTCAGTTAGTCTGTGTCTTTTTATTGGGGCATTAAGTCCATTGATGTCAAGAGATATTAAGGAATAGTGATTGTTACTTCCTATCATTTTTGACGTTATTTTTTAAATTTGATTGCTTAACTTCTTTTGCATTTGATGAAAGGTTACTATCTTGCTTTTTCCAGGGTGAAGTTTCCCTCCTTATATTGGTGTTGTCTTCCTATTATCCTTTGTAGGGCTGGGTTTGTGGATAGATATTGGGTAAACTTGGTTTTGTCATGAAATATCTTAGTTTCTCCATCTATGGTGATTGAGAGTTTTGCTGGATATAGTAGTTTTGGTTGGCATTTGTGTTCTCTTAGAGTCTGCATGAGATCTGCCCAGGACCTTCTAGCCTTCATAGTCTCAGGTGAAAAGTCTGCTCTGATTCTGATAGGTCTTCCTTTATATGTTACTTGGCCTTTTTCTCTTACTGCCTTTAATATTCTTTTTTTGTTTAGAACATTTGGTGTTTTGATTATTATGTGACAGGAAGTATTTCTGTTCTGGTCCAGTCTGTTTGGAGTTCTGTAGGCTTCTTGTATATTCATGGGCATCTCTCTCTTTAGGTTTGGGAAGTTTTCTTCCATAATTTTATTGAAGATATTTGCTGGCCCTTTAAGTTGTAAATCTTCACTCTCATCTATGCCTATAATCCTTAGGTTTGGTCTTCTCATTGTGTCCTGGATTTCCTGGATATTTTGGGTTACAAGCTTTTTGCATTTTGCATTTTCTTTAACTGTTGAGTCCATGGTTTCTATGGAATCTTCAGCATCTGAGATTCTTTCTTCTATCTCTTGTATTCTGTTGTTGATATTTGCGTCTATGTCCCCTGATTTCTTCCCAAGGCTTTCTATCTCCAAAGTTGTCTCCCTTTGAGTTTTCTTAGTTGTTGCCTTTGTTCCAGTGTATATTTCTTACTTCTTTATCAATAGTCAGATATCCATAGGTGTGTGGATTTATGTATATGTATCCCATTTGAGTCCTTGATTAACATATCTGATGTTTATTTTATAGCTTTGTAGTACAACTTGAAATCAAGAATAGTAGGAGCTCTAAGATGTCTTTGAATGTTCAGCATTGTTTTAGCTACCCGGGATTTTTGTTTTCCTTAAGATACAGACAATCAAGATCTTTGAAAAACTGTACTGGATATTTGATGGAGATTACACTAAATATGTAGATTGCTTTTTGTATAATTGACACTTTTACTATGTTAGTGCTACTTATTCATGTATATGGAAGATCTTTGTACTTCTGATATTTTCTACCATTTCCTTCTTTGTTTTCTTAAAGGTTCTTTATTTAATCATACAATTCTTTCACTTGCTTGGTTAGAGTCACTCTAAGATATTTTATGTAATTTGAAGCTACTGTGCAATCTATGAGTCATTTGTATATAAGAAAACTAATGATTTTTGAGTTAAATTTGTATCCAGCTCCTTGGCAAAAATCTTCATCAGTTCTCAAAGTTCCCTATGAAATTTTTAGGGCCATTTACATATACTATCATAAGATCTAAAAATAATAATACATTTATTTCTTAGTTTTCAATGTGTATCCTCTTGATCTCCTTCTAATACTATATTAAGTAGCTATAGAGAAAGTGGAAAACCTTGTCTTGTTTTTATTCTCTCCATTTAGATTCATATTGGTTACAGGTTCTCTGTAAACTGCTTACATTAGGTTGAAGTATATTCCTTATATTCCTAATCTATCCACAAATTTTATCATGAAACATAAAATTGGGTTTTGTCAAGTCCTTTTCTGTATCTAGTAAGATGATTATGTGCTTCCCCTATGCCAGTTTGTTTATAGAATAGATTACATTTGTTGATTTTATGTTTTGAGCTATCTCTGCATCTCTGGGATAAAGTCTATTTATTCATTCTGGATGATCTGTTTGATGTGTACTTAAACTAAGTTTGAAAGTACATTTTGAGTTTTTGCATTTATGTTCATTAGGGAAATTAGTCTGTAATTCTTTCTTCATTTGGTCTTTATGAAGTTTGGGTTCCAGGGTAACTGTGGTCTCATAAAATGAATTGGGATATGTTCCTCCTGTTTCTATTTTGTGGGGTAATTTGACCTTTATTTGCTGCTTCAACATTGGAACATGGGATTTGTATTAACATAAATTTGTATTCTAAGGCCATGGTCATTCTTATTTGGCTCCCAATTAAGCTATCTCTTAATTCGCTTTGAAGTGAAAACTATGGTTTTGCATTGACATGCAGGATTGTTAGCAGCTTGAGTGAGCCATTTGGGAGAAAGAGCCCCACCCCATGTCATATGGATTTCTACTTGGGAAAAAGGGTTTCAAGATATTATGGTGAGTTATGCTCACAGATAAGGCAGTGAGGAAAGAAATCATAGCAGCTACTAGAATATGTATCTATCCTAGGGCCCCTTCTACTGCCCCCAACACAGACTACTTATCTATAGTGCATTCGAACAACTTAGTAAAAGAAAATTACTTTTCATTTTTTCCCTTCTTTTTATCATGAGGCATACTTAAGTTATGTTTCTATGATTTTTGAAACTGGTAGATTTTTTACCTTAAGACTTTGTTCTGTACTCTCTGTGCCAAATTGTAAAGAAATCTTGAAAAGCCAGTAACATTTGAAGTGCCCTGACAGCTTGAAAGCTGAGTTGAGCCACTTGCTGAGTAAGAATAACCTGTTCAATTATGAGTCAGCAAATTTCAGGTTTTCCTCTGTAGAGCAACAACTTTGTTGGCAATTCCACATGGCCTGATTTGTCATTCATGTATTTAGATTATGCTTTAATCTTTATCCCCATGTTTGATGCATACATATATGTGGTCAAAAATAAAACACATATTTTTAAAATGTCAATGAATCAAAGTTTATTATTTTGATTATGTTTTGAAAAGTAGATAAAAAAAATTCAAATACAATTGGGCCATTGAATTTTCTTACTATGTGGAAGCTATTAAGGAAGACTGTACTGAGATGAAAATAAAAATAGTACATATTTATAATATTAATTTCATGAGATCACTATTGATATGTATTGTAACTGCCTGCAGTTAGATTGAACGGATTACCTGGAAGGGAAGCTGGGGATGTATGGGAAGGCAGCAAAATGAGATGAAGACCAAGACAACATTGCTGTTCAAGGTCTTGAAGTTTAATGAAAAACTTCAAATGTATAGGTAGGGGAAAACCCTTCCCCAAAGGATGGAAGCTTCTCAGCAGAACCAGTTCAGTTGCTCCGCAGGTGGCTAGTGTTTCTCAGGAAACTGCAGGTCCTTGAAGAACGATGGGTTTCACCTTGGTCTGGGCACACCACCCTAGGTAGAGGGGATTATGGCTAACACAGGAGTTCCTGCTCAAGGGCTAGGAGAGGAACTTCACTTTGGTCACTGTCACATTTCTGCCAGGTGGCATGGCACCTCCATAAGGCTCTCTAAGTTACTCTTTTAGATTATTACTATGTTTCTCCTTTGAAAATATTTTTTGCATGTGCTATAATACACATAAATATTCATAAAAGTTTACATTTATTAATGGTTTTTCTTTCAAATTTGTTTTAATGGTAGGACAAAAGAAGATTCCAGATGCCCCAATAGCAGCTTTGGGCATCTAGATAAACTTTTATATTACTCTCTATATAAGAGGTAAACAAAGGTTGAGATTGTTACGTGTTGTCATAGAGAAAACTAGTATCTTATTTTAAATAGTGGTGAAATTGTTAACATGTGATGTGATTAAATGCTTAGACAAAAAATGTAACACTCAAATTTGCTAGAAAAACCTAAAATAAATTTATGCATAAAATGATTTTTAAAAATAAAGACAGACCTTCATGTGGAGACACTGTTTTGTTTCCCTTCATGTAACATATTTTGCCAATACTTACTTGGACAGTTATTTCTATTGGTATGATGAGACTTTTTACCAATATTAATCCACTGTCAATAGATATTATCCTAATTTTGTTATGAAGCATGCTATATAATAAGGTAATTTAATGTCTAATTTTGTATAAAACAATCAATTTTCAGTAAAAAATATTATTATATTTACAACCTATGTTCATTTAAATATTATATAAAATTTCTATGATTATAATATTTTTCAAAGTGTTTGTGTGATATCTATAATAACTGATATTCAGTTCATTTTGAAAAGTGTACTAAAGCTAGATTAATATTCTATGCATATGTTAAAATATAATACAATACTGTGTAGCTAATATGTAAGTGAAATTCTAGTAGCTGCAGTTTGATAGGATATCACCATAAATTTAGTTTATTTTTCTTGAATTTTCTAAATTATTTGTACAGAAAGTCACATTTTTTAAACAAAAATTTCCATGTTGCCTGTTAGCATTTAGTACAAACTTTTGGGGACAAAATACCAAGAAATTGTTATATTAGCTATGGCATGATTTAATAAACATACAGTACTTTTATGTATCAATAAAACTCAGAAAAATGATAAATATGATTTTTTTATAAATATTAATTAAGCAGCCAATAGTTTGAAAGTTTCAAATGAAGCTGCCTGATAATTTTGGTTATCATTACAATTCTAAAGTGTTTTAAAATTGTTCTCTGAAGCATCTTATTGCTTAAAGCAGAAAGTCCATTTTAATTTTATAATTATTTTCCTCATCAAAATCAAGAATTATAAAAGGGAAACCAACTTTCTTCAGAGGTCATGATATCTTTTACAGGTATTCTGATTTCTGAGATTAATGACTCTGGAAAGATTAAATATTTAAGATGAGACACAAAAGATTTATTCACTTGCAGAAGGTTGAAAAAATAATGCCAAGAAAAGACTTATACATAATTAGGTTAGCTGTAATCAAAATAAGGCTGCCTAAGAGACTTTCTAATTCTTTATATTCAAAACAAAATATGCAATGTTCCTAGAATATCAATTTATTTTCAGTACAATTTGCAAAACATTCTGACTTTTAAAGATGTTTTATGTTTCCTATTAACTTTGTCGGCATCTTAACTGAATCAGAGCACATTTAAGTTTCTGTTTGGGTTGAAGCAGTTTTAATGACCACATTAAAGCTCTGATTAAATAGTTCTATCCTACATGTGAAGTGCAGTGCATACAAAGTAATCAATCTACAGCCGGTTTTTAACAAGGCAAAAGCAAAGTTCTCACCTAAAAGGGGATAAGAGATCTTTGTTTTCTGGAGCCAAGTATGAGTGACTATGGCCATGGAACCTAGACTCAGGTTACTCCCAAGTTCAAGCATAGTAACAGATTGATTTTTTTTTTTAAAACGGATTTGATTTACTGTAAAATTTTTTACAGTAAAACAAAGAAATACATGACTTAAGACAACTTTTAAATACACAAGTGGAAACATCAGGTAAGAAGGTTGCATCAAGAAAAATACCAGCTACAGATGTTAGATTCTGTTTGAATATAATTTAGCCTTTTTAGTTAATGGAAACTGGGATTTGTTAAGTTCATATATTCCACAAGGTTTTACCATTTTCTCACAAGGATATGAGGTCAGACCCAGAGGTAGGAAGGGATATTGCTTTGAAGGCTAAAAATATCCCTGGGTAAATGGTGACGAAGTTTTAGATCTGGGGCATTCCAACTTCTCCACAATGGCAAAAATTCTCATCAGTTAATCATCCTTACAGAAGGCACAGTGTAATATGTGGTTATTTTCAGGATGTTTTTCAATAATGATATTTTCAAATATTTAAAGGTTTATAATCTTCAATAGGTAAATCGTTAAAGATTAAACATTCCTCAGCCTGATGTTTTCATTCAAAGAAATGACTAATAATTATAAGCATTTTGGATGTATGCAGGTTCCTAATTATAGTGTGATCATTTTTGAAGTCAAGTAATGAGATAAGTCAAATACTTAACTAAGCAGCACTACTCTAGCATGTAAAAGTCTGAGTTCTGATTTACTAACTAGTCTAGAAATACTGCATACAAATGAAATAATTAACCTACCTTGTCAGTTGCTACAACGTCTCTGAAATTCTGAGGGCCATTCTAATTCTTTTACCATCCAGAGATCTGTTTCATTTTTAAAAACTATTCTTTCTCTTTATTGAAAAAAATCTACTTGTAAAGAATAAATTGCTACTGTATAAATAGTAAATGATTATTATTTGTGAAGGACAATATCTTTTTTAATTAAATGAATAAAATTTTTTTAAAAAAATATACAACATGGTATTCACATTATTTTAAAATCATAATTTATAATAGTTAAATGCCTCTTTTTTTTTTTTTTGGTTTTTTTGGATTTGGTTTTTCCAAGATAGGGTTTCTCTATGTAGCCGTGGCTGTCCTGGAACTCCCTCTGTAGACCAGGCTGGCCTCGAACTCAGAAATCTGCCTGCCTCTGCCTCCCAGAGTGCAGATTACAGGCGTGCGCCACCACCGCCCGGCTAATTAAATGCCTCTTAAATGTACATGATATCTTCTGAAAGTAATATGTACTCAACCAGTTTTTAAAATCTATTTGGAACATTAAATTTGATAGAAGGAGAAAATATCTCTTATGAAATCCTCTATGAAGGGAAAATGTGTGAAAAGTTCATGATTAGATGGAAACCCTTCCATCTCCAAGGGAGAATACACAGAGTAAATGTGGATTCATAGAGTGAATTGGGTAGTGTTTCTTCTGTTTCTATTTTGTGGAATAGTTTGAAGAGTATTAGTATTAGATCTTCCTTGAAGGTCTGATAGAATTCTCCACTATACCCATCTAGTCCTGGGCAATTTTTAGTTGGGAGACTTGTAATGACTGCTTCTATTTCTTTAGGGGTTACGGGACTGTTTAGATGGTTTATCTGATCCTGATTTAACTTTGGTATTTGGTATCTGTCTAGAAAATAGTTCATTTCATCCAGATTTTCCAGTTTTGTTGAATATAGGCTTTTATAATAGGATCTGATTTTTTTTATTTCCTCAGTTTCTGTTGTAATATCTCCCTTTCCATTAGTGATTTTGTTAATTTGGATACTATCTCTGTGCCCAATGATTAGTCTGGCTAAGGGCTTATCTTTCTTATTGATTTTCTCAAAGAAGTAGCTCTTGGCTTTGTTGATTCTTTTTACAGTTCTTTTTTATTCTACTTG
This sequence comes from Apodemus sylvaticus, assembly GCF_947179515.1. Classification (NCBI taxonomy): domain Eukaryota; kingdom Metazoa; phylum Chordata; class Mammalia; order Rodentia; family Muridae; genus Apodemus; species Apodemus sylvaticus. Next base: position 102,256,395 of record NC_067479.1, read on the forward strand.
GTTGATTTCAGCCCTGAGTTTGATTATTTCCTGCCATCTAGTCCTCTTGGGTGTATTTGATTTTGTTGTTGTTGTTCTAGAGATTTCAGGTGTGCTGTTAAGCTGGTAGTGCATGCTCCCTCCAGGTGCGTTTTGGAGGCACTCAGAGCTGAGTTTTCCTCTTAGCACTGCTTTCATTGTGCCCCATAAGTTTTGGTATGATGTGCTGCATTTTCACTAAATTCTAAAAATCCTTTAATTTCTTTCATTATTTCTTCCATGACCAAGTTATCATAGAGTAGGATGTTGTTCAGCTTCCATGTGTATGTGGGCTTTCTGTTGTTTTGTTGCTATTGAAGACCACCCTTAGTCCATTGTAATCTGATAGGATACATGGAATAATTACAATCTTCTTGTATCTCTTGAAGCCTGTTTTGTGACTGATTATATAGTCACTTTTGAAGAAGGTATCATGACGTTCTGAGAAGAAGGTATATTCTTTTGTTTTAGGATGAAATGTTCTATAGATATCTGTTAAATCCATTTGGTCCATAACTTCTGTTACTTTTTGCCATTTCTGTTTAGTTTGTGTTTCTCGATGATGAGTGTGTGGTGCTAAAGTTTCTCACAATTATTGTGTGAGATACAATGTGTGCTTTGAGTTTTAGTAATTTTTTAATGACTCTACTTTAAAACATTTCAGAGCCAATGTTAAGAATACTCTAAGTTAAATTTCAAGAATATTACTTTTTATTTAAGTATGCTTTTCTGTTGGTTGTGCTTTACATTTTACTGCTGCTATTATCTATTGTCATAAAGCTAAAAAAAGAGGTACAAAAGCTCACCTTTCAATTACTAAGTTAGTATATCAATTGGTACCACAAGAGGCCAAACTTAAAGCTTACCTTTAATGAGAAAGATATAGAATATCATTCAGCTTAGATGCAAAAGAACTTGGATAAGTTCAGAAAAAAATGAGAAGTATTTCACACAAAACTCAATATCCTTATAAGAATAGATTCCAGGTAAACTCAACATCCAGACTTCTAGACTATTTGATCACTTAATTCTTTCAAAAGAAAAGGACTTATTCAGACTGAATCCTAGCTTCTAACATTTTCAATCACTAGTTATGAGACATAATCCCACTTAAAAAATAATTCTCGTTCCAGTGACTCGAGCAGTTACAACCAAATCAGAAATGTCTTTGGAGGAAATGCCCAAAATCAGAATGGAAATGACGGGACATTGTAATCATCCCAGCACTTGGGCAGCTGAAACTGTTATAATAGCATCCCAGGTTATATGGTAAACTAAAGATATCTGGGAGACTGTTGATAAAAATGGAAACTAACTCAGCCCTTGTGAAAATCAGTATGGAGGTTTTTTAAAAAATAGAGATAGATCTCTGTTCTCACTTCTAGATATTTCCCTGAAGAATCAACTGTTGGAGAGATATTTGCACATCAATATGTGCTACAATACTATTCACAGAAGCCAAGTTTTAGAACCAAGTTAGGCATCTCACAAAGGAATAGATAGAGGAAAACATAGTGATCCTAAAGCTTGCACTGGAAAACTCTTAGAACTGATACACACTTTCAGCAAAATAACAAGATAGAAAATCAACACACACACACACACACACACACCAATAATAACAAACAATCAAAAAACACAGTAGCATTTCTATGTTACAATAATGAAATTTCTGAGAAGAAAGTTTAAAAACTATTAATAAACTTTACCAAAGAATTCATAGATCTCTACTCTGAAAACTTTTAAGTACTCTAGGAAGAAGCTGATAAAAGCATTGGAGTATAAAATGAGTCCTATGCTTATGAATTGGCAAAAAAAAATAATGTAAAATGTCTATACTACTGAAAAAGATTAATGGACTAAATGCACTCTATTAAAATTCCAAAGGCATTCATGATAGAACTAAAGAAGCATCTCCTAAAATTTACATTGAAAAGTATGAAAGATGCTAGATAGTCAAAGTCACTCAATGCAGAAAGAGCATCCTATTGGCATCACAATACAAATTATACAGTAGAGCCATACTAACAAAAAAAGATTGTTATTGGCCCAGGGCCAGACATGAAGATCAAGTTAAGAGATACAGGATCCAGAAGTAAACCCATCAATCTATATACACTTTTTTTTTTTGGACAAAATTGTCAATACTACACATTGAGAAATAAATGGTGCTAAGAAAATTGAATATCCATTGTTGACCTTAGAGCCTGAACCACTGGTATTCTGTTCAGGAAGTTGTCTCCTATGTCAACGAGTTCAAGACTGTGCTCTACTTTCTGTTCTATTAGATTTGATGGATCTGATTTTAAGTTGTGGTCTTTCCGTCATGTGGATTTGAGTTTTATGCAGGGTGATAGGTATGGATCTATTTGCATTCTTCTACATGCAGATATCCAGTTAAGCAAGCACCATTTGTTGAAGATTCTTTCTTTCTTTCCATTGTATGGTTTTCCAAATGGGACCTCATGAAACCAGAAATTTCTGTAAGGAAACAGACATGGTCAATAGGACAAAACTACAGCTAGCAAGTTTAGAAAAGATCTACACCATCCCTATATCTGACAGAGGTCTAATATTTGAAATATATGAAGAACTCAGGAAGTTTACTTCCAGCATACCAAATAATCCAATTTTAAAATGGGGTACAGAACTAAACAAAGAATTCTTAAAAGAGGATTTTTTGATTGGTATAGAAACACTTAAAGAAATGTTCAATGCCCTTAGTCATGAGGGAAATGCAAAGCAAAATGACCCTGAGATTCCATCTTGCAACCTTCAGAACTGATGAGATAGAAAACAGAAGTAATAACACAGGTAGTGAGGATGTGGGGCAAGGGGAACATATCTCCATTGTTGGTAGGAATGCAAATTGGTACAACCACTCTGTAAATCACCATAGTATTTTCTCAGAAAATTGGAAATACTACTACCTGAAGACCCAGATATAGCACTCCTGGGTATATACATGAAAGGTGTTCTACCTTACCACAGGGACATGTGCTCAACTGTGATCACAGCAGTTTTTTTTTTTTTTCATAGTAGCCAGAAACATGAAACAACCCTGATATCTCTCATCTGAAGAATGAATAAAGAAAATATGGTATGGACCTCTCTGCTTCTGGATCCAGATCAGCCTGGGCGGCAACACCACATCTCCAGGTCCTGCAAGAGGCAAGAGGGGCTTCCGGGTGGCCAGCAGGGAGAAGGCCATGTGCTCCGGTGAATCCAGCGGGCCCCAGCAGGAGCCTTCAGGTGCCTGCTTTGGGATCTGAACAGCCTGGGCCACAGCACTCCTTCTCCAGGAAGTGCAGGAGACCTGGTGTGCACCCAGAGCCAGTCTGGGGGCTCACAGCACAGCTTGCTCCGGTGGCACAGAGCTTAGGTTCCAGTCCTGAGGCCTCTGGCTGAAGCCCTCAGGCATCTCTGCTTCCGGGTGAATCCAGCCGGCCCCAGCAGGAGCCTTCAGGTGCCTGCTTTGGGATCTGAAGAGCCTGGGCAACAGCACACTGTCTCCAGGCAGTGCAGGAGGTAAGCTGTGCACCAGAGGCCACCTGGGAAGGGGCAGCTTGCACTGGTGAGTCCAGCATTGACAAGACCAACTAAAACCAGTGAGAAATAGATGGCAAAAGGCAAACACAGGAAAGTCACTAACAGAAATCAAGTCAATATGGCAACATCTGAACCCAATTCTCCTTTACCAGCATGTCCTGGATACCCCATCACACCAGTAAAACAAGATTTGGATTTAAAATCACTGGTCATGATGCTGGTACAGGAACACATTAAGGACATACTTAAAGAAATTCAGGAAAAATAGATCAAAAGTTAGAAGCCCTTGCAAGGGAAACACAAAAATCATTGAAAGAAATCCAGGAGAATACAAAAGCCAATAATGAAGAAATGCAAAAAACACTTAAATAAATACAGGAGAACTTTGGTCAACAGGCTCAGGTCATGAAAGAGCAAACACAAAAATCTCTTAAAGAATTACAGGAAAGCACAAACAAGCAAGTGAAGGAGCTAAGCAAAACCATCCAGGATCTAAAATCAGAAGTAGAAACAACTAAGAAAACTCAAAGGGAGACAACTTTGGAGATAGAAAGCCTTTAGAAGAAATCAGGGGACATAGACGCAAATATCAACAACAGAATACAAGAGATAGAAGAAAGAATCTCAGATGCTGAAGATACCATAGAAACCATGGACTCAACAGTTAAAGAAAATGCAAAATGCAAAAAGCTTGTAACCCAAAATATCCAGGAAATCCAGGACACAATGACAAGAACAAACCTAAGGATTATAGGCATAGATGAAAGTGAAGATTTACAACTTAAAGGGCCAGCAAATATCTTCAATAAAATTATGGAAGAAAACTTCCCTAACCTAAGGAGAGAGATGCCCATGAATATACAAGAAGCCTACAGAACTCCAAACAGACTGGACCAGAACAGAAATACTTCCTGTCACATAATCATCAAAACACCAAATGTACTAAACAAAGAAAGAATATTAAAGGCAGTAAGAGAAAAAAGCCAAGTAACATATAAAGGAAGACCTATCAGAATCACAGCAGACTTTTCACATGAGACTATGAAGGCTAGAAGGTCCTGGGCAGATCTCATGCAGACTCAAAGAGAACACAATTGCCAGCCAAAACTACTATATCCAGCAAAACTCTCAATCACCATAGATGGAGAAACTAAGATATTCCATGACAAAACCAAGTATACCCAATATCTATCCACAAACCCAGGCTTACAAAGGATAATAGGAGGAAAACACCAATACAAGGAGGGAAACTTCACCCTGGAAAAAGAAAGATAGTAACCTTTCATCAAACCCAAAAGAAGTTAACCAATCAAATTTAAAAAATAACGTCAAAATTGACAGGAAGTAACAATCACTATTCCTTAATATCTCTTAACATCAATGGACTAAATGCCACAATAAAAAGACATAGACTAACTGACTGGATATGTAAACAGGACCCTACATTTTGCTGCTTACAGGAAACACACATAAGGGTCAAAAGCAAACACTACCTTAGAGTAAAAGGCTGGAAGACAATTTTACAAGCAAATGGTCTCAGGAAACAAGCTGGAGTAGCCATTTTAATATCAGATAAAATTGACTTTCAACCCAAAGTCATCAAAAGAGACTCTGAGGGACACTTCTTGCTGGTCAAAGTAAAAATACAACAAGAAGAACTCTCAATCCTGAACATCTATGCTCCAAATGCAAGGGCACCCTCTTTCATAAAAGAAACTTTATTAAAGCTCAAAGCACAATTGCTCCTAACACAATAATTGTGGGTGACTTCAACACTGCACTTTCCTCAATGGACCGATTAGGAAAACAGAAACTAAACAGGGACACAATGAAACTAATGGAACCTTTGGACCAATTAGATTTAACAGATATATATAGAACATTCTATCCTAAAGCAAAAGAATATACCTTTTTCTCAGCACCTCATGGTACCTTCTCCAAAATCGACCATATAATTGGTCACAAGACAAACCTCAACAAATATAAGAAGATCGAACTAATCCCATGCCTCCTATCTGATCACTATGGAGTAAAAGTGGTCTTCAATAGCAACAAAAACAACAGAAAACCAACATACACGTGGAAAATGAAGAATATTCTACTCAATGATACCTTGGTCAAGGAAGAAATAAAGAAAGAAATTAAAGACTTTTTAGAACACAATGAAAATGAAGACACAACATACCCAAATCTATGGGACACAATGAAAGCAGTGCTAAGAGGAAAACTCATAGCCCTGAGTGCCTCCAAAAAGAAAATGGAGAGAGCATACACTAACAGCTTAATGACACACCTGAAAGCCCTGGAACAAAAAGAAGGTATTTCACCCAGGAGGAGTAGGAGGCAGGAAATCATCAAACTTAGGGCCGAAATCAATCAAGTAGAAACATACAAAGAATCAACAAAACCAGGAGCTGGTTCTTTGAGAAAATCAACAAGATAGATAAACCCTTAGCCAGACTAACCAAAGGGCACAGAGAAAGTATCCAAATTAGCAAACTTAGAATTGAAAAGGGAGATATAACAACAGAAACTGAGGAAATCCAAAAAATCATCAGATCCTACTACAAGAGCCTGTACTCAACACAACTGGAGAACCTGGAGGAAATGGACAATTTCCTTGACAGATGCCAAATACCAAAATTAAATCAAGACCAAATATATCATTTAAACAGTCCCATAATGCCTAAAGAAATAGAAGGACTCATAGAAAGTCTTCCAACCAAAAATGCACTGGACCAGATGGTTTTAGTGCAGAATTCTATCAGACCTTCAAAGAAGACTTAACACCAATACTCTTCAAACTATTTCACAAAATAGAAACAGAAGGGACCCTACCCCATTCCTTCTACAAAGCCACAATTAAGTTGATACCAAAACCACATAAAGATTCAACAAAGAAAGAGAACTTCAAACCAATTTCCCTTATGAACATCAATGCAAAAATACTCAATAAAATTCTTGCCAACCGAATCCAAGAACACATAAAAACGATCATCCACCATGATCAAGTAGGCTTTATCCCGGGAATGCAGGGTTGGTTCAATATACGGAAATCCATCAATGCAATCCACTACATAAACAAACTCAAAGAAAAAAAAACACATGGTCATTTCATTAGATGCTGAAAAAGCATTTGACAAAATTCAGCATCCTTTCATGCTTAAAGTCTTGGAAAGAACAGGAATTCAAGGCCCATACCTAAACATCGTTAAAGCAATATACAGCAAACCGGTAGCCAGCATCAAACTAAATGGAGAGAAACTTGAAGCAATCCCACTAAAATCAGGGACTAGACAGGGCTGCACCCTTTCTCCTTATCTTTTCAATATTGTACTTGAGTTACTAGCTCGGGCAATTAGACAACATAAGGAGGTCAAAGGGATACAAATTGGAAAGTAAGAAGTCAAACTATCATTATTTGCAGATGACATGAGAGTCTACCTAAGTGACCCAAAAAACTCCACTAGAGAACTACAGCTGATAAACAACTTCAGCAAAGTGGCAGGTTATAAAATCAACTCAAGCAAATCAGTGGCCTTCTTATACTCAAAGGATAAGCAGGCTGAGAAAGAAATTAGGGAAATGACCCCCTTCACAATAGCCACAAATAGTATAAAGTATCTTGGGATGACTCTTACCAAACATGTGAAAGATCTGTATGAGAAGAACTTCAAGACTCTGAAGAAGAAAATGGAAGAAGACCTCAAAAAATGGGGAAACCTCCCATGCTCATGGATCGGTAGAATCAATATAGTTAAAATGGCCATTTTGCCAAAAGCAATATACAGATTTAATGCAATACCCATCAAAATCCCAACTCAATTCTTCACAGAGTTAGAAAGAGCAATTATCAAATTCATCTGGAATAACAAAAAAACCAGCATAGCTAAAACTATTCTCAGCAACAAAAGAAAATCTGGGGGAATCAGAATCCCTGACCTCAAGCAATACTACAGAGCAATAGTGTTAAAAACTGCATGGTATTGGTACAGTGACAGGCAGGAGGATCAATGGAACAGGATTGAAGATCCAGAAATGAACCCACACACCTTTGGCCACTTGATCCTTGACAAAGAGTCTGAAAACATCCAATGGAAAAAAGATAGCCTTTTCAACAAATGGTGCTGGTTCAACTGGAGGTCAGCATGCAGAAGAATGCGAATTGATCCATCCTTGTCTCCTTGTACTAAGCTCAAATCCAAATGGATCAAGGACCTTGAAATAAAGCCAGACACTCTGAAGCTAAAAGAAAAGAAACTGGGGAAGATCCTTGAGGACATCGGTACAGGGAGAAAGTTTCTGAAGAGAACACCAATAGCGTATGCTCTAAGAGCAAGAATTGACAAATGGGACCTCATAAAATTACAAAGTTTCTGTAAGGCAAAGGACACCATCAAGAGGACAAATCGGCAACCAACAAATTGGAAAAAGATCTTCACCAATCCTACATCAGATAGAGGGCTAATATCCAATATATATAAAGAACTCAAGAAGTTAGACTCCAAACCAAACAACCGTATTAAAAAATGGGCTACGGAGTTAAACAAAGAATTCTCACCTGAAGAACTTCGGATGGCGGATAAGCATCTTAAAAAATGCTCAACTTCATTAGTCATTAGGGAAATGCAAATCAAAACAACCCTAAGATTTCACCTTACACCAGTCAGAATGGCTAAGATTAAAAATTTAGGAGACAGCAGGTGTTGGAGAGTTTGTGGAGAAAGAGGAACACTCCTCCACTGCTGGTGGGGTTGCAAATTGGTACAACCACTCTAGAAATCAGTCTGGCAGTTCCTTAGAAAACTGGGCACCTCACTTCCAGAAGATCCTGCTATACCACTCCTGGGCATATACCCAGAGGATTTCCCACCATGTAATAAGGATACATGCTCTACTATGTTCATAGCAGCCTATTTATAATTGCCAGATGCTGGAAAGAACCCAGGTATCCCTCAACAGAAAAGTCGATGCAAAAAATGTGGTATATCTACACAATGGAGTACTATTCAGCCATTAGAAACAATGAATTCATGAAATTCTTAGACAAATGGATGGAGCTAGAGAACATCATACTACGTGAGGTAACCCTGACTCAAAAGGTGAATCATGGTATGCACTCACTAATAAGTGGTTATTAACTTAGAAAACTGGAATACCCAAAACATAATCCACACATCAAATGAGGTACAAGAAGAAAGGAAGAGTGGCCCCTTGTTCTGGAAAGACTCAGTGAAGCAGTGTAGGGCAAAATTAGAACGGGGAAGTGGGAAGGGGTGAGTGGGAGGACAGGGGGAGTGAAGGGGGCTCTGGGACTTTCGGGGAGTGGGGGGCTAGAAAAGGGGAAATCATTTGAAGTGTAAATAAAATATATATAGAAAAAAAAGAAAATATGGTATTTTTACATAATGGAATACTATTCAATATTAAAAATAAAGGCATCCATTTTGCAGGCAAATGGATGGAACTTGAGCATATCATCCTGTGTGAGGTAACTTGAACCTAAAGGACATGTATAGTATGTGCTCACTTATTACTAGATAATAGCCATTAGGTACAAGATACCCATGCTTCATTCCAGAGACCCAAAAAGCTAAACAGAAAGGAGGCCCAAGTTAAGGTGTTTGAATCTCACTTAGAAGTGGAAATAAAATATTCATAGGAGGATAGAGGGAGGAACTGGGTGGCAGAGGGGGAAGGGAAATAGGGGTGTTGGGATCAGGTATCTGAGAGACAGGAGAGAATGTAAATCTTCAGGATTGGGGTCGGGGAACTTGGGGGATTTTTCAAAGATGTATCAGAGACCTGGGATGGGGAAGGCTTCTAGGAATAAATGGGAATGGCCTTGGCTGAGACTCACAGCAATGGGATATGGAACCTGAAGGGGCAGCCTCTTATAGGCAGGCAGGAACTTCAGTGTAGTGGCAGTGGCACCAAACTATCCACAACATTTCAATCTGAAATATTTCCTGTGTACAAGAAATGCAGGTGTGGGGAATGGAGATGTCTAAGGAGACAGCCAATAACCAGTCCAACTTGAGACTCATGCCATGGGCAAACATCAGTCCTTGACACTATTAATAACACTCTGTTATGCTTGCAGACAGAATCCTAGCACAACTGTCATCTAAGAGGCTGCACCCAACAGCTTATTGAAACAGATGCAGAAAACCACAATGAAACATTGAATGGAGCAGGGGAACTCTTATGGGAGAGTTGGGTGAAGAAATAGACCCAGAAGATGATAGAAACTCTATAGGAAGACTTCATCATATTGTATGTTCAACATAGTTATTATCATGACATTATCTTTACCTTTTTAAAGAATAAATAAATATTTATTAACTATTTGAAAAATTACTAATATTATAAAGTTTAGTTCTCATGAGATTTCTGATATCACTTATACTTTTGAGTTATACTTATATAGTACATACATACAAACTGCCTGTAGTGCTTTCAAAACAAAGTTGGTAACATTTAGAAGTCTTTGACTTCTGCCTACATTTTCGGTTGTTCCATTCCCTATTTTACAATATAAGTAAACATTTAATGATCATTTATGCTTTGGAATCTCTCAAAATCATTCATTATCAGAGATGTGAGAAGGCTCTTGATGCTCCAACCTTGTTTCAAAGTGAAGGGAACTGCAGGAGTGATAGATTGAACATCTTGTAGCTTTTAAGTAGAAGATTCAGGATATGGAATTAGTTCTTTTGAGAACACATTTATTTGGTGTGTACAGAAAATTGTTCTTTTTATGACTTGCATTTAGGAAGATTGGTGAAGAAAATTGGCATCCTCATTATATGTACTATAGACACAGTGATACATGACATTTATTGTGCATTTATAATTTTCTGTGAAGCACTATGCCCCCTCAAGTACCAACTAAATAGTTCTCAATATCATCTTGTGGGGGAAAAGTATCATCATGCCTATTTTACAAGTGAAGTGAAAATAAGTAATATTTTTACATTAGTTGATAGAAGCCAAGTGGTAAATCTCAGATTTGTATTCAAAAGGAAAATGGTTACAAAGTCCTTAACTATTAGTCTATAGTATGTTATTAGAAGGGTGAGTAGATTTTAATGAGAAGGAGTACTCTCAACAAAGGATGAAGAATGACAATGGGACGAGGAAACTTTCTGAGGTCACAGACCTGCAGGATATCTCTCAAACTTTACAGAGTGTATAATTCAAATTGTACTTCCATCCCAGAAGGACCAAGTACTTTTTCTTGTAATCTAACACTTTTAGCTTTCTGTTTGAAAGAATACACTAAAAATGAAAGTTTGGAAAGGTTGCTTTCTAAACAGAAATTTCCATAGAATAAGTGAAAGAATGTAGAAAATTCAGAGGTTATGATGAGAGACTGCAGAGGTGGGCCAGGGGTTGAGATCAAGCACTGTTCTTTCAGAGGACTCCAGCACAGTTTCTAGCATCCACATCAGGACTTTCAACTGACTGTACCTCTAGCTCTAGGGTATCTGATACCTCTTCTGGCTTCTGTGGGCAACTGTAATTGCATGTACATAGCAATACCCAGATACACAAATAATTAACATTTTCATAAATAAAATGTTTTAAAAAGTAAACAAAAGTATTTATGTTGAACACTATTTAAATAAAATTTACATTTTTATATCTTCATAGAAATAAAAATAAGATACTGACTTATAGAACTTACAGAATCATAGGATACCCAAGTATTATATATATTTTTAGTCCTTTTATTTACATGTCTGGAAGTTACCTTCTTTCTATGGAATTAAAGTATTTACATTTTTCAATGGAAATAACTGTATATATGAACTCAAGAAAAAGCACAAATGAAAGAATGGAAAGTTTCCACAAGTACAGAGTAAAACAAAACTCACTAAGTTAATTTCATATGCATGAGTATCTTTGTTATAATAAATCCATGTAAACTAAGAGTATAGATGTGTAGAAAAATACCTTGAGAGATGAAACATGACTCCTTCATGACTTTAGATTTTGCCCTTTTTTATAACATCACATTCTTCTACACAGTAGTATATGGATCATGTTGGTTTGTCTCTAAGCAACTGCAGTGTGAGGATGTTGTGTTTCTGTAAATCATTTTCAATGTGGCAAATTCTGTAAGTACCTAATCAGAAATTGTTTTTCCCAATATCCTTACAGTGTTTCTCTTTCTTCCTCCATATAAGTCCCAGATCATTTAGGGGAGGTGTCGCGACCACCCTCGCCAGCAAGGAATGAAGCAATGCAGCAAGATCTTCTTCAAGCAGCTTATTCCCTGGGGGATTAAAAAAACACAGACACGGGTCATTCTGCAAGGAGAATTTCCCCCCTTACTGCGAAACCAGCAATATATATACTAGATGCCAGGGAAGGGAACAGGGAAAATCAATTATAGTTATAGGTCAGGCACCTGGGAAGTCCGTACTACACCGGGCAGGAAGGCAGGAATCAAGCTAAGCCCTGGGATGTTTTGCTCTCAAGAAACCTGTGCAAAAAGCTCAGCTAGGGGTGTTGAGCCAAGCTCTCTGGTTCCCAACAGGGAGGGGTTTAATATACACATACCATTTAGAATTGAGTTTTCTAAACTCTCTTACTCTCTGCACATTGTTCACTTGTACATATCTATATCATTTCCCATTCACTACAAAAGAAGATTCTATGATGAGGGTCAAAGTGTGGTACTAATCTATGAGTGCATTAATATGTCATTAGGAGTCATTTTATCGGTATGTCCCTTTAGGACATTAAGTCTTATCCTAGCCAAGTGATCTATCTCATTTCAGATTTTTGTGTGCTTTAATGGTGTCAGGTATGAACTCCATACCATGGATTGGGCCTTAAATTCAACCAAAAGGTGCTTCTTGATCACAGGAATTATAGTTGGGAGATATTGACTGTTACCTTTCCTCTCTAGTAGAATACAGAGTAACTTCTAGTACCATGAATGTTAGTCAGTTAGGTGAGGCTTCTAGTTGGACATCAGCTCAACTTCTTAATTTTGATGACATAAGCAAGTGTTATCTGTAGAAAAAGACTTTGTTTGCTTTACCACTAGTTGGTAGAGCAGTTAGTAGCCTTAGCAGCAGCCTGTGATGTTTAGGGGAGGGACCCATGGAGTTTTTATGACTAATGACTCAACAAAATATAATCCATTTATGTCATTATAGGTTTTACTTGATATGTCTAGTTGGGCATTGACTCCCCATTTTTAAGGTAATTCTGCATAAATTCCTGTTTTGAATATATATATATATATATATATATATATATATATATATATATATATATATATATAATAAAGTTATACATTTTCAGCTTTCCTTATGTTTATTCAAAAGACCATTAGTGTTTCTTGCCCATTCCCTACCCTTCCTCCTATGCTCTGCCCTCCTGTCCCCCCTATCGCATGTCCACTGGCTGCTCCTATTCTTCATGTTGCCTATCTTTTACATCCCCTGTCCCGTTTGTGTCGCCATAATACTATATTCCATTTCAGATTCCTTAGGAGATCCTCTCCTCTGGTCTCTTACCTAACTTCTGGGATTAATAAGATTATAGTACCCACTGAAACTTAAAATCTAACATCGACATATGAAAAAAATAGCGCAACATATTTTGGCAAACTAAAAATAATTCTGTTATTTAATTAAACAGAGTTCTAAAACATGAAACACAAATGACTGAGAAACGTTTAAGAAAAAAGTTCAACTACCTTAGCCATTAGGGAAAAGCAAATTAAAATTACTTTGATATTTCATCTTAATTAGAATCAGAATGGCCAAGGTCAATAAAACAAATGACAACAAATGACAGCAAGGAAGTATGGAAAGTTGAACACTTATTCAATGGCTCATGTGAGGTTAAACTTATTTCAAACATTATGTAGTGGTTCCTCAGGCAACTGAGAGTCAATCTACTTCAAGATCCGGGAGTACAACTCGGGTATATCCCAAAGGAATCTACAGATACCTATAAAGATACTTGATCATCTGTGTTCATTGCCTCTCTCTCTATTTATTTTATGCATATATTTGAAACAGACTATATGTCTATCAACTGATGAATACAGCCATTGCTTGTGTTGACCAGCCAGCAACCTGGTTGACTACATTGGACTCAAAGACTGGTGCCACATCTAGGGTTCAGTGCTGGTCTCTGGTGTTGACAGATCTGGCATTCAGCAGCATCTGTAGTCAGGTCAGCCTTGGTGAGTGGGAGTCCATGTTGAACCCAAGCATAACTCCCATCTCTGCCACCATGACCACTTTGCTCATGCACCTATTGGGCAATGGCTGGGATGCTGAGGAAAGAGGCTGACTGTCCACAGAAAAGGTCATCTTATCCACTTGATTTTTGAACTCCTCCACAGCTGAAATCACATTTGATGATCATTTAGATGGGACACAAATATCTTCATATCTTTTGCCTATTTGGAGAGATCTATCCACACACATCTTTCCCAGATGTATTTATCCCAATTTTGCAATTGTGATCTTTCCATGTTCCTGACAGTCCAGCTGATCCATTGGCTATAGCCTATGAGTCAGTGAACAATTGTATATCTTGTTATTTCTTCTTTCAAGCAAACCGTAATACCATGTTTACTGTCCAAATTTATGCCAATGTAAAGATTTTTCCTTCACCAGATCATTGTCAGTTCTGAACCAGTATCTAAGAGACCTGGAAGGTCTGATTATTTTCTTTCCCTCAGTGTTCGGTTGTCCTTTTAGAAGGCCATATGTCTCTCTGGGGAAGAACTGGAGAAAGGCTAACAGCAAAACATGTAGATGTCTTTTCAAGGTCATTCCTTAGGGTAACCTGGTCACCCTTTCATTCAAGGGGTTCTGGGATTAAAGGAGTATATTGCCATGACTGACCCTAAGATTTTAATGGCCACTTTGCCTCAAGATCTTGGTCAAAAACCTACATCTTTCAGCCTCAAGATCTGAATCACAGGTGTAGCCTACATTTCTGGGTTGTAATTATTTCCAGATATAGTCAAGTTGACAACAGGAAATAGCCAACTGAAAATAACCATCAGAAATAGGATCACAATAGTATCATAGTATATATACATACACATATATATGCATATATATCCTATTCACCAATGATAAAATGGCTTTTAGCCAGCTGACAATAGATGATTATTCTTTTTCAATATTTATCAAGCATCAGAGAAATGAAGGCAACCCCCAAATTTAAAAGGTAAGTGCTGACTTAAGTCTGGGAAAAATATTGTTGCTACAAGCTATGAAGCTGGAATTGCAATCAATGCCTTACCCTATCCACATGTGGCAAAAAAATCACCTTGAAGCATATGACAAAATGATTTTTATTCTTTCTGCCTCCACAAATCATTTCATCTCCAGAAATGAAGGGCTTATACCTACTAGAAAAATGGAACCATCATCCTTTCTTGCATGAGTGAGTACTTTAGAGGCTTTCAACGTCTTAGCACACACTCTTAGCTCAAGTGAATAGTCCTGATATGAAAAACTGAATGCATGGTTAGCGACATGCACTGGGTCATGGAGTCGTAGAGGACAGTGATTGAGGAGAGGAGAGATAAGCAGACAGTAAATTCAGCTGGGGTGTTGATTTTACAGACACTGTGAGATGTACAGTGAGATATTTATGCAGTGTGTACTTAATTCTGGGATACTGGAATGATCACATGTAAATCCTTTAAGTTCTATAACACACTTGCACTTCCACCAAACCATTCCATTCTCAAATGTGTTTATTGTTCTGTTAAAATTCCTCTTAACATAGCTTCCCACAGACACAGTTGTGCCTGTGTACAATCCCTTTCCACTCACTGCTGACACTGTCCCCCTCACCTAGAATTACTGACCTTTTAGTATGTCTACTCCTCTGATACTTCGGGTAATTTTTCCACAGTAATTTTATTCCTTCTCACAGGTCTGGCTATGTTTTATAATCTGGTAATACCTTAATTTTTTCAATATATCTTTTAAATTAAGAGATATTTTCCTAGAGCCAATGACATTTCTTAAATGTTCACATCCTTTAGAAAGCTAATGCTCTTTGGTTTATCCCCTGGAGAAATGATACAAATTTTGTTCTAGGAAAAAGTTCCAGTTTTCATCTTTCACCACCAAGGAACAAAACAGAAAAAAACTTTTCTGTCATTTGATTCACAATGGATTTAATTTCCAGAAATGTGTCAGATATGATCTATGCAGCTTTTCCAAACACATTAAAATACCGTTATCATGTTCTTACCTAGAACTCACCTTGGTTTTTGTTGTTGTTGTTGTTGTCATTGTTGTTGTTTCCTCAATATACTTGTGCCTTATACATTGTAAATTGCTTCCATTGTTCTGAAAATTGACTGACAATAAATGTTTCATGGTATTTTGACTGTCTGATCGTAAACCATAACATGTACCTTTCCCAGGATCATAAAATTAACTGTAAAATTCTAATTTTTAAAATCACAAACTTGCTGAGTTTTGTCTAGGCCACTTTAATTTTCCTATTGCTGACAAAAGTGTAAGTCCTGCATGGCTCTAAAAGCAAAATTTTTGTCTTATAATATCTCAGTGTTAACTTCTTATTTTCGACACCATAAGATTTAAAACACTTTTAATACATAGATATAGTAACCATAAAAAGAACAGCTTGTATTATCAAAATCAGGAAGGTATAGACAGCTAAAACAGCACAGAAAGGGGGGGGGGTACTACAATTAAGCACTGAGCAGAGGGTTGCCTGTCCACATGACCCTGGTGCTGCTATTCTCACTACTTATGTGCATAGTGGGGAATTATTGATAGAGCAAGGTTGTAACTGGGTTTGACTGACATGTTAGTAGAAAGTTGTGTAGAAGGTAGCTTGTTTGTGTTGGGAACAAAAAGAGAAGCCTTATGCATGGTGCTCTTGCAGTTTTTAACTTAATATTCTGTGTATTTCTATTTACTAGAAGTCAAACTCTGTACAGCACATTTATGGTGTGTTAGATATATTGTACTGAAAAATATACATGTCTTATTACATCAGCACCATTTATGAGAATATTCTGAGAAAGACAATGCTAGTAGTTTTATTTATATATGATGAATATGAGGTACAGAATGGTTACATCACTAGCCCAGCTCTTTATGGGAGTCAAGCTGATGTGGCAAAATAGTTATAGCCAGTTTCAAACATTGAGCTGGATGAAAAAATGAACATGAATATTCCTTGCACTTGTGGTCTACTGCAGTAACCCATGTTTTTCTGGCTTATGTTTATGCAAACACTATGCTCATGTATGTTCCATTATTTTACGTTTCAGTAAGTTGTTTGTGTATTTCTCCTGGGTTATTTGAGCCTAAATTTCAGATGTGGTGATACATTTAAATACTGGGGGAACAACAGTCCTGCTTATTAACAGTGCTGGTTCCAAATTAAGAAATAGTAAAAAGTGATTTCTATCCCAGTTTTCACGAGTATTTTCAAAAGCATATTTTATAGATATTTTTTAGATCAAGATTCAAAGTTCTGATAATATAATAGAACTGCTTGTCTTCCTAATGTCTTTTTAAACAGAGCCATTTCCACTGCTTTCCCTTTGTCTCACAATATTGACTTTTTGAAGCTTCTGGGTCTGTATTCATGTTGAATTTCCCACCTTCTGGATTTGTCTCATTTTTTCCTGGTATGGTATAAGTGGTGATGTCTATCTATCTGAGAATGTTAGAATTCATCTATTTTGCTATTTTTTCTCCTTTCTAAGACACCAGGAATTGATTCATTTGCCAATGAAACATTCATTTTAAAAATGATATTGTCTCCTTGTCTTTAAATAGAATGGGTAATATCTTAAAATCTAAGATTGCCTAGGTAACTGTCAGTTGCTGATACCAAAGACTCATTTTTTTGATTGTGTTGGGGACTTTTAGAGGACAAGATAGGACACTAGCCAGAGTAAACTGACAGCAAATGATTCTGCCTACATAGATAGCTAAAAAGTAATCACATCTGCATGTGTACCATAATAATTGCCTATGAATTTGATTGTACAAGCAATTACGTATTTGTACCTGGGCATACACATATTCATAGATTCTTATAATAACTTTGCATTATGGATACGTTCTCTACATTTAGAGGTAAGAAGCATTTAACTCTATTATTAGTAGAGAATTGTCTTACCCTATAGCTTGTAGTACTATCACATCATGTAATGTTAATAATAAAAGCCCTGTCACTGCAGACTGCTAGGCTATTAGTGTCTAAATACAGCATGGTGCTGAGGCTGCCCTGAAAAGATTTAATACCCATTTAGAACAGACTTATGTAAAATCCTGAGTGTCCATTCTGAAATACAGAGATGCTGAGTGCCAGAACATATGAAACATTTTGAAGTGCTACCCAAGTTAGAATAAGCAAAGTTGTATATGCAAATTCTACCTTTCTTTTTCCAGGTATCATTACTTATTTTCTTCCCCAAAGACAGTTTAATTCTCTCTGACTTTTGTCTATGCAAACCGGTGAGGTATTAGTTTCCTGGGAAATATACACACTGAAAAACTGAGGCAATTTGGGGAGGTGTGGTTAGAAGAAAGTGAAATTTATGTTAGTTCTTTAAACTGATTAAGAAGTATTTACACCTGTCATGCAAGTGATTCCAGTTGTTTCCTCTAATGAAGATTCTACACCAGAGAGCATTTATTGCAGAAACACTTTCATGGTCCATTTAGATGAAATCCACATTTTTATCATTGAAAAATGCTGAATGGATGCTTTCTATTTAACTCTTCTTAGAAAGCTACAGATGCCTGGGGAATATGGTTTAAAGTAACTTTGTAGTGTGGTTTTTTTTTTTCAGGCTTCATTTATCCCACTGGACTGAATGCATTGTGACACTACAGAAACAAATGGTAATTAGGAGAGGAGGCAGATGATTTGACTTTGCTATTAAGTCTGATGTAATTAGACACATAATTTGATTCCCTCTAATATGGTTATTAAGTAAGAAATCATTAACAAAACTCTAGATGCTAGCATAGAAGGATGGAGCAAAGTTCTGTGAAATACTCTATATCCCCTTTACAGTTCCTATACTGTGTGTCCTCTCCCAGTTCAACGAGTCACATTCACAGTGATAATATCATAAGAGCTTTCATTGTGAGCTATCATTTTGTACTTCTCCACATGACATTTCACCATTTCCCTAAGATGAATTTAGCAACACCCTAAACCAAAGAGGAAAACTAGCTTAGCATGTACCCGTTTTACATTTGAAGAAGTAGACCTTTAGCAATGCTGAATAATTTAACTGTTACTAATTAATAAGAGCAAAGCAGTAGTTAAGAGAACCCATCTTTTTATTATGATACATTTAGGAATTAATATGGAAAATGTGTAAAAGCATACTTTTGTTTAACCCAGCACAATGCATTATTTCACATGTTACAATAGAAATTAGTGTTGTTTTCATGTGCTATGTATTATTGTATTATGTCTCTTTATAGGGCTACAAAACGTCTTGTCAACATTTCCTTGTGTTGTACTCATTTTTATTCATCACAATGGAACATTGCCTTTTATTGTAGCAGTGCTTTGCACCAGGCTTTTGCTTCTTATAAATTCTTCCACCATGAATATAATCATGTGAATCTAGGTCATCCTTTTTCTCACTAAACAGATAAATATATGCTCTCTTTTTAAGTTTGTTATTTTTTCACTCAAAGAAAGAAAGCATAAATTTTTAAGCAGTAATCACTTAAGAAATTTGTTAAAACTATGGCTTCCTAGAAGTTGTTCACAAAGAATAAGGTACCTTTGTTCTTTGCTTAGGATCTAGGAACTTACCTTATAATGATACATGACAGAAAAGTTAAAACCATGTAATGTTTATGGGTAAGAAACAGTAATAGAAACAGCATCATCAGAAAAATACAATTTTCTGTAAGCTTAATTCAACCACAGGGGTCAGAAGCTTCTGTCCATTGGTTGGGTGAAAATATCTGAATCTGACTCTTTGAGTTGCTTGTTGGGTCGTTCCAAGGACATTCATGATAGAGCCCTGTTTGTAAGCACACCATAGCATCAGTAATAGTGTCAAGCCTTGGGGTCTCCCCTTGAGCTAGATCCCACATTGGGCCTGTCCCTGGACCTCCTTTTCCTCAGGCTCCTCTCCTTTTCCATCCCTTCAGTTCTTTCAGACAGGAACAATTATGGGTCAGAGTTTTCACTGTGGGAAGGCAACCCCATCTTTCACTTGATTGTTGTATCTTTTATGATATTTCTTTCTTCCAATTATGACCCTTTGAGATTTTTCTAAACTCTGCCTGATTGTCATTCTAGGGCAAGCCATAAAGATGTTTCTGATAGTTTCTGTGTTGGACAGAACAGCTTCAGAGCCTAGGGAGAGACTTGTTCATTTAGCACTAGGCTTTTATCAATTACTAGGTGACCTGTCTGAGACATAATACTTTTGTGTGCCAAAAGTTCACTGCTTTCTTCTATTACAGACTGATATTTGAACTTCAGCTCAGTACTGTCATCTGTGATGGGATAGAGTAAACCTAATTTCTAGAGGTTTTCAGAGAATCATTTGCAACAAGACATCATCTTCTTCAAATGGACTTCAGTTTTAGAGCAGCTATAAATTCAAAGAAAAATTGAGCAGAAAGCAGGCTTTCCATATATTTCAACACCATTTTTCTACCATTAGATGTCCTTTTTTAAAAGGACATTTTAAATGTGTCACTGGTGAGTGTGGCACATTTTTGACAACTGATGAACCACTAATTAGACATTATCATTGACAAAAATAGGTGTTTTGCATTTAAGGTTACTTTTTCTGCTGCAAAACTTTATTGGTCTTGACAAATACATAATGCCATGTACCCACAGATAATAATTCCTCCATGCCAGAGTTCAATGCATCACTGTTAATTCATTCTTTATCCCACCTCTATTGAGCTCTTTTAGACAACCACTGATTTAACTTTTTCTGTTATTTCTATTATTGCATAATTTCCTACATCTCTACAACGAATTTTACTTGTTTTTGCTCCTCACTGCTCTGTCTTATACTGTGCCCCTTTACCTAAAACCCTTCTCAAGAAGTCTCCCTGCTACTCACATGTCTTCTTTTTGCCCATAACCTACTGAGTTTAATTAGGGCTTCTTGCATTTGCATGAATGGGAAGTTGTTTAGTGACTGTGGACAATGTATAAGTGGCTACACCACTGAAGTAAATGACTCTACCCACACTCTCCCCAGCAACTGTTAATTACAAATAGTACTTCAACCCCACCAGACACACTGAAACTAATAGAAAAGAAACTGGGAAGACCCTTGAGAACATGGGAACAGGAGAAAATTTCCTCAACAGAACACCAATAGCTTATGCTCTAAGATCAAGAATTGACAAATGTGACCTCATAAAACTACAAAGTTTCTGTAAGGCAAAGGACATTGTCCAAAGGACAAAACAGCAACCAACAAATTGGGAAAAGATCTTTACTATCACTACATCTGACAGAGGGCTCATATCCAAGATATACAAAGAACTCAAGAAAGTAGAGTCCAGAGAGCCAAATATCCCCCTTAAAAATGGGGTACAGAGTTAAATAAAGAATTTTCACCTGACGAATATTGAATGGCTGAGAGGCACCTAAAGATGTGTTCAACATCCTTAGTCGTCAGGGAAATGCAAATCAAAACAACCCTGAGATTTCACTTTACACCAGTCAGAATGGCTAAGATCAAAAACTCAGGAGAAAACAGGTGCTGATGAGGATGTGGAGAAAGAGGAATGCCCCTGGTCCTGGAAAGGCTCAGAGCAGCAGTGTAAGGGAATACCAAGACAGGGAAGTGGGAAGGGGTGGATTGGGGAACTAGGGGAGGAAAGAGGGCTTATAGAACTTTCAGGAGGGGTGATCCAGGAAAGGGAAAATCGCTTGAAATGTAAATAAAGAATATATTGAATAAAAAAATATAAAAAACAAATATACTTCATGCAAGCGTGGGGTCTCATGAAGCCTTCCACATCTATTATTAAATGCAAACAAACCTATTTTTACTTAGATCTTCAAGTAACTCCAGCTATGGTGAGTTTATAAGTGCAATGACCATGTCATGTTCAGAAAGTAACTTTTGGCAGAATGCCTCCCTGTCCTCGGGGTTTTCATTCTCTTAGACCCATAATATTCCTTGTGCCTCAAATAAGGTGATGTTATTGGCCCATTTAGAGACATTACTTATATCACTTATTCTCTGTATTTAGACCAGTTGTCAGTCTCGGAATTAACTGCTGCCCACTGCAATAAGATGTTTTTATGATGATATCTGAACACAGCTCTAATCCAAGGATAGAAACATGAATATTTTAAAAGGAAATTTAGTAACAGGTCTATTTAACAAAACAATGGAAGTTAGGTGCCTTTTGAAGAATTTCATGCAGATGCAAATATACTTTACACAAAGGCTAGAAATTCACCCAAAGATACAGTACCACAAGACATGTGGTACTGGAACCATACTTACTTACCTCTGCCTTGCTGCTTTCTATGGATATAGAATCTTTCTATTCTCAGTGTAGATGAGATCATGTTTATAACCTTGTCTCTCTCATTTATTTCACTCCTCAAGATATCAAATTATATTTAATTATCAATGTGTCTGAAATAATATTAGCTTGGGGCAATATTAGAAGTTGCTATAAAAGAAACTGTGTATAAATGTGGTTTGTCAAAACTCAGAATATCCTTTCCTTGGGGCATTTAGTAAGTAACAATTGAGGAGAAAAATGGGCTCCAATTTGATTTCAAACATATATATGTATATTAGTCTCAAAACACTATCTCTATCCCCTTTTGATATTCAATTTTTTCTCTTGAGCCGATTTTCAGGGTGGGACATTCTCCCTAAACTTTATATTGTAGCTCTCTCCCACTTTCAAAGATCTATAGAGACGAGTGCAAAGTCAGCTCCTTGGAATTTGCTTGGGGACAGAAATCTTGATAGCCTCGTCATTTCATTCACTTCAAAGAATTCACATGCTTTGGTGTGGTGTGTATAAAATACAGTAGCAGCTGATTGAATTGTGGATTTGTGATGCTAATTTTATGAAGCCTTTCAAACTCATGCTGGCTTACCAGAGTTACCACCAACAGAGTGACCCCAGCACACTCATGGATGAGATGTACCCTGGATATTAAACAGAGCAACTTGGTTGTGAAATCCCTTATTTATGATCACATTCAGAAAGCTATGAACCTTTCTCACTTGCTATCATATTTTAATTCCCTGCCATGCTTGTGAGCACACGTATAAATCAGTGTGAATCTTTACTAGATAAATCTCATACCAAATCCACAGCAAACTCCTGCATCCTGCTTTATGGGATCTGTGTGACCTGACTGCAAAGCAGATTTCTGATTAATCAGAACTATGGTTTTAATAAAGAAACAGCAGGTGGGCTAACCACAAAATTAAAACTCCCAACCGTCTCAGAGTAATAAAGTCGTAAATATAAAAATGCTCAAAATACCTCATTTGCATCTTTGAATAATATTCCTGTTTAACAAGGACAGGGTGTTGGGCTGACCAGTAGAGGGCAGGTTCCTGGGGAAGTTGTTATTTCCTTGGACAGTCTTGTAGAATCATTTTCAATCTTCACTGAGTAATGGAGCAGGGCCTGTGTGGTAATTAATTGCCATCTGCAGTCTGTTTTTTACCAGTGATTTTTACAGCCAATTGTTCAAGACTGCAGTATTGCATTGGCTGCATTTTGACACAGCCTAGAGAACAAAAATGTGCCTTTGATTTCCTAATCATATTTAAACAAAAGGATTTTTTCCCCACCAGAAACCATGTCAGTTCAATTTCCTTTTAGTAGTTCTATGGCCTTTTACATAAGATGGATCCGAGTTTTAAATAAGAACTGCTGAATACTGGTTGCATGACCCTATGCCAACTTTTAAAATCACCCTGTTCACCTCACCTGGACTTTCCTATAGAAAAAATACATATAGCAGCATCAAATACCATCTCCTGAAGCTGTGTCAATGTTTAAAGATGTAAGAACTCATGAAATACACACGAGAAAATTTCCTGCCCAGGTTCATCAGTGCCAGTGTATTCAGAAAATGGAATCCTGATATAGTTATCTCAGGAATATATAAAAAGTAATTATGTGCTATACTCACTGTCTCTATGTAAGAAACTACTCTGTTCCATGTGTCATTGTGTCATGGTTGTACATATGACACAAAAGGGATAGAAAGTGTATATTAGAGGTCATGGTGCTTTGTAGTATGTGTTTCTATTTATGCTTCAACTCCCTAGCTTGGTTGGGCAGAGATTAGGGTTCTCCTTTTACCTTAATGAAACTGAGCCACAGGAGGTAAAGTAGTTTGTCAGGATAGCCTGGTGAATAAATGGTGGATGGCCGTACTTGGACCATATTTCACTCAGATGGCCAATAGAAGACACTTCTAATACATTCTTTGGTTCCTTTAAGGGGTAGTGGTACTTCATTTTTTCAGTCTCATCCTTCAAATTCGTGACTAGGAAAATTAGACCAATATCAAATAGCCTCTATATTGTCTTTAGCTCTGACATTTTCAGAGGCCTTAGTTTGATTGTTTATGGGAAGGGAAACACTAATCCAGAAAGAACTGCCACAATATTTATGGTCTTTACATTAGAGAATTAGGATCTAAAGCTTAGTATTTCAAAAAAGCTTCTGAAAGGGGAATGAGAAATACACTAAAGCATTATCTATGTATTTTTTTGATAAACTGATAAGTGTCAAAAGCCAGCTGGACATCCAGGCAACTGAGGAAGGCAGCAAGTTATGGTATGGGTAACTGAGGTCAGCGCTGATAGTGGCAGGAGATTTAAAGGAACAGCACTAATAGTACTGATGGAAGCCAAACTTATTTATGTGAGGTTTGGCAAGAAAATCTAAACTTCTAACTCATAAGAGGCCTCCTAAAAAGAAAATGAGAGATAGAAAATTATGCACACCTACACACACTCACATACACACATATACAAACACACACATACATAAACACATACATTGTATGGGCCCTGACTCCAGTTTCATTAATTCGACAAATACATATATATATACCAAATATACATACATACATATATATGTATGTATACAAATATACATACACACACATACACACACACACACACACACACACACACACACACACACATATATACCCACATATACCAAATATACATGCATATTTGGTGGATGGAGCAGAGCTCCAATAGCTATACTTTATCTTTTCTCTTAGCCTTTTTATACCTTCTTCAACAAAAAGTTTTTTTTTTTTTATAAAATTACCTCACAGATACAATGTTTGCACCAAAAGCAGTTACAGAAGGATGTTGATAGTAAGTTCAAAGCAGTGTTTCATTCTATAAGTTTGAAGCAACATTTTCATATGGCCTCGCTTTATCATGGTACATACCTTTAACCGATACCTGACACAGAATGAATCTTTTTCCTTAGTCACAAATCTGTCCCAAGCCTATTTTTTAGTGCAATTTATAGAATCTCATTAAACTTATTATGTAGACTTTATTATTTACTATTCTATGAGAAGGGGCCACATTATCTTCTTGCTTTTTAACTTTATTATATCTTTCTCAAAAAAATAACTAAAACCATCTCCTTAAAATTTCTTCTTAAAATTACTTGAATCAAATCAGGAATTCTATAAAATCAGTATACATTTAAACAGCATTATTATATGAACGTATATATTCATATTGGTCTGCAAGAAATTTGCCCAGCATGGAGGGCTGATATCCAAGAATCATTATGCTCTATAATAGTGGCAGGAAAGGTATACCAACAGCAAGAAGCAATCCTGGGATGAGGTCACCAGGGCCGTTGTCTCACAGAGCACATCCATGACAGAAATTCAAAATGGTGGGCCAACTCCAGAAACTCAGTTGCTTGCCATAGTATTTCCTACATGGCTTATGCCAGATCAGTAGTGTAGCTGTCCAGCAGCCATGGATGAACAGGGTTACTGAAAGGGGGGTGGAAATGAAAAAGGATGGGTGGGAGGTGGCAAGAGAAGGATGTAGCCAAGACAAAAGTTTCTTAGCAAAACTCAAACCTTAATATTCAGCACTGTATTTATATAGGGAGAGCCCACAGACCCCATCCTTTGTTTCAGCTGGATTATGTTGCAAAGCAAGCCCAGTGGGCAGTCTACTCTATAGGAAATTGCAAGTGTGGTGAGGCAGAAGACTCCACCTGAGCTGTTAAGGTCCAACTGTGGCAAACAGTTAAGGTTTATTTAGCCTATTCATGGCTGCTAGAAGGGCATGCAGCAGACTAAAACTAAGCAAGTTGTTTTATTCTCCTCTTTCCCAAAATCCATTAAACCTTTTATGTGTCATTCTAAGTACCACCACTATCGTGATACCATAGTATAGTTTATAAATTTATTTCAAAGCTAGCAAACTGTAAGAAAGCAAACAAGCCTATCTCCTTCAGTGACATCTAATCATCCTTCAAAGCAAATTACTTCAAGTAACTGTAGTAGATATAGCATTAATGTGGATGATAATGGTAGTTCTTATATTCATGCTGTATAATACAACTGTACTCAGTGCTTTCAAGGTATAACTCCATACATGTTTTGCACTCCCAGGGTCATTATGGAGCTCAGTAATTTATAAGGACATCATCCTCATAACTATTGTAGCAAAATTTTTCCAGTTTACCCATGAAGTATATCCTAGTTGTGATAGTATATATTGTATCTATGATATGTGTGTATATGTATATATGTGTGTGTGTCTGTGTATGTATTTAGAATATATTTTTTTTAAAATATATATTATTCCCATAATTATAAATAATATATACAATTCTAATCTGCATGTTAACAATGATATGATTTTCTCTTTCCTGTCAATTTATCTGATGATAATTTTTCAGGATTTATTGATCCAGAAATTATATAACATTTGTTAGGGAAAAGATCTAGCAATTATTAAATAGTATTGGGGGATGAAATTAAAAAATGGCTGAGCTTAACATTTAATTGGAAGAGACATATGATATAGGCCATAAAACCATAATTACAAGGGTGAAATGAAAAGTGACTAATTTATCTAGTCCTGGAGTAGGAGAGTAAGTACAATACCTACCACTCACAGCTTTAAAAGTTGAAAGGAGCCAACCCTCATGGCACACTTCTTTAATCAGTACTTAGGAGCAGAGAGACAGGAAGGTCATGAGTTCAAGGCCAGCTAATGCTATCAGGTATCAAAACCACAAAATTAAATTAAAAACTAAATAAAAGTTGAAAGGATTACATATTACAGTAAAATGTAATAAAATATCAAAGCTAAAGCTGATATCTATTTCATAAATTTTTATATGAATTTATAGATAGTAGCATAATCTCTCATTAAGGAAAAAGAAGTCATTTGGAAGTGTCAATTAACTTTTTATCGTGTTCCCTGGAATGCAGTAGTATTTATATTCCAATTATAGTTTTTCAGCATAGATAAAACATATATTTGGATACACTTTACTATTTATTTACTATCTTTCTGTAATTTGATGTCTACTACATTTCCTGATTTTATTGAAATTACAAGAGCCCTTCCATGGACGTGAGTCTGAATAACTGTAGATTTGGTAACTATAGAATTACATGGTTTTTATTGTATCTCATTGTTACCTCCTAATTCTGTTCCTTTCTATTCAGAACAATTATCTAGGACTCCGGTTTCCTACCATTTGCCTATTGGCATAAATTGAACTTCTTCCTGCATGGACTTTATTCTTACTAGTCATTCACATGGTTATGAACACATAGTTACCAAATACCCGCCACAGACATGCTAGGTGCTAAAGAAATGACACAGAAAAGGAAATTGTGCATGATTCTACTTCCAGCATCTAACAGAAGTAAAAACTAAGAAGAGATCACAGCACATTTTCAAGGGTGAGACAAAAAAGAATGTGCAGGAAACACTGGGAAACTGAAGACAGAAAGTATTACAGAGAAAGTGCCATTTGAGTTAAACTGTAATCACAGGGGAACCCCTGGGAATGTGAGCCAAACATTTCGCAGAGAAGTGTGGATTGTTAAGATGTGGTATAGTTAGGGGAATGGAATATATTTACGGGATAAGTGTGGAGAGAGAAAGTCAATAAAACCTGAAGTAAAACCAAAGTATTTGAATATGGAAGGAATATGCTAATATTGAGACCACGATAGAAAGGACACTGAACTTTGAGAAGGAAAGGTTATGGTAACTTATACTCAGTGATAGAAAGCAATAGACAGTAATGTGTGTGTGTGTGAGTGTGCCCATGTGTCTGCACATGCATGCTTCAGATGACCATTTCATCCAGCAGTTTCCAACCTATTGGCTGTGATATCTTTGAATGGTTGAACTGCCTTTTTATGTGGGTCACCTATAGACATCAGAAAACAGATATTTATAAAAGTAGCAAGATGACAGTTCTGAAATAGCAACAAAATAATTTTATGGGTGGAGGTTACCACCACAGGAAGACTGTATTAAAGGATCACACCATCAGGAAGGTTGAGAAGCACTGCTTTAGATGTACTATGGATGAAGTAATTCAACTTCTTGGAAATGAAGGCAAACATTTATGACTTAGAACCATGCCATTAGAATAAAATAGATGCTAGACCAGGAAGGGGCCAGTGAATGAGATATAAACTTAATAAGTAAAAAAATAAATAAATAATTTAGAAAATGTCTTATTCATATGGTTGTAAATGAGCATAAGGAGCAGAGAGAACACACAGAATGGTTAAAGTGAAGTTGCTTTATGGAGAATTTCAAATATACTGCAAAGTCTTTCATTTATCAGGTGGGAAGATGTGAGTACCATACCAAATAGTCCCTCAACTAATAATCACTTACCACTTACCACTTATCACACACAAAAAGTTCATAGAACATTTATACAATCTTATGACAGAATTATGACAATTTAAATAAGTTTCTGAACCATCAACCAAAGACCATGTGGGCTGGCCCTTGGCCTATTGGAACATTTGTAGCTGTTGTACAGCTTGGTCTTCAATTGGGTCCTGAAAAACTGGGACAGGAGCTATCCCAAAAGCAGTTGTTTATACATGGGATGTATTCTTCTAGCTGGGTTTCTTTGTCTAGCCTTAGTGGGAGAGGAAGCACATAGCTTCACAGAGATTTGAGGTGCCAGGATCAGAGGACATTCATGGAGGAACCAACCTGCTCAGAGAAGAAGAGGCAGGGAGAATGAGTGAAGGATTGTGGGAAGGGTTGACCAGGAAGGGAGCAGTGAATAAGATGTAAAGTAAATAAATAGCCTTTTCAACAAATGGTGCTGGTTCAACTGGAGGTCAGCATGCAGAAGAATGTGAATTGATCCATCCTTGTCTCCTTGTACTAAGCTCAACTCCAAATGGATCAAGAACCTCCACATAAAGCCAGACACTCTGAAGCTAATAGAAAAGAAACTGGGGAAGACCCTTGAGGACATCAGTACAGGGGGAAAGTTTCTGAACAGATCACCAATAGTGTATGCTCTAAGATCAAGAATTGACAAATGGGACCTCATAAAATTACAAAGTTTCTGTAATGCAAAAGACACCATCAAAAGGACAAAGCAGTAACGAAAAAAATTGGGAAAAGATCTTCATCAACCCTATATCAGATAGAGGGCTAATATCCAATATATATAAAGAACTCAAAAAGTTAGACTCCAGAAAACCAAATAACCGTATTAAAAAATGAAGTACAGAGTTAAACAAAGAATTTTCACCTGAAGAACTTCGGATGGCAGAGAAGCATCTTAAAAAATGCTCAACTTCATTAGTCATTAGGGAAATGCAAATCAAAACAACCCTGAGATTTCACCTTACACCAATCAGAATGGCTAAGATTAAAAATTCAGGAGACAGCAGGTGTTGGCAAGGATGTGGAGAAAGAGGAACACTCCTCCACTGCTGGGGGGTTGCACATTGGTACAACCACTCTGGAAATCAGTCTGGTGGTTCCTCAGAAAACTGGGCACCTCACTTCCAGAAGATCCTGCCATACCACTCCTGGGCACATACCCAGAAGATTCCCCAGCATGTAATAAGGATACATGTTCCACCATGTTCATAACAGCCCTATTTATAATTGCCAGAAGCTGGAAAGAACCCAGGTATCCCTCAACAGAAGAATGGATGCAAAAAATGTGGTATATATACACAATGGAGTACTATTCAGCCATTAGAAACAATGAATTCATGAAATTCTTAGGCAAATGGATGGAGCTGGAGAACATCATACTAAGTGAGGTAACCCAGACTCAAAAGATGAATCATGGTATGTACTCACTAATAAGTGGATATTAACCTAGAAAACTGGAATACCCAAAACATAATCCACACATCAAATGAGGTACAAGAAGAACAGAGGAGTGGCCCCTTGTTCTGGAAAAACTCAGTGAAGCAGTATAGGGCAAAATCAGAACAGGGAAGTGGGAAGGGTTGGGTGGTAAAACAGGGGCAGGGAAGGGGGCTGATGGGACTTTCAGGGAGTGGGGGGTCTAGAAAAGGGGAAATCATTTGAAATGTAAATAAAAATATATCAAATTAAAAAATGTCATATTTAGGTTTCATTTCCAGAACAATCCCTCATTCCTATAAAATAGATTTTTTTCTGAGGGTTGAAAAAATGTTTTGTACACAGAAAAAAAGCCAAACAAGGAAAGAATGGACCAAAAAGCATATTATGTTCTTCCTAAAATTTTCATGGAAAAAAGGAAAAATATGACATTGGTCATTGCTAATGCTAGGTTACCTTGCTATGTAAGTTTAAACAGAAGCAACTCTATAATCAATTTAGGTAAAACAAATATGTTTGTAATTTCATGCTACTTCTCTGTTCTGATTCTCAAATCAGATAATAGTTTAGTTTCATTGATGGGCATTCTTGGTGACTTAATTTTAATAGGCAAGTCTTTTGGGTGCTGGTGAAGAAGTTATTCCTAATGTCGAGATATATAGTGAACTTTCCTGTACTAGAAATATTGTTCATTTCAAATTGCACTGTACTATCATCTAGGAGGAAGAAGACTTCACTCCCAGCAACAAAATCAGGAGGAGATGAATCAAGAAATATGGTCCTTGAAACGAGTGAGGGAATATATTATATGACTTTAAATAATGAGTAAAGTATGATGGGAAAAACTTAAGGCTGAGTTTACTGAAAATATAGGATCCTATGCAGCCAATGAATATGAAAGATGCATTGCTGTCCATGTTAACTGCTTGACTTATGAAAGCAACAAAACCTGGAGCAAGCCTCAGCCAAATACTGGTGTAAAAGTAGCTCTCAGGTTGCAGTCATTTCTTAGGTTGGTCACGCCAAACATCATTTTCCTTTGGCATGCTCATCAATGTTCTTTAGTGGGATCAAACATGGACATGATTCAGGGAAATGAGCCATTTCTACTTTCTCTGTTGATTCCTTTTCTTGGCAGATAGAGATACAATACCCAAACTAAGGAGACAGATGACAGGTCTATGTGCTTAAGGCCATTATGAAATGATCAAAGGTCAAGGGCCAAAGCAGATTAGTAGTCATCTTTTATCTTCTCCCTTCTCTTAGTCATCTTCTATGCCTGAGAGATTTAGTATTTTAATCTCTACACAGAAAATGGTTAAAAACTACCCAATGCTGTCATTATTAGTGAATTCATGATGTTTTCAAAAGTCAACTTGGGTAAAGGTAAGCTTGGACAAGTGATAAGAGGGATCTGGGAGGGAGAGAGGAGGGGGAGGAAAAAGGGGAGCAATTCAGGTATCTGAGAAGATTGGGGAGAAGTACAGAGGGTCAGGAATTTGAAAGTATGTAGCAGTCGAGGAGGGGAAAATGGGGGAGCCACCTGAAAGTCCCAAATACCAGGGACCCAAAAGTTTTCAATACCTAACTGGAAGGACGTTAGCCAAAATTCCCAACAAACGGAAGATAGAACTTGTAGAGACCATATCCAGTGCATAGGCACAGCCTCTATTTGAGGCACCCACACACCTCAAAAATATTAATCCAGAATTCCTCCTGTCAAAAGAAATGCAGGGACAAAGAATGGAGGCAGAAACTGGAGGAAAGACCATCCAGAAACTGCCCCACCTCGGGATCCATCCCATCTGAAGACACCAAACCCCGATACTATTGTGGATGCCAAGAAGCGCTTACAGACAGGAGCTTCATATAGCTGTCTCCTAAGAAGCTCTGCCAGAATCTGACAAATACAGAGTTAGATGCTCACAGCCACCCATTGGATTGAGCACCGGGACCCCACTGGAGGAGTTAGAGGGAGGACTTAAGGAGCTGAAGCGGTTTGTAACCCCATATGAAGAACAAAAATATCAAACAACCTGACCCCCCAAAGCTCCCAGGGACTAAACCACAAACCAGAAAGTACACAGGGGTGGGCCCATATCCAGCTAGATATGTAGCAGAGTATTGCCTTATTTTTCATCACTGAGAGGGGAGGCCTTTGGTCCTGTAGAGATTTGATGACCCAGGATAGAGGAATAATAGGGTGCTGAGGTAGAAGTGGGTGGGCGGTGGGGGAGCACCTTCATAGAGGTAGGGGGATGGAGGTGGGGACAAGGGGCTTGTGGAGGGAAAACTGGGAAAAGGGATAACATTTGAAATGTAAATAAATAAAATAACCAATAAAAATAAAATGTTTTTCTGAACGTAATAAAAAGGAATTATCTTTCTCAAGAACCACTAGATACAAAAACAGATATGCAGTTTCCCTGATTTCTCTACATTTTGATTTATTATTATTATTTGCATATGCATGCCAAGTGTGATAGTAAGTACCTGCATGTAACTGCCTGATTGTAAAGGTGAGAAGACAACCATAGGGAGTTGGTTTCTCTTTGAATCCTGTTCTATATCAAGCTTGCCTGCAAAGCACTTTGACATCCTGAACTGTCTAACTAGCCCTTGCACCTGATTCTTAAAACTTGGACATAAAACAGAAGTAACAATGACGGATATAGCCAAATACCTTGGATTCCAATTATTTAAAAATTAACTAAAATTGATTGTTTTTTAAAATATTTTGTAGTTCTTTTATTGTTGAGAATAGTTTTAGATATCCTGTTTTTTGTTGTTGTTGTTGTTATTCCAAATGATTTTGAGAACTGCTCTCTCTAACTCTATGAAGAACTGAGTTGGAATTTTGATGGGGATTGCATTGCGTCTGTAGATTGCTTTTGACAAGATGCCCATTTTTACGATATTAATCCTGCCCATTCACGGGCATGGGAGATATTTCCATTTTTTGAGGTCTTCTCCAATTTCTTTCTTCATAGACTTGAAGTTCTTGTCATACAGATCTTTAACTTGTTTGTTAAAGTGAAACTGTAAAAACAACTGTGCTAGATGACTGAATATTTATGGTGCAGGTATGACTTGGAAATAAAAAACTTCACTTAGAACTTGGAAAAACTAGGCAAATTGTCCGGTTTCAATGACAACATCACTGTCTTGTATATGGTAACTTTAAAAAACATAGCACTCTTCAACAGACACCTAGTGCTCTGTCTGATCTTAGAAAACTCTCTTTGATCTTGTTAAGGATGCCCCTTTTTGTCTCCAATTCCTTGCCCTTGACATGAGATGGTGAAACTTATTTTTTTTAGTTCTAATACTCAGTGAAACTAAACTGGGCAGCAAAGAGGACTACCATCCAAAGCTCAGGCAGATGGTTACCAGATAGCATCTTGGGATATTCAGAATTCAGCCGCTTTCCTATATTTGAATGCTGCAACCTAGTAGTTTGAACCTCAGAGACTAGGATTTGTAAATGCTTTTGATGCAAATAAAGTTTCAAAATATCCAGATGCTCATCCACCAAACACTGTAAGTGCCACCTTGAAACTAGCAGGAACGCAGACTTCAGTCACACACACATGTGCTCTTGGTATCACTGTGTCTTATGCAATTCTTTCTAACACATCAGTCAAGTTCAAAGCAGAAAGTCTGGAACAAACTGATTCCTCATCTGCTGGACTGTGCTCTAAATGAAATTTACACAGCCTGTGACATTGGCTTGTCGAGATCATTCCATCTCTTTCCCAACACCTGGACATCTGCACTACTGGGAGACTGTGAAAAGCTTTGCTATACACCATCTAGCTTACCTGGTTTTGTCTCTATAAATTTGAAATTACATTGCTTTTTTCCAACATTCATTAGTGCATTCTTCTTTTACCTTCAGTGGTTGCAGTTCTAATGTGAATCAGCCCAGATGCCAGAACCAGTCAATTCTTAAGCTTTTAACCTCTCCAGTGAGCCTAGTTTAATTTTTAAAAGGTACTTTAAGCCTCAATGTACAAGGATGTCTCCTAGTTTCTGAGCAATAAACTAGGAGAATCAATAATGATCACAAGAGAAAATTCACACAGCTATGCTAAAAATTTACAGGTGGGGAGAGAGAGAGAGAGAGAGAGAGAGAGAGAGAGAGAGAGAGAGAGAGAGAGAGAGAGAGAGAGAGAGAGAGAGAGAGAGAGGATTAAATTTTGGTCTAAAGGGACCACAAGCAGTTCAGGAGGCACCTAAGAGCTAGCTGCTTAAACATTTCATTTTATTTTTGTGGCAATTCTTTCTTGTTGTTTCTCTTTTCTATCATTTTTTGGATGAGTTAGAAAAACGACTTCAGTTATATGAACCCCCCACATCTACAACAACAGGAGTCATAATCAAAATGAATATCTGCTTCCACCTTTGTCTTTCATTTCCTAGATTGATAGAAAGAAAAAAGAGGTAGAAAGCAATGTGGACCTATACAAGAAATAGATCGATGAACAGTTTCTTCTGGGCATAAAAACAATAGAATATCGCCTGAGGTCACATAGTTGTAGGCTACTACATTGTGGAGGAACAGGAAGTGAGTACCAGTGAATCCAGGTATGGAGGCAGACTGTCAGAAGAAGCAAAGCAAGGACTCACCTTTTCAGAGAAGTGGCCTGATTCTAATGTGTCTTCATACAAGAATCAACTTAATACCTCTTCCTAGTGAACAAGGTCCCTCAAAGCTAGCACAGCAATGTTCCAACACTTAAAAAGCAATTGCTAATTTTTGAATGCTGTGCATCATAATGAAACAGAAAGGCACCATTTCCTGTTTCCTTAACAAGAACCTTTCCCAGACCCCAAATATGCTGCTTCAGACCTGCCTTCCCCAATCAAAGCCAGTCAAAAATCATATAAATGATATAAATCATATAAATGCTGAGTCTCCAAGGTGACATTAGGCTATCTTCCCACTGAATACACTGAACACATTCATCAGTCATACATGACAGTTTCCCTATAAACTTTGTAATCTCTGTCAGATTCTGAGGTCATTAGAGATTGGGACATGTATGTCATGTATTGTGTAGCAATTTTCCTCAGTGTACAGCATTCCATTCCAGTAGACATCTCCTTAAGCCTGTGGAAGTAAACAACTCAGGAGTCTCAGGAAGTCTCTGAAACTTGACAGATTTTCTAGGTTTTTTCCTTTGTTGTGGCTGTATGAACATTAAGGACTAGTGAGGCAAGGAGATTCTCTGATCTGTCATGAAGAAAGCATCTGTGATTCATCACCTAGGTGAGCATTCAGTGATGCAGCTGCTTTGGACTTGTCCATATTCTTGTAAATAACCCTCATCCCTTAATTGAAGCAAGTCCAATTAAATAACTGGTTCAACAAGATTCAGTTTGGTAGTAAAATTTCTTTGTTCTAGCATCAATTCCATATGTAGGGTGAGTAGACATTTGGTCACAATGATACACAATAGCATATAGCTAGTTTGCAAGTTTTTCTTCTTCTCATACCTCCTATACGTAGATACTCAAAAAATATGTGTGAATGAAGAGAATTTACTTCCAACCCAGGGCTTGGTTTTTCTTTTATTTTCCTTGGCTACAAACCACTGGTAATTCACTGAGTCTTATTTACTGAGCACAAACTCTGTGGATAGTTCAAGTCACCTGAAGTGCTTTCTGTCATTTTTAAGAGGCTGGGGGTAGAGAATAACAAAATAAAATGATCAGACTTATTTTTCAGAAAGAAGCTTCCTGCTGAAGAGTTAAGGGCTGAATGGAGGGAGGTAAGCCAGGCAGCAGGAAGACAGGAAGGGTGTTGGCAGTTTTCCAGGCATGAGACTATAATAGTCAATTGATCTTTACAATGGAGACAGGTAGGACTGGTAGAATAATAGAACTATGGGTTTTCATTGCCCCTTTACAGTGCAAGTTTCATAGTCTAATCATTTATAGCTAATAACATTCAGTTCCTAAAGGAACTGACCATTCCCTCATTTCTATTCCATGGAGTTCGATTTTATTTCCATTGTAGATTTGTCAAACATAATATAAAAAGATTGTTAAAAAAAATAAAGAACACACACTACTTTTACATATGAGATAATTCTGAAAACTTAAAAGAAGAAATAAATTGCATGGTATAAAAATACTGCCATGGAATTATCTGTAATTAAATCTATTTTAATATGGCTTCCTGTTGTGCAATATTTCCTAGATATATACAAATAAATATCTGTTAATCCCAAATTTAGGGATAACATACTCAAGTACAGATTCTATACAAGTCCAATTTAGCTGACAAATTAATGTATTGGGGTAACTTACAAAAGGATGGGTGACCCCCAAATAGTTGCACACAGCAAATCTTCATTCCATTATGGCTGATGATCTCACGGAAGACTCACACAAACTCATTTTTAGTTTACCTTCTACTTCCTAGACACTCTCTGGTGTCCCAAGACTATTTTCAGCTGAAAATAGGTTGGGGAAAGATGAAATAATAGCTGGAACATCATCTGATGTTTCATGGCATCCACCTTCTTTCTACTATGGGACACCCACAAATCCATGATTGTTGCCAAAAATACAGTCATCGTTTTATTATTCTGCTTTTAATTTTGTTATCAAGAATGCCCCTGGTCTACCCCAAGGATAATAATGCTGTACCTGAAGAAAAAGACTACCACAATAACTCCCACCATAGATGCCTAGCCAAAGATTGCTTTCAATGAGGGAATGAATTCCAAACCTGATGAGGTGAAATACAAATTCTCTGGCCCTGAATCTCATTACTCATAGGGCATCTTGGGTTTCTTTTAGGTCCCAACACCTGAAGTCTTTCACCAGTGTGGCCCCTTATTCTCATTGGAAAATAGGATCATGTACAGAATGGATGGGTTTCTCAGCATTATTTTCAGTTATTAGAATAGACCTATTCTTGTAACTGAGAATAATTTGTTCACTACCAATTTGACTAAGAATAGAATATTTACCTCATACCTGGGTCTGGATGTCTAGGATCACACCACCCAAAATAGGTGACAGTGCCCAGAAAGTGTAAAAGAGGTTTTGTTGGGGGGAGGTGGAATGAAGGAGACAGATCGCCAGTATGCTTCATAGTCCAGAGGGAACATGGTGGCTATACTCAGATCATTGCCTAGCCTAGTTGTCATCAGAGGGGCATCATCTAGCAACTGTTAGGAACAGAGAATCTCAGCCAAATACTAGGCAGATCCAGTGGAACCCTGACATAAATGAAGAGGAAGAATTGTAAGACCCATAGGGGTTCATAACATAACAAAAATATGGCCCACAGAATCAAATAAGCAGGGTAAATACAGACTTGCAATGGCTGGAGTGACAATCAGACTATGGGTCTGAGCTGGGTCCTCTTCATGTACCTTATGGCTTTGTAGCTTGGTGTTTTTCTAAGAGGCCCAACAGTGGAAGTAGGGGGTTGTCTGTTTAACTCTTCAAGGCGTTTCTGACTCTTTTACCTGCTCTTCCAATTCTTTTCCTCCTACTGGGTTGCTTCATCCAGCCTTGATATAAGGGTTGACGCCTAGTCTTAATGGATCCTGTTATGCCATGTTTGGTTGTAACCACTGGGAAGCCTGAACATTTTTGAAGGCAATCAAAGGAGTGAATCTGGGGAAGAGGGGAGGTGGGGTGCATAAACTATGAAACATGGAAGGAGGGCAAACCACATCAGGATACAATATGTGAGAAAAAAATAAATAAAATGTTTAAAAATTTAAAATTAAAAAAAGATTATAATGGAGCCCTCAAATGAGAAAGTGATTAAATACTTTGTCACCTTAATCATAGATTTATCTCCTGTTGTGACTTGTTTCACAATTTTTGCAGGATGCTACCATCACAGTTGACAAATGTCAATATACTGTATACTATGGATTTGATGCTAGATGATATGAGGTGCTAGATGCTAAAAAAAAAAAAACAACTAATAATTAAAATAACTAGTGACATCTAAATGAGTAGGAGGAGGCCTCCTATGTCAGGAGTCAAAATGTTTTAACCCCTTTTTCCTTGAATGTTTAAAGAATCCTTTATTGATCAGAGCAGGATCGTGGTATGGTATAGTTTATATGGCACACTCACACCCCACACCCAGACATAAGCATGTACAGGCATGTGAGCATGTGTGTGCACCCACACAGATGCACACATATACATGCATAGGAAGAGAGAGGAGAGAAAGAGGAAGAGAGAGAGAGAAATAGAGAGAGGGGTACATGGAGGGAGGGCGAGAGTGTGGGAGGGAGGAAGGGAGGTGCATATGTTTCCACAGTCATAGATATCCGGAGATATATAAGTTTGAAGATCTGGCCAGCCATTATTTCTTTGTATATCACCATGCCCACACTTATTTCCTGTCCCTGAACATCAAGAGAGACTGAATGCTCCACTTAATCACCAATGCAATGCTCTGTTACAGAAAGGGCCGCACACTGCCCAACAGACTTCAACACTCACCAAAAGAAGTACCGAAACCAATGAAAAATAGAGCTCATAATTTTGAAAGAGAACAAGGAAAGACAAATGGATGGGGGAGTTTGGCAGAAGGAAAAGAAAGGGATAAATGATGTAATTGTATTATAATCTCATAGAATAAACGTTAAAACTATAATACAGAAGTCAATCAAATTATTTAAATGTAAAGAATCCAAAGTAAACTGTGTAGTGAGAGAAGCAAAATGTGATAGTTGTGGAAAATGTCTCTCTCTCCTATTAATGAGTTAAGGACTCGGGGTACAAAGTTAAGGAATTGGGGTACACTGAGTTTGCAGTCACAGATCTTTAGTGGAGATGCCTACTTCCCAGGTGAGTTTAGGTTAGTGTCTGGTTGACCGCTGAAATGGTGACAAAGTCATCATATAATATTTGTGAAAATACAGTACAAAATTATAAAATTGAACACTATCAAGTCTAAAAATCATAAGAAACTTAGAGCCTGAAAACAATAAGACTAAAAGTTTTGCATGGAAATAAATACAACCTGTAAAGCCAGCATACAAGTGAAAAAAAATGAAAAAAGTATTTGCAGTGAAAATGGAAAAGTTCTAATTGCTTTAATAAAGCATATAAATAGAGATATAAATGACAATAGTTTTAACATCTAGGAATCAGTGCTCAGAATTGCTAATAATATGAAAAACACACTTAAATTTTTCTTGAGGCAATTCTTTCCAGTTTTCAAGTTATCAGTTGATAGGCTATAATGTTGAGTATGTTGTTAGGGATATTTTTATCTCAAATCTAAAAAGCAACCTGGATTACATACAAAATTCTCCAGTACAATTTTCTCTTTTGTCTTCACAGGATGTTCGTGTTCTTCAGCTCCAGTGTTCTACTTTTTGATTTCATTGTGTGTTTTCCTACCTAGTTGGGCTGATTTCAACTAACTGCATTGTTCTTAAATTTTTCAGAGTTATATTTCAGTCTTTAATATAGTCTCTAAGGTTATCTTTGCTTGCTTCAAAAAAATGTATAACTGGTGAATAATACTTTATATAACATTAATCAGACAGCTTATTTCATTTAAAATACAATTCTGTGTGGTAAATTTGTATTATATTTAAGACACATAAGAGTCATGATAAATAATTTTGTATGTATAAATAATTATATAAACTATTATGTATAGAATTATATATCATTTATAACATTATATTTTATTTACATTTCTAACTTAAATAATCCATAAAGTTTTATTGATATATATATGTATTATTTTGTATTATATATTTGTATATATAATTATCTATCATCTATCAATACAAATTTGGGGATATTTTAAAAATATGGATTTAGGGAAAATTCTGTCTATATGATGCTATGCATTACATTTGATTTTAAAATTTTCTATTCATTAAATTCTGGTTTGTTTCACTTAGTATTTTTTTTATGATATTAACATTCTACCTTTATTTTTTTATTCGATGTATTCTTTATTTACATTTCAAATGATTTCCCCTTTTATGGGTCCCCATTCCCTGCAAGTCCCATAAGCCCTCTTCCCTCCCTCTGTTCCTCCATCTACTCCTTCCCACTTCCCTGTTCTGGTATTCCCCTATACTGCTGCTGCACTGAGTCTTTCCAGAACCACGGGCCATTCCTCCATTATTTTTGGGACACCATTTAATATGTGGATTATTTCTTGGGTATTCCAAGTTTCTAGGTTAATATCCACTTATCAGTGAGTGCATACCATGATTGATCTTTTGAGACTGGGTTACCTCACTTAGTATGATGTTCTCCAGCTCCACCCATTTGTCTAAGAATTTGATGAATTCATTGTTTCTAATGGCTGAATAGTACTCCATTGTGTAGATATATCACATTTTCATCTCTCTGTTGAGGGACACCTGGGTTCTTTCCAGCTTCTGGCTACTACAAATAGGGCTGCTATGAGCATAGTGGAGCATGTGTCCTTATTGCATGCTGGGGAATCCTCTGGGTATATGCGCAGGAGTGGTATAGCAGGGTCCTCCAGAAGTGTCATGAACACCTGGTTCACCTTGACAACCCAAGTATAACATTATTTGAGGTCAGACTGAGCAGGGCT
Organism: Apodemus sylvaticus; assembly: GCF_947179515.1. Taxonomy (NCBI): domain Eukaryota; kingdom Metazoa; phylum Chordata; class Mammalia; order Rodentia; family Muridae; genus Apodemus; species Apodemus sylvaticus. The sequence continues at coordinate 102,296,924 of NC_067479.1, forward strand.
CCAAAGGCACAAAAGACGAAGGCAGCATATTATTAATCTGTGCCAGAGAAAACCCAGTCATCCAGTGTCATGGAAATAGCCCTAAAGGTCCACAGTAGGTTGAAGCACTAGCCAATGACAACAAGACCATCTAACACCGGTGAGAACTAGATGGCTAAAGGCAAGCATAGGAATGTTGCTAACAGAAACCAAGGCATTATGGCAGCACCTGAACCCAATTCTCCAACAATAGCAAGTCCTGGATACCCCAACACATCAGAAAACAATAGTTGGATTTAAAAGCACTGGTAAGGATGCTGTTAGAGGAACACATGAAGGACATAAATAAATCTCTTAAAGAAATTCAGGAGAAAAAGCTCAAAAGCTAGAAGTCCTTACAAGGGAAACACAAAAATCACTTAAAGAAATTCAGGACAATATGGGTCAGAAGTTTGTAGCCAATAAGGAGGAAATGCAAAAATCACTTAGTATTTTAAAGTCCAGATTTTCTTCATCTTACAATGTATTTGCTTCCAAGTAGAGCTTCTGTAATTTAAAAATAATAAATCAAAGATGCACTGAAGTGTTTTGAAGCTTGAGATAGTGTAAGAACACATGCTTACAATGGGTCAGTGTTGGCTCCAGCATTCAGAACCCAAAGCACACACAGATGACCTTCCTATAGTAACAAGTGGAGCATCATGGCTTAGGATAGCCGACCTCAAACGAGGTCAGAGCATTTGCACTAGCTTGCCACTGGCCATAACTATCTAACACAAGGACTATTTTATGGGAAAGCATTGAATGTCTCCTGCAGTTGATCAGGAGGAGCATTGCGAGTTGATGAGAGAATGATGCTATGGGGCTTGTAATTAGCATGTGGTAACATATGTTGGAGTACAGTTTCTTTAGAATAGTTGTGGATTGTAAATCCTATTAAAAACAAACTACTGTTCAGTTGAAAATTCATGTCAGACACTGTGCTCTTTAAACCCAGCAGGGACACAGGTGGCATGTCCTACTTCATGTCGTCAGTACTCTGAATCCATGGCAACTTCGTTTGAACAGCTCCTTGCAAAGAATATTTCTTCATGAGATTTAGAATGTCAGAACCATATTAGATATGCATTTTTCAATTTACTCAATTTTTATTAAATTTCCATTTAATTTAGTTATTTTTGTACATACTGTAATGTGTTCTTTATTTCTGAAATATTCTTTCATTTCAGTTTTGGCATTTTGTTTTATTTTCTACTACCTTTGTTTTTTGAAAATAGAGTTTTTCAAGCAATATTTTAGGATTATGATCTCCCCTACCTCAACTTCTCCAAGATCCTCCCCCAAAATGCTTCAATCCAAATTATACCCTTTCAGTCTCTTAGAAAACAAAGAAGAATATAAATAATGATGATAAAATAAGAAAAAATAACAGTAGAGGGCCAAAGATAAAACACAAAAAATGCATATAGACACAAAGGCACACACGCTCCTACATACAGCCATTCTGTATAAGCACAAAGCTAGAAGTCATAATATATACACAAAGGGCTTATAAGGCAAAGAGGAAATGCCCTGTCAAAACATTATGAGGCAAAGAACTTCCAAAGATGCGGTTAAATTCATTTTATATTCCATCTCCCTGTCTTTTTTAACTTTTTATTTTCAATATTCTTTGTTTACATTCAAAATGATTTTCCCTTTCCCAGTTCTCCCCTCCTCATAAGTCCCCTAAACTCTCTTCCCTCTGTCCATTCTACTATCACCCCCCCCCCCCAATTCTCTGTCCTGGTATTCCCCTACAATGCTGGAACAAGCATTTTCAGGACCAGGGACCTCTCTTTCCTCCTTCTTGGGAGTCATTTGATATGTGAATTGTGTCTTAAATATTCAGAGTTTCTGAACTAATAGCCACTTATCAGTGACTGTATTCCAAGTGTGTTCTTTTGTGATTGGGTTACCTTACTTAGGATGATAATTTCCAGTTCCAACCATTTGCCTAAGAATTTCACTAATTCATTGTTTTTAATTGCTGTGTAGTATTCCATTGTGTTGCATATATACTTTTGTAGTAGGATCTGATGATTTTTTTGAATTTCTTCTATTTCTGTTGTTATACCTCCCTTCTCATTTCTAATTTTGTTTATTTGGATACTGTCTCTGTCCTTTGGTTAGTCTGGCTAAAGGTTTATCTATCTTGATGATTTTCTCAAATAACCAGCTCCTGGTTTTGTTGATTCTTTGTATGGTTCTCTTTGTTTCTACTTGATTGATTTCTGCCCTGACTTTGATGATTTCCTGGATGGTTTTGCTCATTTCCTTCACTTGTTTGTTTGTATTTTCTTTTATTTCTTTAATATATTTTTGTGTTTCCTCTTTCACGACTTCTGCCTGTTGACTCAATTTCTCCTGCATTTCTTTAAGTGATTTTTGTGTTTCCTCTTTATTGGCTTCTATCTGTTGACCCCTATTCTCCTTAATTTCTTTAAGTGATTTTTGTGTTTCCATTGTAAGGGCCTCTAACTTATTCATGTTTCCCTGTATTTCTTTAAGAGCTATATTTATGTCCTTTTTGTACTCCTCTAAGAGCATCATGACCAGTGATTTTAAATCCAAATCTTGTTTTTCTGCTGTGTTGAGGTATCTAGGAGTTGCTGTCGTTGGAGAATTGGGTTCAGATGCTGCCATATTGCCTTGATTTCTGTTAGTAACATTCCTGTGTTTGCCATTTTCCATCTGGTTATCTCTGATGTTAGTTGGTTAGTGACAGCAGTCACTGGCTGGTGCTTGAACCTCCTGTGGGCCTGTAAGGCTATTTCCTCACTGATGGATGACTGGGTTTCCCCTGGCACAGATTGCTGATGTGCTGCCCTACTCTTTGGTGTCATTGAAGCCCTAGTGTATCCTGCCCCAAGTAATGCTATATTCGGGTTGTCTCTGTGTACCTGGTATTGCCTGTCTAGTCTGCCTGGTAGTAAAGATGGTGGACACTGTGTGGACCCCCTCCAAGAGCCTGTAGGGCCAACAGCCCATAATAGGGCTTGTTGCTAGGTTTCAAATGCTCTGCTGATGCTGGTTCTCAAATGCCCCTCCCCTTCTAGTGAATACCCTGCTCCTGTCTGGTCTTGAGTGAGTTTCAGGAAGTAGAATCTTCCCCATGTCAGATATGTCACAGGTCTACCACATCCGATGGAAAGGGGCAGTGGTGATTAACCTGCTCCTGCCTGTTCTCTAGAGAGTATTAGGTAATGGGATCTTCCCAGTGTCAGATGTGACACAGGTCTCTGGTTGATCTGGCTGCTTGGTCACAGGAGCCAAGATGGTGGTGACCTCGGACCACAGGGCTCAGTCTAACAACGGGACTCCCTGCAAGTCAGGCACTTCCCTGGCTGAGCAGCTGGAGTCAAGATGGTGTCTGGTGACCTCGGACCTTGGGACTCAGTCTAACTGCAGGACCCACTGCAGGTCAGATGCTCCCTTCAGGGTGCCTGCCCAGGCAACTGTAGAGCTGCCCAGCTCCCTGGAGTGGAGGAACCCAGGCAGGCTGTGTCCTGGGCAATCCTTCACTCTGGTGCCCTCTGTGTACCTGGTTGAGCTTCCTGTGCAAGATGGTGGCTGGCAACCTTGGACTGCAGGCCTCTGTCTAACCTTGGGACCCACTACAGGTCAGGCACTTCCCTCTTGAGTGGGATTTTTTTTAAATGTTTCTTAAATTCTCTCTCTCTCTCTCTCTCTCTCTCTCTCTCTCTCTCTCTCTCTGTCTCTGTCTTTTTTCTCTCTCTTTCTCTTTCTGTCTCTTGGTCTATATCTGTCTCTGTCTCTGTCTCTGTCTCTGTCTCTGTCTCTCTCTCTCTCTCTCTCTCTCTCTCTCTCTGTGTGTCTCTGTCTCTTTGTCCTGTGTCTCTCTGTTTCCACTCGCTGTCTCTCTCATTTATGTCTACACGGTCTTCTCATTTCTTATCCCATAGTGTTCTTATTTTGTAGCATGTATCAAAGCTTCATTCATTTCGTGGCTCAATAATGTTACACTATATATGAGTAAGACAGTATATTCATTTGTCAGTGAGCAGAATGTTGGGCTGAGTTCACCTCTTCATTACTGCAATTAATGCTGTAATGTAAGGGTGTATTTGAATATCCTTTACAAATACTACACAGGGTGGAATTTCTGGGTCATGATACAATTTAATGTTTAGCTTTAATAAGATTTTCTATAACAAGATATAAAGATTTTCTATAACAAGATGTTTCTGTATATGTTAGCAATTCTTGGGGTTTTTTGTTTGTTTTGTTTTATTGTATAATGCTGATACATGGAACTATTTCACTGCAGCTTCCATTAGTATTTCCTGGTTGACCACAGATGGTCCTCATACCTTCTTTGGATGAATGTCTATGTATCCATTGTGTGAAAATAATGTAGGCTGGCAGTGATCTTTCTATCTTCCTGTTTTTATTTCTGAAAGGTACAAAAAAGTAGTGTAACAAGGAAAAATTAAAAGTAAAGTCTCATTATTTTTGAGTTACTATCTAGAATATTTTTATTTTAGTCTGAAGGAATACTTTTTAAAATTTCTTTAATATTTTTTAGTTCCATCCTTTTGCCTGAGAATTTCATTAATTCATTCTTTTAAATAGACGAGTAGTACTTAATTACACTCCCCCACTTCCTCTGAGATCCCATTTTTTTTTAGAATAGAGTTCATTTTCTGTTTTTAGTCCTCCCCCCTCCCCGGAACATGTTTTTTTTTTTTTTTCTTTGCAGCCTTTAAAGGACTTATAAATATTATTTTAAAATATGTACTAATTCTAGAACTTATATTATTTCAAAATTGCCCTGTATTGTTTATTATTTTGATTGTTAGTAGATTAGATACTTTAATGCTTCTTCATACTTGAGAGTACAGCCTGGACTTCTTGACATGAATTAACTCCTCATTCTGTCTTGATTCTTTGACAAATTGCTTTTTGCTCTTGTCTCAGATTTAGGTCTCAGTTAAATAGACTGAATAGAACTAATCTCATCCAAAAGACAGGGACACCATATTCAACTTGTTCTCTGAACTTACCCGAAGACATAACTCTGTGGTCAGTGAAAGACCTGGAGAGAGTTTTTTTTAGACAATTCTGGGCTCCCCAAATCCTACTCTCTATTAAGTAAAATTCAGGTTTTCATTTCCTTTGTTTGAGTCAAAGCCTGGTTTTCAAGTAAATAAAACTACACGTGTTCTCCTAGTTTTAATCACCCTACACAGAATGGACTGTGTGACCTAGTTTCAGGCTAAAATCTATAAAGAGTGAATCAGAGGATCTGACCCAATTTATTTTTTTTTCTGTAAAGTTTCAACACCCCTCCAATATCTGCAGACAGTGTTCATAAGCTATTGCCTTTGGGTTTGATAAGCTTTATTTCAGAATTTATATTTGTTATTTAAGATATGTTTGATATGATAGCAGCTTTCTGAGTCACACGGGAAATACAACTCCAAAATCATCCTTAATATTTTAATACCATGGAGATAGACTCCTTGAAATGAGATTTAACATATACATATGTAGATTTAAATATTACATATATATTTCCCTTGATTATTATGAAGGATTCATTTTCTCAAATTCTATTCACAATATTTAGTTTTAGCAAACTGTCATCAGCTGTTTTATTTCATATACTTTAATGGAATTTATTAACTTTTCCAAAAAGTGACCAAGTATTATAAATATGTCTTGAATACTTGAAGATAAAGCATATTTTGGTTTTGCAATTTCCCAGAACATGTTTTAAGGCAAATTTGATATTTGTTGTTATATATGTTGTTTTGTTGCCTGCAAACTTATGTTTGTAGACATGTGAACATTTTTTTCTAATATACCTGACTATATTTTTCTTAAAAAAACATGTGATTTATGCATATTATTGATGCGTAACCTGACACACATGTGAATATATAGGCACCTATTTTATGAAATTAAGTAATTCTCAAAATGCTTTATCTAAATTAATCTTTTTAATTATTATGTTTGAGTTGAGATTTTTTTCTAAGTTAAATGTGCTGTTATCTACTTACCTTTGACTCATAGAGTCAAAACATCAGTTCTTTTGTTATTAAATAGTTTTGATATACATATCTTATGCAGCAGGAATATTTTTGTCTGTGATCAGTATGTATAAATATGTTTCATTCATATTTACATTAATAACATCACATTACATTTGCTTGTATTTGTATACTATTAAGTAATTTATTTTCTCTTTGAGATTTTAGAAAATCCTATTTTTCATGACAAATAAGATTTGTCTTATTGTATAATTGTTTTGTAATGAAAGCTTTGTATGGATAATTAAAATCATAATACAAGGGACTGGAGAGAGTGTTCATCAGTTAAAAGGACTTAATGTTCTTACAAAAAGACCATGGTTCAATTCCAAGTATCCACATACTGTCTTACAACCATCTGTAACTCAAGTCCCTGGGGATCCTCTAGAGGAATTTTAGTCCAGCAACATGGCTACTCTTTCAGGGGATCATCACATCCTAAGACATTTTGTCTGTGTGATCTGTATGGAATGACACACCCTTAATACTTCTGGCGGGAATATGGACAGGCTATTTGTACACACCATTAATCACAAACAATGAATCATCGCAGATATTGAGATTCCTGGAATTGCTTTTTGAGAGGAAAGGGCAGTTGAATGAGTGCAGTTCTATTGAGTTCAGTCAGTGCAGTGGAGGTCAGTTGAATTAGTTCAGTCAGTGAAGTTCATGCACTGTAGCTGAGGTCAGTTGAGTTTGTTCATGAACTGTTCAGTTTATGCAGTTCATACAGTGAAGGTAAGCAGAGGCAGTTGAAGGCAGATAATAAGAAAGAATATTAGAACAAATTGCCAGAGTTAATTTGAGACCAAGCAGAGTATTTCATTGAGAAGCTGAGAGAAGCCAGTTTGAATCAATTAGCTTAGAGAGGAGCCTAAGCTAGTACAACTGATTAGCACCAGTCAGTCAGATTTCAGAAAGAACTAGAAAGAGTGAGCTTATTCAGCAGCACTGCTCTGAGATAAAAATTACATCTAAGGAAATAAAAGTTAATTTTACATTATTCAATGGTTTCCTCTGGCATCATGGGCACCAGAATGTGATTTACAATCTTTTTATGTAGGCAGAACACTCATACAAATACAATAAATAAATTAAAAAATTTTTTGAAAAAATTGGTAACAGTTGAAAACTCATGTATGCATTTCCAAAACATGTATCAGGCTTTTTTGGTGTGTGGAAAGTTATCTCAGGAGGAAGTTCAGAATGTTGTTATTTCAATATCGGCATGTTATATTCAATGATCTTAAGATATGTAGGCTTGTCAACTTTTCTCAAATTGATATATTGATATCATTGTACTTAAAACTAAGATACTTTATGTCAACATAATAAAGAGTCTTTCTAAATTTGCACAGAAATGAACAGAGTGTAAATATTCAAGATCTTCATAGTGAGAATAATTACTCTGTTAAATTTTCTGAATACTTACAGGAAAAGAGACATGATGAGATTTTGTGGCAGAAAAACAGTGATCATAGTAACAGGTCAGAGAGCCAAGGAATAGGTCTACCCTAAGACAGTCAATTATTTTTTTACAAAGGGGAAAAAGTAGTTCATGCAAAAAGGGTGGCCTTTTCACCAACTGGGTATGGAATAACTGGACAACATAGAAAAAGTAGTTTCATCTAAGTCATACATTTTATGCAATATTTACATCAAACTGGACAGAAATACAAAGTGTAAAACTTTCAAAACCATTAAGAGAAAAAATCAAGGAGCTTGACAAAGAATCAAATAGCTCTTTTTTTTTTTTCTTTTTTTTTTATTCGATATAATTTATTTACATTTCAATGATTTCCCCTTTTCTAGCCCCCCCCACTCACCGAAAGTCCCGTAAGCCCCCTTCTCTTCCCCTGTCCTCCCTCCCACCCCTTCCCAGTTCCCCGTTCTGGTTTTGCCAAATACTGTTTCACTGAGTCTTTCCAGAACCAGGGACCACTCCTGCTTTCTTCTTGTATCTCATTTGATGTGTGGATTATGTTTTGGGTATTCCAGCTTTCTAGGTTAATAACCACTTATTAGTGAGTGCATACCATGATTCACCTTTTGAGTCTGGGTTACCTCACTTAGTATGATGTTCTCTAGCTCCATCCATTTGCCTAAGAATTTCATGAATTCATTGTTTCTAATGGCTGAATAGTACTCCATTGTGTAGATATACCACATTTTTTGTATCCACTCTTCTGTTGAAGGATACCTGGGTTCTTTCCAGCATCTGGCAATTATAAATAGGGCTGCTATGAACATAGTAGAGCATGTATCCTTATTACATGGTGGGGAATCCTCTGGGTATATGCCCAGGAGTGGTATAGCAGGATCTTCTGGAAGTGAGGTGCCCGTGTCTGACTCAGAATTCATTAGATAGACCAGGCTGGCCATAAACTCACAGATCTGCCCCTCTCTGCCATGTGAGTGCTGAAATTAAAGATAAGCACCACTGCTGCCTACCTTACAAGAATACTTCTGAAGCATCAGTAATGTCATATTACATTAAATATTGCTGTCCACATAGTACTTATGCTATTAAGAAGTATGTTAGCACCATTTGTTGAAAAGGCTCTCTTTTTTTCCCCACTGGATGTTTTCAGCTCCTTTGTCAAGGATCAAGGGGCCATAGGTGTGTGGGTTTATTTCTGGATCTTCAATCCTATTCCATTGATCCGCCTGCATGTCATTGTACCAATAACATGCAGTTTTTAACACTATTGCTCTGTAGTACGGCTTGAGGTCAGGGATACTGATTCCCCCAGAAGTTCTTTGGTTGTTGAGAATAGTTTTAGCTATCCTGGATTTTTTGTTATTCCAGATGAATTTGAGAATTGCCCTTTCTAACTCTATTAAGAACTGAGTTGGGATTTTGATGGGGATTGCATTGAATCTGTATATTGCTTTTGGCAAAATGGTCATTTTAACTATATTAACCCTGCCGATCCAAGAGCATGGAAGATTTTTCCATTTTCTGAGGTCTTCTTCAAATTCCTTCTTCAGAGACCTGAAGTTCTTGTCATACAGATCTTTCACTTGTTTGGACAGAGTCACACCAAGGTACTTTATGCTGTTTGTGGCTATTGTGAAGTGTATCATTTCCCTAATTTCTTTCTCAGCCTGCTTATCCTTTGAGTATAGGAAGGCTACTGATTTGCTTGAGTTAATTTTATAACCTGCCACTTTGCTGAAGTTGTTTATCAGCTGTAGGAGTTCTCTAGTGGAGTTTTTTTTTGGGGGGGGGTCACTTAGACTATCATATCATCTGCAAATAGTGATACTTTTACTTCTTCCTTTCCAATTTGTAACCCTTTGACCTCCTTATGTTGTCTAATTGCCCGAGCTAGTACCTCAAGTACAATATTGAAAAGATAAGGAGAGAGGGGTCAGCCTTGTCCCTGATTTTAGTGAGATTGCTTCAAGTTTCTCTCTATTTAGTTTGATGTTGGCTACTGGTTTGCTGTATATTGCTTTAACTATATTTAGGTATGGGCCTTGAATTCCTGTTCTTTCCAAGACTTTAAGCATGAAAGGATGCTGAATTTTATCAAATGCTTTTTCAGTATCCAATGAAATGACCATGTGGTTTTTTTCTTTGAGTTTGTTTATGCAGTGGATCACATTGATGGATTTGTGTATATTGAACCATCCCTGCATCCCTGGGATAAAGCCTACTTGATCATGGTGGATGATCGTTTTTCTGTGTTCTTGGATTCGGTTGGCAAGAATTTTATTGAGTATTTTTGCATCGATGTTCATAAGGGAAATTGGTCTGAAATTCTCTTTCTTGGTTGCATCTTTGTCTGGTTTTGGTATCAGCATAATTGTAGCTTCATAGAAGGAATTGGGTAGTGTTCCTTCTCTTTCTATTTTGTGGAATAGTTTGAAGAGTATTGGTGTTAGGTCTTTGAAGATCTGATAGAATTCTGCACTGAAACAATCTGGTCCTGTGCTGGTTTTGGTTGGAAGACTTTCTCTGACCCCTTCTATTTCTTTAGGGGTTATGGGACTGTTTAGATGACATATTTGGTCCTGACAAAGGAGCTGAAAACATCCAGTGGAAAAAAGATAGCCTTTTCAACAAACGGTGCTGGTTCAACTGGAGGTCAGCATGCAGAAGAATGCGAATTGATCCATCCTTATCTCCTTGTTCTAAGCTCAACTCTAAATGGGTCAAGGACCTCCACATAAAGCCAGATACTCTGAAGCTAATAGAAAAGAAACTGGGCAAGACCCTTGAGGACATCGGTTCAGGGGGAAAGTTCCTGAACAGAACACCAATAGTGGATGCTTTAAGATCAAGAATAGATAAATGGGACCTCATAAAATTACACAGTTTCTGTAAGGCACAGGACACCATCAAAAGGAAATTGGCAACCAACAAATTGTGAAAAGATCTTCACCAACCCTACATCAGATAGAGGGCTAATACCCAATATATACAAAGATCTCAAGAAGTTAGACCCCAGAAAGCCAAATAACCCTATTAAAAATGGGGTACAGAGCTAAACAAAGAATTTTTACCTGAAGAACTTTGGATGGATGAGAAGCATCTTAAAAAATGCTCAACTTCATTAGTCATTAGGGAAATGCAAATCAAAACAACCCTGAGATTTCACCTTACACCAGTCAGAATGGCTAAGATTAAAAATTCAGGACACAGCAGATGTTGGCATGAATGTGGGGGAAGAGGAACACTCCTCCACGCGGGTGGGGTTGCAAATTGGTACAACAACTCTGCAAATTAGTCTGGCGGTTCCTCAGAAAACTGGGCACATCACTTCTGGAGGATCCTGCTATACCACTCCTGGTCATATACCCAGAGGATTCCCCAGGATGTATTAAGGATACGTGCTTCACTATGTTCATAGCAGCCCTATTTATAATAGCCAGAATCTGGAAAAAACCCATGCATCCCTCAACGGAAGAATGGATGCAAAAAAATGTGGTATATATACACAATGAAGTACTATTCAGCCATTAGAAACAATGAATTCATGAAATTCTTAGACAAATGTATGGAGCTGGAGAACATCATACTAAGTGAGGTAACCCAGTCTCAAAAGATTAATTATGGTATGAACTCACTAATAAGTGGATATTAGCCTACAAAAATTGGAATACCCAAAACATAATCCACATATCAAATGATGTACAAGAACAGAGGAGTGACCCCTTGTTCTGGAAAGACTCAGTGCAGCAGTATAGGGCAAAACCAGAACAGGAAAGTGAAAAGGGGTGGATGGGAGAACAGGGGGAGGGAAGAGGGCTTATGGGACTTTGAGGGAGTGTGGGGGCCAGAAAAAGGGAAATCATTTGAAATGTAAATAAAAATATATTGAATAAAAAAAATAAATAGAAAAAAATAAAAAGAAAAAAAAAGAAGTATGTTAGCATAATGCCCCAACCTTTATAATGATATAAGTTCCTTATAATATTGTGCTTTATAAAAATAAATCAATTTTCCTTGGGCAAACATTTCTTCAAAATAGAATGAACCTACCATGGGGGCAAAGTCTGTAATCTCAGCATTTGGGAAAGTGAGTTAGGAGGATTTCATAATAGAGAGAAGCCTGGCATAGGTAGTGAGTTACAGATTAGACTGGGCTGAACTGTGTTCTCTGTCTCAAAGCAAAACAAAGCAAATGATTAAGTTTGAAATTGTAAAATATAAAGACATTAGGTGAGATAAAAAGAATTAAAAATACGGAGAAAGCAAGTTAATTAAATGAAGAACTGATCCAATTATATAATGCCCCACAAAAATACTACGATGACAGTCAAAAATTATAGAAATGAGATGGTATCAGCTGTAAGCAATGCACTGGAAGAGGATTCAAAGCATAAGCAGCAATAGCAGAAATTAGCAACAGAAGAAGGATAAGAAATCATCTTAGACCAGCAGATTTACTGAGAACACTCAAGTGGTCTGATAGCTGTTTGAAGGAAAACAAAAGAGTAGTTTTTAAAATACAATTTTTTTTAAAAAAAATTGAAGAATCAGTGGTATAAAAAGTTAAACTGTTATGATATAGCAATGGTGTGAGTGTTTCTATGACATACCACTGTTATGAAACACTGTTTCACAGTTTTAAATACATCAGTTCTAGCTTAATAAATTCAACTTTCCATTTGTTTTTTTTTTTTTTTTTTTTTACCATTTTTGTTTTGGTTGATTAAGACAGTATCATTATTTCTTCAGCAAAGATTTGATTTGATGGTTTCAATTTGTACTTCATGAAAATTCCATTTTTTCTTTGCAGTGGGATATCTATATACAACTATTTGACTATAACTTTATTTTCTTGCAAATTTGTTTTTGTTTGGTTGGTTGTTTGTTGTTTTAAAGCTACATGTTCTTCAGCTGGATACTCAAAGGTAACTGCAATGAGATACTCATATGACAGAATATATATGAACTTTTTCTAGGACACAAACCACATGTCAGTGTCTGTATTAAATTTTTCATTGATTTTGAACAGTTTTCTAGAATAGTGTCCTTCCATTCATATTCCGTTGTTGTCATGTTGGTTTAGTTGTAGTTTATGCATTGTTGTTTGTTTGTTTTCCTCATTTTTCTTTTTCTTTCTTTCTTGAATATCTTCCATTCTATTTGACACTTTTACTCTTTTTTAAATTAATTATCTATTTTTATAACCTAGGTTTTATTCCCACCCCCATCCTCCAACTGTTCCACATCCCATACTTACTTCCCCACCCCACCTGACCTCTAAACTCCCTGGGGCCTCTAGTCTCCTGAGGGTTAGGTGCATCTTCTCTAATTAAACACAGACCCTGCAGTCTTGTGCTGTATGTGTGTTGGGAGCCTCATATCAGCTGGTGTTTGCTGCCTGTTTGGTGGTCCAGTGTTTGAGGGATCTCAGGGGTCCAGATTAATTGAGACTGCTGGGTCTCCTACAGGTCACACTCTTCCTCAGCTTCTTTTGGACTTCTCTAATTCAACATCAGGGATCAGCTGTTTCTGTCCATTGGATAGGTGCAAATATCTGCTTCTGACTCTTTCAGCTGCTTGTTGTGTCTCCCAGAATACAGTCATGGTAGGTCTTTTTTTGTGAGCACTCCATAGCCTCAGTACCAGTGTCAGGCCTTGGGACCGCCCCTTGACCTGGATCTGACTTTGGGTGTATTGCTGGTCCTTCTTTTCCACAGTCTCCTCTCCATGCCCATCCCTGTAATTCTTTCACACAGGAACAATTATGGGTCAGAGTTGTAAATGGGGGATGCCCCCCTCCTCATTTGATGTCCTGTCTTCCTGCTATACGTTCCCTCTCCCTATAGTCCAGCATTTTATCTAAGGTCTTTCCCTTTGATTCCTGAGACTCACCTCCCAGGCCTCTGGTGCATTCTGGAGGGTCCCCACAACCTCCTACATCCCAAGATTGCCTGCTTCCATTCTTTCTGCTGACCCTCAGGGTTTCAGTCCTTTTACTTCACCCAGTACCAGATCAGGTTCCCCTTTCCCCCTCACTACACACAACCCATCCACTTTTCCTCCCAGGTCCCTCTCTCCCTCCCTCCCCACTTGTGATTGGTTTATTCTCCCTGCCAAGTGAGAGTGAGGCATCCTTACTTGGGAACTTCATCCTGCTGACATTTTTGAGTTCTGTGTACTGTATCTTGGGTATTCTGCACTTTTTTTTTTTGCTAATATGCACTTATTAGTGAATTCATACCATGCATGTCCTTTTGGGTCTGAGTTACCTCACTCAGGATGATATTTTCTATTTCCATCTATTTGCCTGCAAAACTCAAGATGTCCTCATTCTTAATAATTGTGTAGTATTCCATTGTTAAATGAACCACATTTTCTATATTCCTTCTTCTGTCATGCAACATCTAGGTTACTTCCAGCTTCTGGCTATCACAAACAAGGCCGCTAAGAACGTAGTGGAATATGTTCCCCTGTGGCTTGGTGGGACATCTTTTGTGTAGAGTCCCAAAAGAAAGCATCTTCAATAAATGGTGCTGGTCTGACTAGCTTTCTGTATGTAGAAAAATGAAAATAGACCCATATATGTCACCTTGCACAAAATTCAAGTCCAAGTGGCTCCAGAACCTCAACATAAAACCAGATACATTGAATCTAATAGAAGAGAAAGTGAAAAAGAGCCATTAACTCATTTTCACAGGGGGAAATTTCCTAAACAGAACTCTAATGTCTCATGTTCTAAGATCAAGAATTGATAAATGGGACCTCATGGAACTGGAAAGCTTTTGTAAGGCAAAGGATATCACCAATGAGACAAATTGGCATCCTACATATTGAAGAAAAAAGTCTTCACTAATCCCACATCCAATAGAGGGCTAATATCCAAAATATATAAAGAACTCAAGAAACTAATCACCAAAAAGATAAAAAAAAAAAAAAAACAAGAACCAAACAATCCATATCAAAAAATGGGGTATAGAACAAAACCAAGTTTTCACAACTGAGGAATCTCGAATGACTGAGAAGTACCCCAAGAAAGAAATGTTCAAAGTCCTTAGTGATCAGAGAAATGCAGATTAAATTGAGCCTGAGATTCCACCTTTCACCAATCAGAATGGATAACATCAAAACCTCAGCTGACAACACATGTTGAAGAGGATGTGGAGAAAGAGGAACACTCCTCCATTGCTGGTGGTTTTGCAAACTGGTACAACCACTCTAAAAATCAATCTGGAGGTTCTTCAGAAAATTGGAAATAGATCTACCTGAAGACAGTTTTACTCTTCTCCTTTATGGTTTTCCTCTTTAGAAATGCATACTATCTAGTTGCTATCAACATTTTGCTCCATTTCAGTAATTGCTTTGATTAGTCTATTTCTTCCCTAAGCTCTTCTTTTCAACTTGCATCATATATCAGTCTAATTGCTGTGACTTAAATGCAGGTATCTTTACTTGTAGCCACTTGCTTTCCCCCTGCATTTAGCAGCATTGTTTTTCTGTTCCTTGTGAAATGCTTGTGGGCAGCTACCTTCATTGAGATCATGATTTATGTTTTCATGGTAACTACACTTCTTGTGCTTTGACTGATTTTGTTTTTCAGGACATCTTTTCATCCTATACTCTCTGTAGCCATGGTTACAAACCAAGTTCAGAAATCTCAGATAGGTCTATGCTTCTGGGTTAGTGGAGTGCTCTATAAGCACCACAGGGTGCTTGCTTTGCCTTTTGTGGCTCATCATTAAATGGAAGTATGAAGATCTGACCATGAATTTCTGAATTCTTTATTTCTTAAGTCATCTCCACAATTGTGAAATTTGGGGCAAAACCCTAGATTGTTGTTTCTCATTGATCTTCTGAAATGCATAGTTTTCACTGGACAGCTAAGAAAAAGATAACTTTAATATGTCAGTTTCAAGATAGAAATTCACAAAAATATACTTAAGAGTCTTGGGTTGGGATTATCCTAAACTCTTACAAATATATTGCTCTTATACCTGGACAACAGCTTTGCATTTGAAAATTTTGTACTTTGATACTGTAACATTTTGGATGCTCTGAATTCTCTGCCTAAAAGAAGGAAGGCCTCAGGGGTCTACACATGAAAGGAAGTGCCATTACATGTACACAGACTTGCTTTCATTATGATTTACGAGTAAAGGTGAGCAGGAGTATTGAAAAGGTACTATCCAAGTCTCAGGTCCAGGAGAAAGAAAGAAGATTCACTGTGACATTTAAATACCAGTTGACATCATTAGAATAAAGAATTAGACAAAAGACCTCATGATATGATTCATTTTGCTTGTTTTGTTTTTTATCTCTGCAGATCTTTCTTACATTTTCTTTCTGAGATACATGGCCATGGCAGAGATACTTAATGTGAGTGTGTCACATTAGATACATTAGATGCTTTCCTTTTGCATGCATTTGTGTTCCAAACCTAGGCCTAGAGAGATACACTAGGGAACTTAAACTCATGTTGATGGATAAAGAGTTGATGGAATTTGAAGAGTAATCTCTAGATCTCTTGTTTAAACAGAGTAAAAAGTTCTATCTTTCAGTAAAAATAAAAATCTAGAAACCACTCATGTTTTGAAAATATAAAAAGAAATGAGTCCAGGTTTGGACAAGGTGAGACACAGATGTCTGTAGTATATTGTGAGGGGGGCCAGAAGGCAAATGAATTTATGACCTGGAGCTTAAGATAGAAGTGTGGGTTGGGAAGTGGATTTGAAAATCATCATCATGTGAAGGGCCTGAAAAGACAAAACTCGAGGTAAGGGCCTCCAGTTCAGTATACAGTCAACAAACATAATACCATTCATGAAAAACTCTTTGTAAAAACACTACACATATCTCTGAGAGCTGTCATAGAGGTAGAAATTTTTACTTGTAAAAACCATTGCTGTACTCTTGCAAGGTGCAGCATTTGATAAGTGATAACAATATTTGGGTGTCTTTGCTATGAAAAAAATCTATATTTATCCCTCTGAAGATGCAATGGAGATAATGAAAATAAGTGCAGTGTATTTGAACTCAAAGTAGCTTAGACATTTCATTCAAGACTCTAAAATTGTTGATATAACCTGTAAGGAATTATAAAAGTAGTGAAAAAAGGAAAACATTTCTAAAACTTATATATATATATATATACATATATATATATATATATGTGTGTGTGTGTGTGTGTGTGTGTGTGTGTGTGTTTATTTGTTTGTTTGTTTTATATGAAAATATTAAAACTACATCATTTTTCCATTTAAATACATTCCATTCTGTTAATTATATTTGCATTGCTTTATAGCAAGTATTACTACCACTGGAAATAAGGGATAAATGATTAGACAACTTCAATTTAGCATGATAAAAAGATATTGAGTGCTGAAGTAGTATACTAATGTTGTATGATTTTTGGGTCTTAAGAAGGAGCAAGCCTTATTCTCTAAAATACTTGCTTTGCAAACAGAAAGACCGGAGTTTAATCATCAGATTGCACATTATAAAATTGTCAGGTGTCGTGGTACATGCTTTAACACAAGTTCTGGGGAAGTGGAGGCAGATGGATCCTTGGGAATCATTGGCCTCTAACCTTGTCTTTTTGACAAATTAGACTAATGAGAAGCCTCTTCTCAAAACAAAATGATGCATGGTACCTAAGAAATGACACCTGTAGCTGTCCACTCATCTCTGATCACTCTGTCACTGATACAAATATGCATGTGCATATGATGCAAACATGTTCCCCTATAGACATAGTCACACAAAGAGACACTCATACATACTCTTATAAAAGAAGCAAGGCACAGTGAAATGAAATAAACTTAATAATGAAGAATTCTGAGATGTAAACCTGCATCATCAAGTTTAGTATGTTTGAGCACCTAAGATATAAGCAAAATTTATTCCAAGATTGCCTTGCAGAGTGTTTATGCAGAACAACAATTCAATAACAATTATCTACCCGGAAGGCAGGTGGTACTATATTATGGAAATAATGAAATGTTGAAATAAAAAAAAATGGGGGAAGAGAAAATCTAATAGGTAGACATTTCTATGTGCTTCCTGTCCACTAAGAAGAGTGTCTCCTTACCACTTTTATCTGTCTCACCATAGACAAAGAATCACAGCAGCCAAGGATCATAATTGAAATTTCTCAAATAATATTCTAAAAGTGAGTTTTACACTTGAGTTTTTTGGTTTAGACATTTTATCACAGCAATAAATGGAAGGTCTGTTCTTTTGTATAAGGCATCTCTCTAGCTTTATCAACTATAAGATACTATAAATAGAATCAAAATACATGAATTGCTATGAAGATAAAGTGCGTGTGTGTGTGTGTGTGTGTGTGTGTGTGTGTGTGTGTGTCTGTCTGTCTATCTGTCTTTCTGTCTGTCTGTCTGTGTCTGTGTGTGCTACCATAACCTTAGATTAGAAAACATTTTGGCTCAGTACTCTGGGAGGCAGAGGCAGGCGCATTTCTGAGTTTGAGGCCAACCTTGTCTACAGAGTGAATTCCAGAACAGCCAGGGCTATACAGAGACCCTGTCTCGACAAAACCAAATCCAAAAAACCAAAAAAACAAAAAAAAGAAAGAAAGAAAGAAAGAAAAAAAGAAAGAAAGGAAGGAAGGAAGGAAGGAAGGAAGGAAGGAAGGAAGGAAGGAAGGAAGGAAGGAAGGAAGGAAGGAAGGAAGAAAACATTTTGGCTTATTTTACCACTTAGTCATCTGTCCAGTGCTCTTCACCCAGAGTCTGTTGCAGCAACATTCCCTGAAAGCTGAGGAGCCCACAGGAAAATGAGAGCAGGTGAGCATCAATCAGCAGTCTTAGGAATCATAAAGAGTCACGTGTTGCAATTACTGAAGTCCAGGTCATCTGTAACATAGAACATCAGGTAATAGATTCTGAAATGCTGCAAAAAAGACCCAGAGAAACAGCACAATGCAGGAATCTGCTAAATACGCTAAAATATTTAAAATGTAACTAAATGTCTTATATAAGGAAATAGAAAATAAGGAGTGAGGAGAGAGAGAAAGTGGAAAAGAAGACAAGAGAAAGGGACAGAGATTAGGTAGATTAATCTTCAGTCTATTGAATGTCTCTTTTTATAGATAAAACCACAGAATTATATATAAAAAACTGAGACTGTACGAATTACACATAATAAGGAGTAAGATTAGTCCATCAGATATTTGTCCTGACTTTTCAATTTCCTATGTATATTACTTTCAAAAAGGAAGAATGAGAGGAGTTTGGCTTTGGTTGGGTTGGGATAGATTGGAATAGATTGGAATAGATCGGAATAGATTGTTATTTCCCCCTCTTATATGGTTGGCTATGCAACTTAGAGGTGACTGGAGAAGAACTATCACTCACCTTGAGCTTTGATGGAGGGTTGTTCTTCACTTTTTGGAGGTGATATTTAAATTAGCCTACAAAATCAGCCTCCCTCTTTATTCATTCACTGAAGTATCTGTTTGTTCAACTTGAAAATAAGACTTGAAAAATCTATTAAACAGTATACAGAGTAAAAAAACTTCCATTTTTATCAATATGATAAATTATAAGAAAAACATATAGGAAAGGTAAATATTCATATTGATATGAAATCTTAACAGGACTGGAGAAAAGTCAAGAACTTCAGTTTTCTTCTAACTCCCTAAATGTGTCTGATCTTCCCAAGTGTCCCACACAGGCAGAACCTAATCTTAAAAAGCACATGAAGAACTTCTGGAAATGATTCCACATATAAAGATGCTTACTGCCAAGTGAATACCCAGATTACATTGCTGGTACCCATATCTTATAAGGAAATAAGTAACTCATTCCAGTAGTCATTTTATTTCCACAGAGAGCACTGTTACATCAACATACCTGTACATGTGCACAAACACAAAATAAATAATTGTAATAAAAATTGAAGATAATTAACCATGAAGCTTTGGTCTACGTGTTTTTATTTAAATCATTCTTTCTCAAAGACATAATGCTATGTATGAAAAATAGTGGCTATATTTTCTTATGCATATCTCATTAATCTCCAGTGGCTGCAAATAAAACTACCAGTAGTTCTGTAACTGTGTAATGAATCTTCCCATGTTGTCCTTAGGCCTTATGTTCAGAAATACTGCCTAAACAGAATTCAGGTGAAGTTGCACTTAACACTGGAAGTTTAGCTAAAAATAAATAAATAAATAAAATAAATAAAAAATAAAAGTAAAAGAATGGGGCAGAAAGGACTGAAAACTCTGAGATAGTGAAAACTGATGTTACCCAATGAGATTGTCAGGAAAGCATATGAGACCAGCATTTGAGACTGTAATATATCCAGTGGTTCTCTTCAACTTGTATATAACTTTATAGTATGATGGTTTGCTGTCGATAAGCATGGCTCTTCAGTTAAAGATTCACTAGATGAGATGTGAAGATTCACTAGGTTTGGGATGTGAATACAGCAGAGTTAGAAAAAGAACAGAAGTCAAAGTCACTGCCATATCTGTCTTTGTAATTAATTTTTTTAATATTTTTATTTTCTATATTCTTTGTTTACATTCCAAATGATTTCCCCTTTCCCGGATCCCCCCTCCCCATATGTACCATAAACCTTCTTCTCTCCATCCCTTCTCCAATCACCTCCCTCCTTTTTCTCTGTCCTTATATTCCCTTCCAATGCTAGATCAATCCTTTCCAGGATCAGGACACTCTCCATACATCTTCATGGGTGTCATTTGTTATGTAATTTGTGCCTTGGGTATTCAGGGCTTCTGGGCTAATTAATATCCACTTATCAGAGATTGCATTCCATATGTATTCTTTTGTGATTGGGTTACCTCACTTAGGAAGATATTTTCCAGATCAAACCATTTGCCTAAAAATTTTGTGAATTCATTGTTTCTAATAGCTGAGTAGTATTCCATTGTGTAAATATACCACGTTTTCTGTATCCATTCCTCCTTTGAGGGGCATCTGGGTTCTTTCCAGCTTCTGGCTATTATAAATAAGGCTGCTATGAACATAATGGAGCATGTGTCTTTATTGCATGCCAGGGAATCCTTTGGGTATATGCCCAGGAGAGGTATCGCAGGGTCTTCTGGAAGTCTCATGTTCAGTTTTCTGAGGAACCTCCAGACTGATTTCCAAAATGCTTGTAGCATCTTACAGCCCCACCAGCAGTCGAGGAGTGTTCCTCTTTCTCCACATCCTCACCAACACCTGCGGTCTCCTGAGTTTTTGACCTTAGCCATTCTGACTGGTGTAAGGTGAAATCTCAGGGTTGTTTTGATCTACATTTCCCTAATGACTAATGATGTTGAGCACTTCTTAAGGTGCCTCACGGTCATCCGGATTTCTTCAGGTGAAAATTCTTTGTTTAGATCTGTACCCCATTTTTTAATACGGTCATTTGTTTCCCTGGGGTCTAACTTCTTGAGTTCTTTGTATATATTAGATATTAGCCCTCTATCAGATGTAAGGTTGGTGAATATCCTTTCCCAATTTGATGGTTGCCGTTTTGTCCTTTTAACAGTGTCCTTTGCCTCACAGAAACTTTGTAATTTTATGAGGTCGCATTTGTCAATTCTTGATCTTAGAGCATAAGCTATTGGTGATCTGTTCAGGAACTTTTCTCCTGTGCCCATGTCCTCAAGGGTCTTCCCCAGTTTCTTTTCTATTAGTTTCAGTGTGTCTGGTTTTACATGGAGGTCCTTGATCCACTTGGAGTGAAGTTTAGTACATGGTGACAAGAATGGATCAATTCACATTCTTCTGCATGCTGATCTCCAATTGATCCAGCACCATTTGTTGAAAAGGCTATCTTTTTTCCACTGCATGTTTTTGGCTCCTTTGTCGAAGATCAAGTGACCATAGGTGTGTGGATTCATTTCTGGATCTTCAATTCTATTCCATTGGTCCACTTATCTGTCATTGTGCCAATACCATGCAGTTTTTAACACTAGTGCTCTGTAGTATTGCTTGAAGTCAGGGATACTGATTTCCCCAGAATTTCTTTTGTTGTTGAGAACAGTTTTAGCTCTCCTGGGTTTTTTGTTATTCCAGATGAATTTGAGAATGGCTTTTTCTAACTCTGTGAAGAACTGAGTTGGGATTTTGATGGGGATTGCATTGAATCTGTAGATCACTTTTGGCAATATGGCCATTTTAACTATATTAATCCTGCCGATCCATGAGCATGGCAGATTTTTCCATTTTCTGAGGTCTTCTTCGAATTCCTTCTTCAGAGACCTGACGTTCTTGTCATATAGATCTTTCACTTGTTTGGTTAGAGTCACACCAAGATACTTTATATTGTTTGTGCCTATTTTGAAGGGTGTCATTTCCCTAACTTCTTTCTCAGCCTGCTTATCCTTTGAGTATATGAAGGCAACTGATTTGCTTGAGTTGATTTTATAACCAGCCACTTTGCTGAAGTTGTTTGTCAGCTGTAGGAGTCCTCTGGTGGAGGTTTTCAGGTCACTTAAGTAGACTATCAAGTCACCTGCAAATAGTGATAATTTGACTTCTTACTTTCCAATTTGTATCCCCTTGACCTCCTTATATTGTCTAATTGCTCTAGCTAGAACTTCAAGTACTATATTGAAAAGATATGGAGAGAGAGACTGCCTTGTTTAGTCCCTGATTTTAGTGGATTGCTTCAAGTTTCTCTCCATTTAGTTTGATGTTGGCTACCAGTTTGCTGTATATTGCTTTAACGATGTTTAGGTATGGGCCTTGAATTCCTGTTCTTTCCAATACTTTTAGCATGAAAGGATGCTGGATTTTGTCAAATGCTTTTTCTGCATCTAATGAGATGATCATATGTTTTTTTTTCTTTGAGTTTGTTGATGTACTGGATAGCATTGATGGATTTCCTTATATTGAACCATTCCTGCATCCCTGGGATGAAGCCTACTTGATTATGGTGGATGATTGTTTTGATGTGTTCTTGGATTCGTTTGGCAAGAATTTTATTAAGTATATTTGCATAAATATTCATGAGAGAAATTGGCCTGAAGTTCTCTTTCTTTGTTGGATCTTTGTGTGGTTTTGGTATCAGCGTAATTGTGGCGTCATAGAACAAGTTTGGTAGAGTTCCTTCTGTTTCTATTTTGTGGAATAGTTTGAAGAGTATTGGTGTTAGGTCTTCTATGAAGGTCTGATAGAACTCTGCACTGAAGCCATCTGGTCCCTTGCTATTTTTTGGTTGGGAGACTTTCTATGACCCATTTTATTTCTTCAGGTGTTATGGGACTGTTTAATTGATCTATTTGATCCTGATTTAGTTTTGGTGTAAGATAGCTATCTATCAAACTGTCCATTTCCTCCAGATTCTCCAGTTCTGTTGAGTATAGGCTTTTGTAGTAGGATCTAATGATTTTTTGAATTTCCTTAGTTTCTGTTGTCATATCTCTCTTTTTATTTCTAAGCTTGTTAATCTGGATACTGTCTTTGTGTCCTTTGGTTAGTCTGGCTAAAGGTTTATCTATCTTGTTGATTTTCTCAAAGAACCAGCTCCTGGTTTTGTTGATTCTTTGTATGGTTCTCTTTATTTCTACTTGATTGATTTTGGCCTTGAGTTTGATGATTTCCTGCCTTCTACTCCTCCTGGGTGAAATATCTTCTTTTCGTTCCAGGGCTTTCAGGTGTGTCATTAAGCTGTTAGTGTATGCTCTCTCCATTTTCTTTTTGGAGGCACTCAGGGCTATGAGTTTTCCTCTTAGCACTGCTTTCATTGTGTCCCATAGATATGGACATGTTGTATCTTCATTTTCATTATGTTCTAAAAAGTCTTTAATTTCTTTCTTTATTTCTTCCTTGACCAAGGTATCATTGAGTAGAATATTGTTCAGTTTCCATGTATATGTGGGTTTTCTGTTGTTTTTGTTGCTATTGAAGACCACTTTTACTCCATAGTGATTGGATAGGAGGCATGGGATTAGTTCGATCTTCTTATATTTGTTGAGGTCTGTCTTGTGACGAATTATATGGTCTATTTTGGAGAAGGTACCATGAGGTGCTGAGAAAAAGAGAAAAAGGTATATTCTTTTGCTTTAGGATAGAATGTTATATATATATATATATGTTAAATCTAATTGGTCCAAAGCCTCAATTAGTTTCATTGTGTCCATGTTTAGTTTCTGTTTTCCTGATCGGTCCATTGAGGAAAGTGCAGTGTTGAAGTCACCCACTATTATTGTGTTAGGTGCAATTGTGCTTTGAGCTTTAATAAAGTTTCTTTTATGAATGAGGGTGCCCTTGCATTTGGAGCATAGATGTTCAGGATTGAGAGTTCTTCTTGTTGCAATTTTCCTTTGACCAGCAAGAAGTGTCCCTCAGAGTCTCTTTGGATGACTTTGGGTTGAAAGTCAATTTTATCTGATATTAAAATGGCTACTCCAGCTTGTTTCCTGAGACCATTTGCTTGTAAAATTGTCTTCCAGCCTTTTACTCTAAGGTAGTGTTTGTCTTTGACCCTGAGGTGTGTTTCCTGTAAGCAGCAAAATGTAGGGTCCTGTTTACGTATCCAGTCGGTTAGTCTATGTCTTTTTATTGGGGCATTGAGTCCATTGATGTTAAGAGATATTAAGGAATAGTGATTTTTACTTCCTGTCATTTTTGACGTTATTTTTTAAATTTGATTGGTTAACTTCTTTTGGGTTTGATGAAAGGTTACTATCTTGCTTTATCCAGGGTGAAGTTTCCCTCCTTGTATTGGTGTTTTCCTCCTATTATCCTTTGTAGGGCTGGGTTTGTGGATAGATATTGGGTAATCTTGGTTTTCTCATGGAATATCTTAGTTTCTCCATCTACGGTGATTGAGAGTTTTGCTGGATATAGTAGTTTTGGCTGGCATTTGTGTTCTCTTAGAGTCTGCATGAGATTTGCCCAGGATCTTCTAGCCTTCATAGTCTCAGGTGAAAAGTGTGCTGTGATTCTGATAGGTCTTCCTTTATATGTTACTTGGCCTTTTTCTCTTACTGCCTTTAATATTCTTTCTTTGTTTAGTACATTTGGGGTTTTGATTATTATGTGACAGGAGGTATTTCTGTTCTGGTCCAGTCTGTTTGGAATTCTGTAGGCTTCTTGTATATTCATGGGCATCTCTCTCTTTAGGTTAGGAAAGTTTTCTTCCATAATTTTATTGAGGATATTTGTTGGCCCTTTAAGTTGTAAATCTTCACTCTCATCTATGCCTTTAATCCTTAGGTTTGGTCTTCTCATTGTGTCCTGGATTTCCTGGATAATTTGGGTTACAAACTTTTTGCATTTTGCATTTTCTTTAACTGTTGAGTCCATGGTTTCTATGGTATCTTCAGCATCTGAGATTCTTTCTTCTGTCTCTTGCATTCTGTTGTTGATATTTGCATCTATGTCCCCTGATTTCTTCCCAAGGCTTTCTATCTCCAAAATTGTCTCCCTTTGAGTTTTCTTAGTTGTTTCTACTTCTGATTTTAGATACTGGATGGTTTTGCTTAGCTCCTTCACTTGCTTGTTTGTGCTTTCCTGTAATTCTTTAAGAGATTTTTGTGTTTCCTCTTTCATGACCTCAATCTGTTGACCAAAGTTCTCCTCTATTTCTTTAAGTGTTTTTTGTCTTTCCTCCTTATTGGCTTTTGTATTCTCCTGGATTTCTTTCAATGATTTCTGTGTTTCCCTTGCAAGGCCTTCTAACTTTTGATCCATTTTCTCCTGAATTTCTTTAAGTATGTCCTTCATGTGTTCCTCTACCAGCATCATGACCAGTGATTTTAAATCCAAATCTTGTTTTACTGGTGTGATGGTGTGATGTATCTAGGACATGCTGTTAAAGGAGAATTCGGTTCAGATGTTGCCATATTGCCTTGATTTCTGTTAGTGACATTCCTGTGTTTGCCTTTTGCCATCTGGTTCTCACTGGTGTTAGTTGGTCTTGTCAATGCTGGACTCACCAGTGCAAGCTGCCTCTTCCCAGGTGGCCTCTGGTGCACAGCTTACCTCCTGCACTGCCTGGAGACAAGGTGCTGTTGCCCAGGCTGTTCAGATCCCGAAGCAGACACCTGAAGGCTCCTGCCAGGGGCCTGCTGGATTCACCAGAGCACACTGACTCCTTCCAGTCAGCCTCCCGGCAGCCCCTCTTGCCTCTTGCAGGACCTGGAGATGTGGCATTGCTGCCCAGGCTGATCTGGATCCAGAAGCAGAGAGATCTGAGGGCTTCCACCAGAGGCTTCAGGACTGGAACCTAAGCTCCGTGCCACTGGAGCAAGCTGTGCGCTCCCAGTCTTCCTCGGGTGCACACCAGGTCTCCCGCACTTCCTGGAGACCGAGTGTTGTGGCCCAGGCTGTTCAGATCCTGAAGCAGACACCTGAAGGCTCCTGCAGGGGCCTGCTGAATTCACCAGAGCACACTGACTCCTTCCAGTCGGCCTCCCAGTAAGCCCATCTTGCCTCTTACAGGACCTGGAGATGTGGCTTTTCACCCAGGTTGATCTGGATCCGGAAGCAGATAGATCTGAGGACTCGCACCAGAGGCCTCAGGACTGGAACCTAAGCTCCATGCCACCGGAGCAACTGTAATTAATTTTTATCTAAAGACTTTATTTCTTACATATGATGGCTGTCTAGAGAGAATGATTCTCTGTCTGGTTGAGGGTCTTTCAGCTCCTTCATGACTCATTTTTTCTTACACCAATAGCTGATTCCTTTGTACAACTGTAGTGCTACCAGAATTGTCAGGGGCAACCTGTTAAATCATCCTCTGTTAGTGCCAGCCACCAGAAATGGTGCCTTCCTCTTTTCACTGGGATTTCTCTATCACATAGCCTCCAAATGGCTCTTATCTCAATGCCTACAACATAACATTGACCATATGTTCATAGTCCTGAGGATGAATACATAAGTAGCAACCTTTCCATAGGAAAATGCATTCATTCCACATCTGAAGTTCTTTATATCAAATAGAATCAATTTGGTCATTGACACTTTGGCTCATAATGGCATAAATAAGTGTATAGTATTGAACAAAAGTACAACCACTTCAGATTATAGCCAAAGTAGAGTAGAAAAGCTTTCAACTTGGGTGCATAGAAAGAACTATCCCTACAAGCCCCAGAGAAAGTATGGTGTCAGTAAGTTCAGCACTACAAGACCATAGTCTGGATTTAAAGAATGAAACATTGAAAGTGAGACATATAGATATTTCTTCAGATACCTTACTATAGTTATCTGAATATAGAATAAGTCAGTTTTCTATCACTACAGTATCATGGAACACCTGAGGTAATCAACTTGAAAAGGATTATTTTGTTTCAGAGATTTAAATACTTATGATAGATTGTCTCTGATAT
This sequence comes from Apodemus sylvaticus, assembly GCF_947179515.1. Lineage (NCBI taxonomy): Eukaryota > Metazoa > Chordata > Mammalia > Rodentia > Muridae > Apodemus > Apodemus sylvaticus. Next base: position 102,323,751 of record NC_067479.1, read on the forward strand.
TGCTATCCCTTCTACTCTGATCAAGGCACCACATCTTGGAAGAAGTGAGTGAAAAATATGTGTATGTGTGTGTGTGTGTGTGTTTTCTATCTTATACTTTATTGAAGCACTGAGGATGTAGCTTAGGGTAGCTAACCAACTACCATGTTTACTATTTTGGTTTCAGATTTTAGTCTTTGAAAAAATACTCCAGTTCTCTTGTGAACCCCACAGTCCTATGATTTACTATTCCCGACTTGTGTGTTGGAATTGTTTGTGCCCAGATGATGCAGCTACATAGCAAGTTAGGAAACTTTTAGAAGGTAGGACTTAGCTGAAGGATGACCTTGAAAGTTGCAGTCACCTTGAACTCCTTCACTACTATTATGCATTATACCTTCTCAAACTATAAGCCAAAATAAGTCCCATGTTCCTTAAGTTGTTTTCTGTCTTAAAGATGTGAGAATACACAAACATACTCACAAAAATTCAACATATCTGATGCTAACCACACACACACACATATATACTACATAAAGTGATTTTGTGCACAACTATTGGCAAGCTTTCCCACCTTTAGCAAGCACAACACTCTATGCAACTATAGCACTGCTAACTAGCTCACAGACAGAAATATATGTCTGAACTACAAGAAGTATCATATCCCTGAACTTGTGCATGCATATCAACAAATTTTTGATAGAGTATACATGAATAGAGCACACTATTTTCTTTATGATCAGCTTAATAAATTTCACTGTAGCCTTTATGCCATTCAAATAATGTGCAGATTAAAAATTATGCTGAAGAAAGTGATTCTAGCACTCAGGAATTTATTACCATGATAGGACAAGCACTATTGACAGAGGATTGGATTCTGTACTTGATAATGGGAATGAAGTTTTTATGTAGAGAAAGAATATGGTGCTGCAGGAAAATTTTAAGATCCTAGAGAATGGGCTGCTTTCTACTAACACTGAATGACTACACATTTAAGCAGAGTACATTCCCTGTAAAACACTTTGTCATGCATTATCTCTATTCAATACCTTCAAAGCTAGGAATCATAACAATACATTTTATTGATGAGAAGCTGAGGCAAAAATCACTACTGGAAACTCCACCTAGTATAGAAAGAGGAAGATTTCAGAATGAAGGAGTAGGATCATACAGTTCAAGATTATTTCCCACTGTGTCGTTCTATTGCATGGCAGGTGAGCCAGGACAAGCTCCTTTCTTTCTTTATATCCCAGGTGTTCACCCATGAGACATTTGTGAATATGGAGACAGTTCAACAACTTCGGCTTCACAGCAGAAGCAACCACAATGCTCTGCCTGCTTTACTGCAGGGGCACTAGGTACCCTGCAATCGAATAGGACTGCAAAATGCTTGCTTTTTCTATATAAGTTAGGATTCTTTACTTTGTGAATTTTAAATTTGATTTCCACATCTAGAGTTCATTGTCAAAATTGCAAATAACATGAAAGCTTTCCACACACATTCAACTCTGCTCCAATAGTAAATCTTGGAGCACCAATGATGATTTTTATATTCATACACATGCGAGTTTTACGTTTTAAAATGTATATCAAATTCTTCTTATCACACTTACCTTTCAGTCACCAATATATCACAGAACAAATTTAGTCTATATTATGAAAAGGGGTAAATTATTAGTTGAGCTATTACGAAGGACAGTTACTTTGAAAACCCATAGCATGGCCCAATGGTGAGAACATGGCTTTGATATGCACCTGTGTATTTGTCTATAAGGAACTGACTGTTGTGCCTGGCATGTCTTGGCTCAGTTATCAAATCTTAGAAAATCCACTAGTGTCCTAAAATATGGGATCACTGCAAATGTTTCAAGGTTGAGCACTCAGTTTCTGCAGTTTGTCTTGTCTGGAGATTTCTTGTTAATATTGGTGTGTCTGTCTGCTACCCTTTGTGAATAATGATCTTTACAAGACAATAAACCATATTTGTTATCTTACATTTTGTATTTCTCCATTATACTACTTTCCTCATATGCTTATTTCTCACTTCTCATCCCTACCTCCAAAGATATAAGGAATAGGCATATGTTAAATTACATTAGAGAGCGTGTCCAGTAGCTCAGAGTTGGTGTTCTTACAAAGGCCCCTAGTTCAATTTTTCAACACCAACATGGTGGCTCACAGTCATCTATAATTTCAGTTCCAGGGGCTCTAATGCCATCTTTTTATCTCTGCAGATACCAGGCATGCACATGGTGCACAGACATCCATAAGCACAGGACAAAACATCCATGAACAAAAAATAAATAAATCTCAAAAAAAATATTAAATGAATTTTTAATTTATTTAAAAGTTATATAACCACAGCATATGGAATAAAGGAAGTGAGATGTATGAGATGAAAGTCCATTTTCATCATCTCAAAATATTTGTATTCCCTGGCAGCTCTCAGGTACTAAATCACCAACCAAAGAGTACAAGGGGGTACCCATGGCTGCATCTGGATATGTAGCAGAGGATTGCCTTATGAGACATCACTGGGAGGGGAGACCCTTGGTTTTATGGAGGACTGATGGCCTAAGGTAGAGGAATGATAGGCAACTGAGGCAGGAGTATGGGGGCAGGGTGTGGTGGGGGAGCACACTTATAGAGGAAACGGGGAGGGAGGAGGAAATGGTAGCTTATGGAGGGGAAACTGGGAAGGGGGATAACATTTGAAATGTGAATAAATAAAATAACCAATATAAATAAATAAATAAATAAATAAATAAATAAATAAATAAATAAATAAATAAAATATTTGTATCCATTTACTCACAAACCAGGTTGTCAATGAGTGCTTGCCTGTAAAGAGCCCAGTTTTTTTTAATGAGAATAGAGCATCACTTTATTTCTATGATGGCCAGTTGCAAGAAAATAATATTGTTTGTTAGAATTCACATTTCATACAAAAAAATATTTATGTGTCAACTTGCCAAAAAGAAATATAAAAAGAAATGGAAGATGCCACACTCTGGTGGCTAATTTTGGCTGTCTAGTTGCATTTTAATGGGGCATCATTGAGGCATACCACTGGAATTATCTGTAAGTACTGTTTCCACAGAGATAATTAAGTGAGGGAAAAATCTAGGTCATACCTGAATGTGAACTACAACATTCCATGGAGCTTTGTCACTGAATTAACTAATGTTTTCTTAAAACTTTAGAAAGTCAGCTGAGCTCTCCTGTCCGCTTACCAAGCTGTTCAAATGTCAACAGTTTCCTGTAGCCAGAGCTGTAACCCTCTAGTGCTGCCATGCCTCCTCTGATAGGATTGCCTCTGTCGCCTAAAGAGCTATCCCCATCTTAAATTTGCATCCTATTAGGTAGCTGGTTACAGCGATAAGAAAATTATCTAATATATTACTATTCATTAGTAGACCATATATTTTGTCTGCAAGTATTATTCAGCCTTTTACAATTGGAGGTAAAACTGTTTTTCTTTCTGTAGTTTATTTTTATTTGTGTATTGATTTATTTCTTCCCTAATTTGTTTCAGAAGACTATGTGTATCAGGTTGCTTAAAGAACAACATTTTATATGTACATATGAAAAGGTTCTCTCCTCCAAGGACCTCACACATTCTCCAGAATGGTTTGTATAAAGACAGTGATGCTACTTCAGAGTCATGTGAAAACAGGAAATTTCATCATGGTTTGAGAGGAGTTTGCAATGTGTTCTTTTAAAGCTTATGTTTGACCGTGACATATACTTTAAATCCTTCTGCGTACTCTAGAAAAATAACTAATCTGCTCTATTACATCATGCCATCTGTATTAGACTGGGTTCTCTAGAGTAATACAACTTACAGAATTAATATCTCTCTCTACATATATGTGCATATATAATATGTATTTAAATATGTATTTATTGTAAATTTATTAATATATTATATAAAATTTTATTTTATATAATTTATATATACATATATAGTTTTTTAATGGTCTATTTTTTTTTATTCGATTCAAATGATTTCCCCTTTTCTAGACCAGAATATTTTTAAATTATTTTATTTATTTACATTCCAAATGTTGTGCCCCTTCCTGGTTTCCACTCCAGATGTTCTTCACACCATACCTCTTCCCCCAAGACCAACTGGGAATGACCTTAGAGGAAATGGCCCACAGAGGGGAGATGGAACCTAATAGGACCATCTCCAGTAGATAGATATGGCCCCCAGTTGAGACATGGGGTCACTCACACATTTTCAAAATTCTTTATGCCCCCCACCCAAAAAAACATGGATTTACTTTTGGCTTGTAATTCTGAAAGCTGGAAAATCGAAGTTTCTGTCTAGAAGAAATGCAGGGTCGAAAGTGGAGCAGAGACTGATGGAAAGGCCATCTAGAGACTGCCCCAACTTGGGATCCATCCCATGCACAGACACCAAACCCTGACTCTATTACTGATAGCATATTGTGCTTGCAGACAGGAACCTAACATGGCTGTCTTCTGAGAAACTCTACAAGCAGCTGACTGAGACATATGCAGATACTCCCAGCCAAGCACTAGACTGAGGTAGAGGACCCCTATGAAAGAGTTAGGGGAAGGACTGGAGGTTCTGAAGGAGATGGCAACCCCATAGGAAGAAAAATATTATCAGTTAACCTGGACCAGTCAGGGTTTCCAGAGACAAGCATAATGTTTAACTACATTTTAAGACTCATCCTTATGTATACTGTCAATTTTCTCATTTGACTCTGCCATTTTCTCTCCATTAGGGCATAACATTGGTTCAGTCAATAAGGTTCTGGTAAGAAGCAAAAAGCCGTCTGCTTTGTTTTCTGCCAGCTGTGGGTACTGAGCACCATGTATGAGCATCAATGGATGTATGTGGCTCTTGTATTCACCACGAGCAAAATTGCTATGAACCTCAGACACACACACACACACTCACACACACACACACACACACACACACACGCAAGTGTGCAAGGACACATGCCTCTTTTCTGCATCTATTTGTTAGTTTTCTCCCAGGAAGCAGAATAGATGTTAATGTACAGTCTTGGACTTTCCAGCTTTCAAAATTACAAGCTAAAAGTAAACACATATTTTTGTGTAATTGATTTAATCTCAGATATTCTGATGCAGGAATGAAAATATAGACTAAGTCCACATACTTATTGTCATGAATATTTTTGCAATAAAGGAGCCAGAGTTGATATTTTATGGTGAGATAAAGAGCATTTATTTCAAACACCAACATTTGAAGTAATTGAAACACAAAATTTATCATATATTTCATAGTCATTAAAATAATAGATTCTGGTAGTGTTGGAATCCATCAACTCTCTACAACTAATAATTGGAAATGTCACTAGATTTCTTAAGGAAATTGTGATTATTTTTACATTGTTCTTTGTGTTTATTATTCAAACTATTGGATCTAGAAACTAACTTCTTCCAATATATTTGAAAAAAGATCAGGAGACATGACCAGAAAGCTTGTTCAAGATTATGACATCACAACTATGAGTAATTAAATATCTAAAACTTGGAAAAAATTTAACAATGATAGACTTTCTTAAATGTACTTCAATGAAGTTTTTATAAAATATGATTTACTTCAGTAAGTAATTCTGGGAAATTACTTAGAAAAAAGGGAGTATAACATGGAAAATCTATTAACTCATATTAAGAGTATCAGGAAAATGAATATAATTCTAATTAAAATTTGATAGACATTGTTATGAAATGCGAATTAAAGAAAATAAGTTGGGAAATTAAAGGAGTCAGTAGTAAAGCAACAAATTAATTTAAAAACAGATAAATAATTGAAAAGAATATGTAATTTTGTTTAGCTTTTTCTATTAAAAATATGACAGCAGATAACAAAACTTTGAGTAAGATTTCTACTTTAGTACTAGTTAAGAAATGTTGCACCACTGAACCACACCCATTGCCTACAAACAGGGTTGTCTTTATTGAAATGTTACTCGAAATACAGGAAGAAAGATAAAAGAATTTAATTGTTATCTTTTGACTAATTAATGGATATTTTAACTCTGTTCTCTATAGCAGTTCATATTAAATAGTGTGAAACAAGTCTATTTTATAATGGCCCTATCTAGAGGAATATCACATTGTGTATGTTGTATCAACTGATTATGTTTGCCATTTTGAAAAACAGAAATCTGACTAAAGTAAATCCTGTACCTCAAACATTAATAGACAAAATACAAATCGGCATTTCTCAAGCAAGTCTTCTGGATAGAATCTTTCTACAATAATTTTTAATGGTATAAATTGCAAAATAACATGAATCAATTGAGTGTAATCTAGTCTTGACACTGGAAACCTTGCTTGGCTATAAGAGATGGCCGGTTGAAACTCTTGTCACCTATTACTATGAGTCCTCATTAGGAGCAGCTTCATGGATTCCAGGAAGTTTCTAAAGCACTAGGTATTCATACCACTGATCAAATGTCCCTATTTCAGCTGTCTCTTTTGACACTTTCTTTCCCTACCCATCTCCTTCACAACCTGGTCCCCTGATCCTAACCAGCCCACCACAAGCCCTCCTATAAAATATTTTCTAATTCCTCCTCCAAAGTAGATACCTGCATCCCCTTTAGATTTTCCTCTTTAACTTCTCTGTGTCTATGGTTTATACCTTGGTTATCATTTTTATTAACAGTTAATATCTTCTTATAAGTGATTAAATACCATATTAATCTTTCTGGTTCTGAGTTATCTCAATCAGGACAAATTTGCTTTTTTTCCATCCATTTGCCTACAAATTTTATGGTGTCATGCTTTTTTAACAACTGAGTAACACACATTATGTAAACATATCACATTTTCTTTATCCATTCATCTGTTAAGGGATATCTAGGTTGTTTCTACTTTCTGGCAATTATGAATGAAGTGGCAACAAATGTGGTTGAAAAAGTGTCCATGTGGTAGGATGGAGTGTTCTTTGGATATATGCCCAAGAGTGGTATAGCTGGGTCTTGGAGCATAATGGTTCTTAATTTTCTGAGGGACTGCCATATTGTTTTGCATAGTGGCAGTATAAATTTGCACTCCCACAAGCAAGGAAGGAGTATGCCTCATCATTTACCTCCTAATAGGTATCAACTATCATCATCTGTGTCCTTTCTAGCCATTTCTATAGGTGTAAGATGGAATCTCAAAATAGTTTTGATTTGCATTTCCCTGATGATTAAGAACTTTAAACTTTGCTTTAAGTGTTTCCAAGCCATTTGAGATTCTTGAATTGATCTGTTTAGATCTTTACCCATTTTTATTGCCATATTTGATAGATGTTTTTATATCAAGGTTCTTGAGTTCTTTATATATTTTGGATATTAGTACTCTATTGGATATGGAGTTGTTAAAAAATATTTTCCAATTCTGAATGGCACAGCTTTGTCTAATTGAAGGTGTTCTTTGCTTACAGAATATTTTCAGCTTCATGAGGTACCATTTATTTGTAGTTGATCATAGTTCCTGCACTGGAGGTGTTCTGCTCAGAACATTGTATCCTATTCCAAAGAGAGTCCCAGGAAATCTCCAAACAACCTGGGCTGTTGTTAAGACCAAAGCTTGCTCTCTGACAACTGAGATCATAGTGCCATTGCGAAGGACAACACCAATGCAACTCACTGAACGTGGAGCAATTGAGCTGGTTCCTACACTGAGCTTTCACCCCATATTCTAGTATCTTTTGTGCAGGAAGATTCTCTGCATACTACCAAAAGAAAACAATAAACACAAACCCAGCCACAAAACCTTTGTCCTGCAATCTTTCCTGCCTTCATAATATCCTAGGTCAAAGGTGGCACAGAACTTTTGGAGTAGCCAACCAATGTCTGATTTGACCTAAGCCTAAATCCACTCAAAGGAACCCACACCTGACACTGTTTGAGTAACCAAAATCTAGAGACTAGATAGCACAGAGATAGGATTAAAAACAAAGATGAGTGGTAAAAAAAATCAAAAACATAATTCCTAGTGATGCTCTGCTATATTGATAGATCTATACTTCATTTAGTCATCATTAAAGAGGCTTCCTTTGGGAGCAAGCAGAAACAGATGCAGAGTCCCAGAGAAAGACAAAAAGAGGTCTCTTAAAAGCCCTCCCCTCAGGACTCTAGGAACCATGCAAAAGAGGAGGAAGAATAAGCCACAGGGAGATGGAGGATACCCAGAGGAAAAGGCCCTCTGAATCAACCCAGCAAGGCCCATGTGTGCTCCTAGAGGTTGAAGCTGCAAGCACAGGGCCTACATGTGCCTATACCTGAATCTTTGCCAATATATTATAACTATTACCTTCCTTTTTTAGGGAGCCTCTGATTGAGAACGAATGGGGTTCAGACTCTTGTGCATGCTCTTGAGACTCTTTTCCTCTTGTAAGGTTGTCTTGTTGAACTCTGATACGACAGATTTTGCCCCATCCTATGTATCACACTTTACTTCCTCATATTTGTTATTTCTCAGAAGCCTATTCTTTAATAAGAGACAGAAAGGAAGTAGATGGGGGGAGATGAGAGGAGATAGAGTAAGGTATAATTACTATGTATAATATGGGAAAAGAATCTATTTTCAATAAAAATTCATGTAAAAGAAGAATATTACACAATTTCTAGGGCCTGGAGTTATGGCTCAGCAGTGAATGCCACAGACAGCTCTTGCAGAAAACCCAAGCCCAATTCCTGATATTGATGTAACAGGGCTTATAACTACCTTTAACTCTAGTTCCAAATGAGCTAACACCATTTTCTGGCATCTAAGACTACACTTGGAAACTTAGCATGGTAGTCTAAGAAAAATCAAAAGGCTTTAAAAAGGTTTTACAAAGGACTTCTAGGTAGATTAGCAGATTAGCTTTGTCTAATGACAGATTAGCTGTGTCTAGTCAAGTCAATGAGAAAAGGCTGATGTGAAAATATAGGAGAGCATATTTATATAAAAGAAGGACACCGAAAACAAACAATATGAAATAGAAATTTCTGTCCAGGGAAGGGCTAGTGTGTGCTTAGCAATAATGCTGCTCTTGCGGATCTGCTGACATCACCCCTGACCATTACCAGCATGCTTCTATAGGCAGCCTTGTGAGAACAGAATGACACATTCCTGGTTTTGGAAAGCTAATCAGAGACTGAAATAGCCAGGTACAGAGTGGACTTGTGTAAGACAAGTCACTTTGGACTTGAGCAAGTAAGCACTAAAGTGTAGCAAATAGGCAATATGGAAGCTAGAAGCTGAGATCTGGAGGTATGAGGTCTCCGTACCATCTCTGCTATGTCCCCTGCCATTGCCAAGTTAAAAATACTCCAAAGAACTCGGTACAGTATCCTGATGGTGTGCAGTGATCCTCAGATGTGTGGGCCTTCCACCTGCTGCCAGAGTTCCAATCACAGAAAGCCTTGCATGGGGAAAGATCAGTTCCTAAATCCTGACAGGCAAAATTCTAACTTGGAGGTGGGAGAGGGAGAAGGGACAGGAAGGTGGAAGTGTGTATGCAAAGCCTATTTCCACAGAGAACCTCCTTTGGAAGGACACACAGATTTAACTTTTCTGATCTACTGAACTCATACTCAACACAAGAGTGATATAAATGTCAAGGCAGAGGAGAAACCCTATCTTCCCAATGATAAGAAATAAAAAGGGCACAACACTTTTCTTATTACATGACAGTTTCTTTCTAGACTTGTTTAAGATTTTTAAATTTTAGGAATTATTTATTTAAGCTTGAGGAAATTTGTTCAATTCTTATTTTGTGTCTTGCAGATATTGCTATTATTTTCTTAGCTATTATTTATTTATTAAATAGTGATGACTTTAACATTAAAACATTTCTTCAGGTAAAAAGATTTTAAAATTTATTTATATTATATAAAGTTTTGAATGTCAGATTATCATGATTTAACTTCTACATTATAAAGTATTTCAAACCTGGTCCATCTCCTACATTTTTTTCTATGTGATTTCTGCATACACAATAGTTTTTCTAGTACCATTTATACCTCTAAGCCACATAGGTTTTTTTCTTTCATTCTTATTTTATCTTCTCTTTGCTTCTTTACTCATCCCTTCCTCATTTCACTTCTTAAATTTTGATGTCATTAGTTCTAAAACATCTTGTTGAATACATTTTCCACAACTACTAGCCTGCTGCTGCTGTGTCTGAATCTTATTGAGCAGAGGCAGTAAATCACAAAGGGGAACACATTTGCCTTAAATGATCCCAAGGTAAATTACCAGAGTAGTCACATGAAATGAAACTAACAATCAAACAAAAGTGATAAATAAAGGGGAAAATAAGAAAACTGAAGGAAATATACATCATAAGAGAAAAATAAAACATAGGAGAAAAAGAAAATATGTGCCGAAAAGGCCTTTGTGGAAAACCTACGTGTTCACTAACTGTTGACATGAGCAACAAAAGACAATGAAATGGAATTGTAGGTTTCTTTTCATTGTATTTCTGGGGTTCTAAATGCATCTAAATGCATGGCCCTGCTGTTCAGTGGATGACACTACAGACTTGTGAAAGCCTCTTATACCTGGATGTTAACTTCTTTCACTAGATTTGAGGAAATTTCTGCTATTTTCACTGACTGAAATAGCAAACACAAATTTCAGAGACCTACTTTTGAAAAACGATCATACAGAGTATTCAAATACACAGAAAAGGCTGTAAGGAAATCAACTCAGGACCATGATGAGATAGTTAACAAAGTAGATAAAGTACTTAGTTATGAGAAGAAAATCACTTTATTGTTTTGGTTTTTTGGTTTTTTTTGGATTTGTTTTTTTTTTTTTTCAAGACAGGGTTTCTCTGTGTTGCCCTGGCTGTCCTGGAACTCACTCTGTAGACCAGGCTAGCCTTTAACTCAGAAATCTGCTTGCCTCTGCCTCCCAGAGTGCTGGGATTACAGGCGTGCACCACCACTGCCCAACAGAAAATCACTTTAAATAGAAGGGAAATTTCTGAAAGGAATTGAGAATCTGGAAAAGAACCACACAAGTTCTACAGATGAAAGAATCAATCAAATAAAATGGAAAGCATCATCAATGTTCCACAACAACCTAAAGAAGAACATGGATGATAAAATAATACATTTGGACCTATATAAAGGAAAATTAACCATGATCACAACTACCAAGAATTTTAAGTTGTGTCTAAGAAGCAAAATCCTAGGATTCTATGAGGGTGCAATAAAGATGTAAAATAGATATCTGAAGACATAGACAATTTAGTAATGAAGTTATAGAGAGTTCTCTGAATCTAGTTAAAGAAATGATTACATAAGCATCAGAGTCATTTTCAAGTCTAGTATGGTATCAAATGCACAACACAGATAGGTAAGAGGCATTTTGACAACAAGATGAACAAGCAGAGAAGAAACCCACAAAGTCATATTGTAGTCAGGAATATAATATATATATGTGTGTGTGTGTGTGTGTGTGTGTGTGTGTGTGTGTGTGTGTGTGTGTATGTGTGTGTGTCTGTGTCTGTGTGTGTGTGTCTGTGTGTGTGTGTCTGTGTGTGTGTGTCTGTGTGTGTGTGTGTGTAACACAGAGTAAATAATGAATACTTAAAGCTGTAAGAGAGGAAGCCAAACTCACATACAAATGCAGAAATATTGGAATAACATGAAACTTTTTGTTATCAGTCCTAAAAGTCAGCAAAGCATGACCCAATAACTAAACAGAGTTACTATACGCTGCATATGTGCCTTTTGAAAATAATAGAGAAATGAAACTGTTTAAAGATTAACACATACTTATTCAGATGATTCATCACAATCAAGCCAGTGCTTCAGAAAATATTTACAAGGATAGAAAATACAGAAAAGCTGCAGTCTCATCCTTAAGAAAATATGAAAGAATGCATTTTATCGGAGGAATAAATGAACTATGAATTGGGAATGCCTAGCAAAGCAAATCAACTAAACTCTCATACAAATGGAGGGGAGGAAAGAAGTATCAATAATCTATCCAACTAGAAATCATCAAAGTTAATCTAAGGAAATAGCAGCTAGCTCCCAGTAGTAACCTAAGTAAGTTCACTCATCATTTTTTTTTCAGAAGAAGACTTGTTGATTTAAAAATAGGATGAACTGTTTATTGTCTCTGAAAACTATACATCATTGGCACATAATCCAATAACTGGGTTCAATGTCAGAAAAGCAATCTACCGACCAAAACAAAGTTATGAAAAAGTTTGCCTAATGGGTCTAAAATATGGGATAAAGTAAACATCAACTCAAGGCCTGTAAGAAGATAGAGATGACACTAAATGGGAATAATGGCTTTGATGCTAAAAGTTCAGGACTAGACAGTATCATTAAAAAAAAAAGTTGGAGATTTTATTAGAGGTATTTTAATATAGGCTTAAGCAAGGTGGTTAAATGAGAAGGACAGGGCCCAGAGAAGAGAGTAAGAGCATGCTACAGAGCATTGGGGTAGGCCTCTCTGAGAGTCAAAGATAATAAGGAATTCCCAAGTATGGCTTTGAACTCCTCAAGACAATCATAGAATGTGAGTCACACCCAAGGATAGGCATTGGCTTCCAAAGGAAGCGTCAGGGAGAGTAAGACACCTCCAAATATTCATATATGTTCTTCAAAGAACAGTAACAATTGCACATTTTATTAGCTCTCAAATCATATCTCAAAAACTGAAGAAAACTTTCCCCCTCTCTATTGTTTTGAAAGAGGAAATAAGTGAAGCGGCTCTAGAGATACCCTGGATGTGATTATTATTTGATACTGCTACTAATGTTACTGAACATTTTGGGGAGTCACATCTTAAATAGCATGTGATAGCAGGGAAATTGTGGTTCCTTCTCAGTGGTCTTGGCCTTGTTAATAATAATTTTTACATGTACACAAAGAAAGCTCAAGAATAATTTTATCAGAATTTAAAGGAAAAATGCCAGGGTAAGAAAGCTGTAATCTAGGCAGTTGCCTGAAGGAGGAAAATGGAAAAGAGGAAGAGGTAAAGAAAGACATGTGGTTTATAAGTAACCACATGACTGGAGAGATAGCTTATGGGTTAAGAGCAGTGACTGCTCATCCACATGTTCTGAGTTTAAATTCCCAGCAATCATATGGTGGCTCATAACCATCTGTAATGAGATCTGGTTACTTCTTCTGGCCTGCAGACATACTTGCAGGCAGAACATTATATACATAATGAATGAATGAATGAATGAATGAATGAATAAATAAATAAATAAATAAACAAATAAATAAATAAATAAATAAATGACAACCACATCGCAAAAAGGAAGGTGATATCAGCAAGGGAAAAGCCTAAGATATTAGAGAAAGCCTACCTAGGTTCTGCCCAACATCCAGAAATAAAGACAAAGGGAGTTTCTGTAAGGTGGTCAGACATCACAGAACCTCATGACAGTTCTGTAATGATGGCACAGACAGCACAGAAATGTGCATTTCATCATTAACCAGGTATTTATTCTTTCCAGCTCTTTTTTTCTTGTTCTTTATATCCTGTTCACTGTTCTGCTCATGGTTACCCCCTCCCAAAAGCTTTTCCCTATTCTCCTCCTCCTCTTTTCTCAGTGGAGGGTGACCCTGAGTATCCCCAACCTTGGCAATTGAAGTCTCTGCAAGGGTACACACTTCCTTTCCCACTGAGGCTAGACAAGGCAGTCCAGCTAATAAATACATATTCGTCCTACAGGCAACATCTTTTTGGATACTCTCATTCTTGTTTAGGACCCACATCTCTCACATCTGTGCAAGGAGGCATAGGTCTAGCCTGTGTATGTTCTTTGGTTGGTGGTTCAGTCTCTGAGATCCCCAAGGTTCCAAGTTAGTTGACTCTGTTGTCTTCCTTTGGAGTCCATATCCCCTTAGGGGCCTACAATCCTTCCCCCTGTTCTATAACAGTCCCCAAGCTCTATCTACTGTTTGGTTATTGGTACCTGCATCTGTCTGCATCAGCTGCTGGGTGGAGCTTCTCAGAAGTCAGGCCTGCAAGCATAACAGAGTATCATTAATGGTATCAGGGATTGGAGTTTTCCCATAGGATGGGTATCAAATTGGGACAGTTATTGGTTGGCCATTCCCCCGATTTCTGCTCCATCCCCAATCCCTGCATTTCTTGTAGACAGGATATGTTTTGGGTCGATAGTTTTGTGGGTAAGTTGGTGTTTTCATCTGTCCACCGGGATTCCTGCCTGACATAGGAGACAGCATCCCCAGGCTCCATGTTTCGAATTCTGTGAGGCACGGCTAAGGGCACCCCCATTAATTCTTGGGTGCATCCCCTACCCCAAGTCTCCATCTCTTCTGGAGATTCTCCCTACTCCCTCCCACACCTCTCCCATTGGTTTAAGATTACAATTCATTCTCACAGCCATCCAGCCACCCCCTGCCCCTTCCTATATTCAACCCTATCCCCACTGCCACCCAGTTCACTCCCTCCACCTCCCATAGCCATTCCATTCTCCCTTCCAAGTGAGACTCAAGCATTGTTCCTTGTGTCATCCTGGCTTCCTTGAGTCTGCAGAGAGTAGCATGGACATCACTTATAAGATCTACTTAAAAGTGAACACACAGTATGCATGCCATTTTAGGGTCTGGGTTACCTCACCCAGGATGATATTCTCAGGATCTAGCCATTTGTCTGAAAATGCCTGGAATTAGATACATCTACAATCTTAAGGGACAGGTTCATAGCTGGGTAATATACCACCCACTTAGATTAACTCTTATACTCTGGGTTCATTGAAATGTCACAACCCATGTACGCTTCATAATTTGCACCAAAAGGAAAGAACTGGGCTGGGGTGGACCTGCAATGCTACTGAACCACTAGAGTTGCCCAAGAAGGGATTTAGTCTGTGTCAGTCCCCTGTAAGTGGGACTGCTTGTGATATTAGAAGAAAGGACTTAAGTGGTGATTAATTTTACTAGGTGCCTTACCTCTCTGCCAGCAAATTTCATGAGGAGGAGGACTTCTTTTCCTTCTCAGGACCTCCCACTCCATATTTTTCAGTCCTGCTATCCTGCTTCATCATCACGTTCTGTCGCATGTGTCTAGTAAGATCTCATTGGATTTTTGACATATTTTTTATATCTGACCATAAACCACATGTATCACATTATTAAACCTTTTTATTGACTCATTTAATAAAGAAAAGTTCTGTAGATGAAAATTATATACCAGAGCATTGTTAACATGATTTCCTCAACCCACTGAATAAACACAGTGCCTCCCACACGTATGCTTTTTCCCACCAGGGTGAGAGCTTTTGTGTGCTTGAAAGGCAGCTGAATGAGTGATGCTCTAGCACACTCACTACATTTTCTACTTTCATGCTTTGAAAAGGGACTGGAACAACTGTAATCATTGGCTACCACAGGCTTCTCTCCAGGGTAGTTCCATATATATATATATATATATATATATGCGTGTGTGTGTATATATATATATATATATATATATATATATATATGCGTGTGTGTGCATATATATATATATATATATATATATATATATATATGGAACCAATACTACTGAAGAATTTACTACATTCTTCACATTCATGGGGTTTCTCTACAGGGTGAGTTCTTCCATGTCTTTTAAAAGAACTGTGAAAGTAGAAATATTTCCCACAAACCTGAAGCCCATATGGCTTCTCTCTAGTATTTCTTTATGTACTTAAGGGTACTATAAATCTAAATGATTTACCACATTGCTTGCATTTATAGAATTTCTCTCCCATGGGATTATAGAATTTCAGATGTGTTTGAGAGTTGTTATAAAGTAAGGGAAGTAAGTAAATAAACCTACAACAGAAACATAAATGTCCAATTGGGAAGCTCTAAAAAGGTCAGGCAACTCATATTTTCCTTAAAGTGAACAAATCGGATGGGTTGGTTATCAGCAAGTTTTTAAACAAACTTCTCCCTCTTATGTACCTCTGGTAATTTCTGGAGGTAAATACTGTTGCTTTAAAAAAAAAAAAAAAACTTGCCGGATGATGGTGGCGCATGTCTTTAATCCCAGCACTTGGGAGGCAGAGGCAGGTGTAATTCTGAGTTCGAGACCAGCCTGGTCTACAGAGTGAGTTTCAGGACAGCCAGGGCTACACAGAGAAACCCTGTCTCAAAAACAAACAAACAAACAAAACTTATTCCTTTATGAGAAGTCAATGCAGAAGCTGAGTGAGGTAGAACATGCCTATAATTTCAGTAATTGAGAGGCTAAAACGGGAAGACTACAAGTTTAGGCTGGCATAGACTCTGTAATGATAAAATACCATCACAAAATATAGTAAAAAATAACTAGTACAGTATGTAATGTGGTCAGGTTATAATATCCTGATGTCTACCTCCTCAATCCCATTTCTGACTGAGTACTCTTGGTATAAAATAAAACTTTAAATGCTATTAGAATAACATTTTAAGCCTTCAGTTTACTGACTGTTTTTAACTGATTTTCTTTTATAAAAATATTTCGGATGGCGGAGAAGCATCTTAAAAAATGCTCCACTTCATTAGTCATTAGGGAAATGCAAATCAAAACAACCCTAAGATTTCATCTTACACCAGTCAGAATGGCTAAGATTAAAAATTCAGGAGACAGCAGGTGTTGGAGAGGGTGCGGAGAAAGAGGAACACTCCTCCACTGCTGGTGGGGTTGCAAATTGGTACAACCACTCTGGAAAGCAGTCTGGCGGTTCCTCCGAAAACTGGGCACCTCACTTCCAGAAGATCCTGCTATACCACTCCTGGGCATATACCCAGAGGATTCCCCACCATGTAATAAGGATACATGCTCTACTATGTTCATAGCAGCCCTATTTATAATTGCCAGATGCTGGAAAGAACCCAGGTATCCCTCAACAGAAGAGTGGATACAAAAAATGTGGTATATCTACACAATGGAGTACTATTCAGCCATTAGAAACAATGAATTCATGAAATTCTTAGGCAAATGGATGGAGCTAGAGAACATCATACTAAGTGAGGTAACCCAGACTCAAAAGGTGAATCATGGTATGCACTCACTAATAAGTGGTTATTAACCTAGAAAACTGGAATACCCAAAACATAATCCACACATCAAATGAGATACAAGAAGAAAGCAGGAGTGGTCCCTGGTTCTGGAAAGACTCAGTGAAACAGTATTTGGCAAAACCAGAACGGGGAACTGGGAAGGGGTGGGAGGGAGGACAGGGGAAGAGAAGGGGGCTTACGGGACTTTCGGGGAGTGGGGGGGGGCTAGAAAAGGGGAAATCATTTGAAATGTAAATAAATTATATCAAATAAAAAAAAAAGACAAAAAAAAAATAAAAATATTTCAGTTCTCAAGAAATTTTAAAGTACATATTTCTAGTATATGGAGCAATGAAATATTTTCCTTGTTTTTTTCTTCTTCTTGAAATAGAAGGTGATTATCAATCACTATAGAAAGTTTATAAACACAACAACCATTATCCAGTCCTTCATTCTCCTCTTGGTTTTGTTTTGATAAATTATTCTTTTAAAAATAAGACCTAGTATTTTACACATAGAACTTAATATATTAACTTGAATAGTTTTTTTCAGGATTTAAAAAACTTCATAAACTATTTGTGTTTGCTTGTTAATAAAAGGTCTTGTATATATTCCAGGTGATTTTCAAACTTACCATGTAGTCAAAGATGGCTTCAGACTTATGAATTTTGCCTCTACCTCCTCCTAAGACATGCACTACCATACTGAGTTTATACATTGGTAGTGGTCAAGCCTAGATTCTCATGCATGCTAAGCACTCTGTCAACTCTGTACCCAGCCCAATTGCTTGTATTTTTTTATTTAAAAAAATGACTTTGTGCATTTGTTTAGGGTTGGGCAAGGGACATGACATAGTCTTTCTATGTCACTGGGCTGCCTCTGAACTCTGTGTAGTCTTTACTCAGTATTAAATGTTGGGATTGCAAACTTGTAACAACGTGCCAGCTAGACGGCTGACTTTCTTTCAATGCCATTTTCAGACGAGTATTAAAATTTATCTCTAGCCTATATACAATGAATGAGATCATGTCATTTATCATCAGTAGCTCACTGTAGTGACACATGTCTTTAAACTTATAACTCTAATCCTTGATAAGCTAAAAAGCAGGATTCTGTGTTTGAGATGAGGCTTAAGTACACAGGGAGCCACCATTACAAACAAAACAAAACAAAACCACATATGTAGCTTCATCATAATGAAAACACTAAGTTACCAATCAATCAATTCAGGCATAAAGTAGTACTTTTGAAGCTCATTTTAATATATTTGCATGACCCATGAAATGTATTTTATCTTTTGTTTTGCTGTTGATTAGAGATCTGCTCATGCTTATTAATGAAATCTCTCAAAACACCTAAAATTATTTAAAAAACAAAAATGAACAATGTGAAATTCTATCAGCTAATAATGAGTATGATTCATCTTTTAGCTTATATTTTAAGATGATGCTGAATATTTTGCTATTAAAAATGGTGTTAAATGTTAAATTTCTGTAAAAAGCTGATTATTTTTAATGAAAGATTTTTGGTAGTTAAGGTAATAATTAATGATTATAAATAAACTTAGTGACTAAGTACTGCTAAATAGGTTTAATAAATGTGGAAGCTAATTTCAGTAATTAAGTTTTGAAATTCTTTGTATACTAAGTAATTACAGAGTATCAGTAACACACATGGATTAAGAGTTTCTAATGTATATACTTAATGCTTTGCAAAATAATCATCTGGAACATTTACAATGAATGCTTCTTATAGCTGTAGGAAAACCAGTATTAGGTCTGAAAAGAATAACACTATCGTGTCAGTGTTTGAATTAAAACTGTTCTCATTTAGGACCCAAGTTTAGTTTCCACCATCTAACTCTATAGCTCACAGTAACTTGTTATTATAGATCCTGGAGATCCATTGCCCTCTTCTGATCTCTATGTGCATCTGCATACATGCACATACCCCACTTAATAAATACGTACATAATTGTTAAAAACATAAATAAATCTTATTCAAAACAGAGATTATTATCTAATTTTGTTTACGGTTGTTCGTTGGTATCTACATTTTTCAGTTTTTTAATTAATTGTTTCATTTGCTTACATTTCAAATGATATCTCCCTTCCCAGTTTCCTTTCCTTAACCTCCCAGTCCCATCTCCCTTCTTTGCCTCTATGAGGATGCTCCTCCACACACTCAATCAATCCCACTTCATTGCTCTAGTATCCCTGTATGCTGAGACATCAAGCCTCCATAGTACCAAGGGCCTACCCTCTTATTGATGGCAAATAAGAACATCCTCTGCTACATATGTAGCTGGAGCCATGGAACACTCCATATACAGTATTTGGGTGCTCCATTTTTTTTTTATCTAACATGTTTAATTGATACTCTAATGAGTGGTTTTCTCAAAGCTATGCAGTACAATTGAAATTATCTAAGATGAATAATGAAATCAATAGAAGAAATGGAAATATCATTATCATTGCATTTTAAGATATATATATATGTACATACACACACACACACACACACACACACACACACACATATATATATATATATACAAATATGAAGGCTACATTTTTATAATGTCTTCGGGGCTTATATTTACTCATCAATGTTATGTATTCACTTGTTGTTGAATCAAATCTGCTGCTAACAGCTTCCTATTCTTGGATTCAAAGAAGCACCTGAGCATCTTACATCCAGGTGAGGTTGCACATTGTGGCTCGGTGGCCACTAGGCAGAAATTGCCTATCTCTAGTGCAGACCTGTACTTTTCTTTGAAGGACACAAGTTACAGGTTAGGACAGATTAGTTGTGCTGAGACAGAATAAGCTAGTCCTTAATACTTCCTGTTTTTCAGAGATCTGACAGATTATCCGGAGCCGGAAGTCTGATGACTAATGCTCCAACTTCTTGACTTACTGGGGTATGTGTATACCTATACCTGGCTGTATGGGTAGGCAGGGGTCGCTACAATGTGTCTCAGTTCTGGAATCTGTGCTAGGGTTCCTATATCTTCAGATAATGTTGGTCATTCTCAGATTTCTGACAGGGTTGAAAGATTACTTATAGTCTCATAGCCGACCCAGGCTATTTACCTTTGAGAGCACAGATTGGAGAGGATGGTTTTCAGATGGCATACAATCTAAAGCGAGGACATAAATCAGGTGTGGAATTGTAAATCCTTTAAGTTAGGATAGATGACAGTGTTCTATCTTTTTGACAAAAAGGATGGACTGGGTATTAGTTCTATCTGGTACATTATAAATTCAAAATGGTATTAGTTGTCTTCAATTTACATTTGAGAGAAAAGGGTTTTTTTTTTTTTATTTGAACAGAAAAGGTAATATGTAGCAGATTTTTTTGTTCAGTTCTTTAAATATTAATACAAAAAGAAGTCTGTGATTAGACAGGGAAAAAGGCAGAGCAAAGAGTTTCAGAGACAGAGGTGGAGGAGACAGGAGGGAGAAGGAAGAAAGATGAACCAAGAGGAAGATGATCCACATGGCTTTAAATAGCCACAGGTAGCTATAAATGTCATAAAAGATAGAATAACTGGGATAAATTGTCTGATCTAGATGGGCAGCTCGTATCATTATCAATTGGCTCTGAAATTATTGTGTGAGCAACTTATGAATTGACAATTTATTGATATATAAATCTGACTGATTGATTATAAGTTTCTAAGGTTTTGATTTACTGGGTTACTGGAATTTGAGAACACCAACTACAGGGGGTTTATGGTTGAGAAGGAACTAGCAGCTCTGAGGCATGCGAACTGGAGCTGGGAAGACTGAAATAACTGGGAAGACTGCAATCAGTCACTGCATGCGGCTACCCCTGTGGCAGTGGGGTTTGTGGGGCAGAGTAGCTGGGTATAGTGCAGGAACTGCCATTCTTTTTAATATTTCTAGCAACGATAGTCAGCTGAAATTTCAGAGTATCTGAAAGCAACTGTATAGTACATCAATGATGTCTTTCCTCCACATTATTTGTTTAACTTAAAATTTAAATGCTACCTTTTTTTTTTTTTTACTCTATATCTGACATGTTGAGAGCCACTGAACAAAGTTAAATTGCAGGTATTTATTGAGAGCCTGGCAGCTGCAGCTAATGAAGCTTAGATAGTTTGAATTTCCAGTGTCTGTTGCTAGCCGGGTTCTGCTGATAACGGTTAGTTTTTATGGGGAAGATGGCCTGAGAGGACATATGGCACAGGGAAGTGTACATTTAATGGAGGACATTTTAAAGAAGATGAAGAAAAATATTGAGGGTTTTGTTAGTTCTAGGATATTATCATCAAACGAGGCAGAAGGAAGTCAAGAAAAATCACTCCAACTGTGTGTACTTCCCATATCAGAATAATCAAAGAAAAAGAGGCTGTCAACTTGAAAGTGGAGGGCCATGGAAAGGAAGGATTTGAAAAATGGAAGGTTGGAGGGGCTGGAGAGAAGAGAGGGAGGAGGAAATATTAGAATTCTATTTCTATTAAAACATTTTATTGGTGTAGAACTTCTGGTATTCCTAGAAGAGACAATCTCACATAAAAACCCACAGTTTTCTGACTCTTACAATTCTGTCCACTACCCTTTCTGCAGTGACCTCTGAGTCTTGGATTTAGTGGTTCTATTGTGAATGTTGGGCTCTATAACTCTGTATTTTGATTCATTGTGATTTTCAGTAAAGGTTTCCATTATATGTATGTAACAACAATTAATTTAAAGAGTTTAAAGGAGACCAGAGAGGAGAGGGGAAGTTTTAAAATTATAATCTCAAAATAATGTAAAAACATATTTTAAAATGAAAAAGGTATGACATTAATAACAAGCATTCCTTGCCACAAAACCTTCAACTCCCATCTCCAGAAGATGTGGATTGAGTTTCTAAAGCTCTGGAGTTAAAAACACTGTGGTAAGAGAAATGGAAAAGCAATAGGGACACATTGGAGAGATAATTCTGACTTGCATTCTAAACATATTGTTGTTGTAACTAGTCTGTAGCCTTCCCTATACATAATCTGTTCATGTGGATGCACATTGAGTGCTTCTCCTTTAAAAAGTGGCTTGGGAAGACACCATTCACCTTTTCATCTGGACCAAATTTGGGGACTTCTGAATACACCACGCAGAGACATGGAGTCTTACTTTCAGTGAGATCACACTACATTGTAGTCTAGTGGATCCTGCCCACATGATTTGTCTTGGCCCCATCAGTCATCTTATTCACATGTAATCTCAAGCCTCCAAAACTGAGGTAGCTGAAGGTTCATTAACAAATAAAAAGCAGCACACAAATTCACGTAAGATCATAAAGTATCTGAGCACCTCACTAAACACAAATAGAACTCTTAAAGTTCCAAATTATGATAAAAATGTCCAAAAAATTATAAATAGATGGAAATTTTTCAATATTAGGGCTAGTATTTTTTTAAAAGGGAACTTAAATAACATACAGGTAAAATCTGTTAGAGTCTTTGGGAGAAAGATCAATTATAGCTCGAATACTAATTTCATAATTCATGGGTGAGAATAAAATGTTTCAGTTCCAGTAAAGTAAATATAATAATAATAATAACAATAATAATAATAATACACACAGGACAAATGCAACAAGTGACTTGCAAGAACTGTAAATGTAGTTCACCAACATGTTGCTTCAGAATAAGGCAGATCTGCCTGGTGTTTCAAGTAATAGGCATTTTAAGAAAAGACTGGAGGATCTGAAGGGGACTGCAACCCCATAGAAAGAACAATGAAATCAACCAACCAGACCTCCTCCCCAGAGCTCCCAGAGACTAAACCACCAACCAAAGAGTACACATGGAAGGACCCATGGCTCCAGTTGCATAGGTAGCAAAGGATGGCCTTATTCAGCATCAATGGGAGGAGAGGTCCTTGGTCATGTGAAGGCTTGATGCCGATGTAGGGGAACTTGAGGGCAGGGAGGCGGGAGTAGGTGGGTGGGAGAGCACCCTCATAGAAGCAGGGGGATGGGAGGTGGGATAGGGGTTTCTGGGAGGGGTAACTGAGAAAGGCAACAACATTTGAAATGTAAATAAAGAAAATGTCCAATAATAATGATAGTAATAGTAATAAAATTACTAATACTAATATTAATACTAATATTAAATAGTGAAATGATATGGCAGAGAGGAGAAAAAAAAAACCAGGAGTTCTCCTGAAAACTCTTTCTTCCACTGGGAATAGTGAAAAAAATGGTTCACATGATTCCACTTAGTTCACAGCATGGTCACCTAAAGAAAAACACCTCTCTCTGAACTGCACACTTCAGGAGTCTGGAATAACTGTTAAGGGACTACACTCTGAAACCTTGGATAATAAGACCTTGGGGTTTAATACAGGGTGGATAGACATGAGTCTGAGCCATAACTGGGCTGTGTTCAGTGTGGTGGAAATCTCTTTTGAGCCAAAGTCTAGAATAGAGCACAAAAACAAGCTCAGAATACATGCCCAGATCGCAGGGTAGATTATCCAGGCCTACCTAGCACTCATATCTTAACCTGTATAAGACTGCTCAGTGATGTGATTATGCTCAGTAAGCCAGTGAACAAGGACTCTGAAATGAAACTGATACTGATACCAGCACCGCATTTGGAGTTAGAACCAGAGTCCAACTCTCTTTCCTCCACTTTTTTTTTATTTATTTATTTTTATTTACATTGCAAATGATTTCCCCTTTTCTGGGTCCCCACTCCCCGCAAGTTCCATAAACCCTCTTCCGTCCCCCTATTCTTCCATCTACCCCTTCCCATTTCCCTGTTCTGGAATTCCCCTATACTCTTGCACTGAGTCTTTCCAGAACCAGGGCCCACTCCTCCATTCTTTTTGGACATCATTTAATTTGTGGATTATGGCCTGGGTATTCAAAGTTTCTAGGCTAATATCCACTTATCAGTGAGTGCATACCATGATTGGTCTTTTGAGACTGGGTTACCTCACTTAGTATGATGTTCTCCAGCTCCATCCATTTGTCTAAGAATTTCATGAATTCATTGTTTCTAATGGCTGAATAGTACTCCATTGTATAAATATACCACATTTTTTGTATCCATTCCTCCGTTGAAGGACATCTAGGTTCTTTCCAGCTTCTGGCTATTACAAATAGGGCTGCTATGAACATAGTGGAGCATGTGTCCTTATTGCATGCTGAAGAATCCTCTGGATATATGCCCAGTAGTGGTATAACAGGGTCCTCAGGAAGTGAAATGCCCAGTTTTCTGAGGAACCGCCAGACTGATTTCCAAAGTGGTTGCACCATCTTGCAATCCCACCAGCAGTGGAGGAGTGTTCCTCTTTCTCCACATCCTCGCCAACACCTGCTGTCTCCTGAATTTTTGACCTTAGCCATTCTGACTGGTGTGAGGTGAAATCTCAGGGTTGTTTTGATTTGCATTTCCCTAATAATTAATGATGCTGAACATAATTGTCACAGGAAATGTTAAACTTTTCCTCCACTTTTATGGTTTCCTGTTTAATGCCTATTGTCAATTTAGCATACTCACTGTGCCCTGCTCTTTTTCCTTTGATAGATTTGCCTAAAGGACACAGGTGAATCTGAAGTTAGATATCTCTCTGCTTCTGTCTCCTTAGAACTGGAACTATTTTAGGTTGTCTGATTCTATTCCTTTTCTTCATTATTCCTTCTCATTTTTTCTTTTCTATTTCTCCTCTTATTTATTTTTCTTTGCCATTATTGTACTAATCACTAGTCTTAGTCTACTTTTGTTCTTCTCATATGTTAGTATATATAAGTCTGATCTCAGCACACACAGAACTATATTCAAATATATTTAAATTGATATTACATATATTTGAAAGCATTTAGATTTGGAAGAGCATTTTTTCTAATTGACTATTTCTGTATTTTTACAGTAGATGTATCACTTGATGCATCTGCATCTAAACATAATGTTCTGTGCATGATTCACATGGCCTGAAGAACAGTCTGCTGCTACCGAGCTACAGACCCAGTCTAGTGAAGAAAAATGTGCCTGCAATCCTACTACCAATTAATTCCAATTAGTCCTCAGAAATAATTCCCTGGAAAGAATATCAGTGGTTTGAAAAAAAAACAATCAAAACCTAATGAAACCCCAATGTAAAACACACACACACACACACACACACACACACACACACACACACACTCGTACAACTAAGAAATCAACTCCTCTAAAAGTTACTAACTTCATAGTAATTGCTGAATAAGATGGTGTCCAAACAAAACTATTCAAAAAATGACTATAAGTATGTTCACATAAAAGAAGGAAGGCACAAACTTCCAAATGAATTCAAAGATATCCATATAAATGAAAGAAAAAAGCCAACAAAATATAAAGTTATATTTCAATACAGATAAATTCTGAAAGAAAACATCCAAATGTAATCTTCAAAATGAAAAGTTCAATCATAAAAACTACAGTGGAAAGCTTCATCAATGTATCAAATAAAGGATAGACTATTAGAGCTTAAAGACAAAGTAGACACATCAGAATATTGAAACGACTGGGTATAGAAGCCTGGGCTGGCATTTGTGTTCTCCTAGGGTCTGTATGAGGTTTGCCAGGATATTTTAGCTTTCATCATCTCTGATGAGAAGTCTGGTGTAATTCTTATAGGTCTGCCTTTATAAGTTACTTGCCCCTTTTCCCTTACTGCTTTTAATAGTCTCTCTTTGTTTAGTGCATTTGGTATTTTGATTATTATATGCCAGGAGGACTTTCTGTTCTGGTCCAGTCTATTTGGAATTCTGTAGGTTTCTTGAATGTTCATGGGCATCTCTTTCTTTAGGTTAAGGAAGTTTTCTTCTACAATTTTGTTAAAGATATTTACTAGCCCTTTAATTGTAAATCTTTGCTCTCTTCTATATCTATAATTCTTAGGTTTGGCCTTCTCATTGTGTCCTGGAGTTCCTGGATGTTTTGGGTTACCAGCTTTTTGCATTCTTCATTTTCTTTGATTGTGGAGTCAATGTTTTCTATGGTATCTTCAGCACCTGAGATTCTTTCTTCTATCTCTTGTATTCTGTTGTTGATGCTTGCTCCTGATTTCTTTCCAATATTTTCTATCTCCAGAGTTGTCTCCCTTTGTTATTTCTTCATTGTTTCTACTGCCACTTTTAGATCCTGTATGGGTGTGTTCAGTTCCTTCATTTGATTGATTGTGCTTTTCTGTATTTCTTTAATGGATTTTTGTGTTTCCTCTTTAAGGGCCTTTACCTGTTGACGCATGTTCTCCTGTATTTCTTTAAGGGAGTTATTTATATCCTTCTTGAAATGCTCTATCAGCATCATGAGATGTGATACCCAGCAAAACTCTCAAACATCATAGATGGAGAAACCAACATATTCCATAATAGAACGAAATTTACACAATATCTTCCCACAAATCCAGTCCTACAAAGGTAATAGATGAAAAACACCAACACAAAGAGGGAAACTACACCTTTGAAAAAGCAAGAAAGTAAGTTTCTTCCAACAAACCCAAAAGAAGATAAGAAGATAACATCAAAAATAAGAGGAAGCAGCAATCACTATTCCTTAATATCTCTTAACATCAATGGATTAAATTCCCCCAATAAAAAGACATAAACTAACAGAAATATTTTTCATGTAAATCATCAATTTTATCAGAAAATGTTTGGAATTCCTCTTTCAATTAATTTAGCAATTTTTTTTTGCCTATCATTTTATCTGCAGTATTTTTCATGATAATCTTCAATTTTAACTTATATATATATATATATTTCTTCAATTTTATCAGAAATATTTCCATGTAAATCTTCAACTCTATCAGAAAATGTTTAAAATCCCGCTTTCAATCAACTTAGGAATAATTTTATGCCTACCATTATTATATCTATATAAAATTTTCCTTGATGATGTTCAATTTTAACATGTTTTTCTACATTTTTCTACAATTTTATTGGAAATATTTTCCATATAATTCTTCAATTGTATCATAAAATGTTTCTACTTCCCTTTTCAATGAATTTAGCAAAGTTTTTATGTCTACCATTTTACTTTTTAATTTTCCATGACAATTGTCAATTTTTTCATGTTTTTCTATATATCTCTTCTATTTTATCAGAAACATTTTCCATGTAAATCTTCAATTTTATCATAAAATGTCTTTACTTCCATTTTTAATTAAAGAACCTGCTTTTCAAGAAAAGAAAAAATTAAAATATTAAGATTTATGTTATGCAATGCTCTAAGTAAGCTGAAAAAGGAATATTCAAACAACAAAAAAGATGTGTGTTTCAAAGCAAGTATTACATCCCTATCAAATGTAGTTAACACATATACACAATAAAATTACTGAGGTAATTCCATTTAAACTGTTTTATGTTTATAGAGACCTTCTAAAACTAAAGGTTTCTAAGTGGCTTTTTCATATGTCCTTCCTGTTGGTTATCCCTCCTCCCAACATCCTCTGCCCCCGATTTAAACTTTCCCCCATTATTTCCATCACCTTCATGTCACCTGTGTTCTACTGTTAAGATTGACATGTATACAAACATGAAAGAGAGAAATAAAAGAGTACCAGAGTTGGAAGTAATGGGGAATTGAAGTTTAATCATTTTTTCTCAGACAAAACAGAGCTTTCACACTCAGGAACCCATACTATTGTGACTATTTATGGGAGAAAAGGCATAAGAATCCTCCTCTCTTTCCAAGAAGCAATTGAGAGATCTTATTTCATGAGAGAAAAATTTCCCTGTGTATATGGTCCCTGATGGGTTGAACATCCTCTAGTGGGTGGCTCAACACACGCATATATGAGTAACATCAATTAGATTCAGTAACTTATTTAAAAAGAGGATATGGAATTGAGAAAAGAATATGATGAAGAGATTGGGGGGAGTTGAAGGTTAGAGTTTAGGGTCAATATGTTTTATATATATTATATGCAATTATACATATCAAATATATATTTCTAATATATTGTCTATAATATCTAATCTTCATTGAGTAAATACATGCAAGCTATTAAACCTTCAAATTAATTAATTTAATTCCATGGATTAGCAATCTCAATGATCACATGAACATTTAAAGAGATGAATTAATGCCATTTGAAAAAGAGCCCAATGTACCTTCATAATAAAAGACCTGAAAGTAGGACTAGAAGGAAATCATAACAATACAATAAAGGCTATATATGATTATTTTGATAGCCAACAATATACTAAATGAAGAAAAACTCAAGCCATCTCAATGAAATTCACTAACTACACAGTGTGTTCCCTTTATCCATTCTTGAAAGAGTCCTTGAAGTCCTACCTGAAACAAAAATAAATAAAAGGGAAATAAATATGGAAATAAAAGGTTAAATGGTCCTCATATGCAGAGATGAAATGAGAATGCACAAAAAGAGATATTGTGGATTCCACAAAAGAATCAGCATACAAAATCAGTAGCTTTTCTATATATTAATAACAAACTTATTGTGTAAGAAATAAGAAAACAATCCCATTCACAATACTTAAACAAAGATACAGAATTCAGAATGAGTCAAAGCAAATAAAATCTCTTAGGATGAAAACCTTTAAAACACTGATGAGAGAAACTGAAGAAGACAGTAAAAGATGGAAGGACTTCCTGCATGTATGGTCTGGAAGAATTAATATAAGAGTGACTGCCATACCAAAGGTGATGCATAGACTCAACGTAATAACTCCCTGAGATTCCAGTGACACTGCTCACAAAACTCAAAGAAGCTCATATAACCCCACGTAAACAAAATGACCCTGTATAGCATGGCAATCCACAGCAAAAAGAATAACGTTTGATATATAAAAAACCTGATTTCAAC
Organism: Apodemus sylvaticus; assembly: GCF_947179515.1. Lineage (NCBI taxonomy): Eukaryota > Metazoa > Chordata > Mammalia > Rodentia > Muridae > Apodemus > Apodemus sylvaticus. Next base: position 102,352,588 of record NC_067479.1, read on the forward strand.
GTATTCGACAGAGACGTAGTAAAGAACAGCATGGAACTGTCACATAAAATGAACACGCACATCAGAAAAACCAGGAAGTAAAGCCTCTTTACTTCTGACAAAGATGTCAAAAGCGTACATTGGAAGGAAGGCAGTCTCTTCAACAGATGGTACAAGAAAAGCAAAGAGTAACCATGAGACTAATGCAATTAAATCAATGTCTCTCACCCTGCATGAGATTAAATGAAAAATACATCAAAGACCTTTATTTAATGGCTAAAACTTTATTGTTGTTTTTAAGGACAAGGACACTCACTTACTACTTACCTGAGACTAGCCTGAACACCCCAGTGTGCCGTCTGTACCTACACAGTGTAGGAGTTACAGGTGTACACTACCACACACGGCAAAACTGGAAACTTAAAAACTACTGCAGGATCACAGAGAAAAAGCAGGAGAAATGTTCAGAACTGTGCAAGAGGGGCTACTGTAACAGCAGCATAGTAAGTAAACCCAACAACTGCCGTGCAGGAATCCAGGAATGTAGAAAGCTTCTGCACGGTTTCTTTCAATAGATGTGTAATTTAGAAACGTCACCAAAAGTATAAGAAAGTCAGAGAGAAGACTGAGATAAATGGTTTAATTTCACCATAAAAAATTAGAGATACATAATATGTATAACTTTTTCTAAAACATGGGAAATTGATTCCATAAATGCATATCACCAGCAAAACTCTCAATCATCATAGATGGAGAAACCAAGATATTCCATGATAAAACCAAATTTACACAATATCTGTCCACAAATCCAACCCTACAAAGGATAATTGATGGAAAAATGCCAAAACAAGGAGGGAAACTACACCCTAGAAAAAGCAAAAAAGTAATCTTCTTCCAACAAACCCAAAAGAAGATACCCAGACAAACATAAAAATAACATCAAAAAGAACAGGAACCACCAATCACTATTCCTTAGTATCTCTTAACAACAATGGACTCAACTCCCCAATAAAAAGACATAGACTAACGAAATATTTCTCACGTAAATCTTCAATTTTATCAGAAAATGTTTGTAATTCCCCTTTTAATTAAGTTAGTAATGTTTTTATGTCTACCATTTTATCTGCATTACTTTTCATGATAATCTTTAATGTCTTTCTGTATGTTTTCTCTATTTTATCAGAAGTGTTTTCAATGTAAATTTTTGATTTTATCAAAAATATTTCTAGGTCCCTGATCGGCGGCGGCGGCGGCGGCGGCAGCAGCAGCGGCAGCAGTGGCTGCTCCAGCTGAAGGGCCATCAGCAGTGGAACCAAGGCGTCACAGGGACCAGTTAGGCCCTGCGCCCACGACCACTGACCTTCGCTGACCAGCCGGACAGCAAGCAGCTGCAGTTGTGCGGCGCCTTTCCTGCACGGAGGCCACTTCAGAACTCAGCCTCCCACCAGTCAGGAGAGGAGCATCCATCTTGGTTCCGTACTCCAGGAATCGGACAGACTAAGGTACACAAACATAATCCGAGGCCAACACCGCGGTGGTCTGAGCCCGACGGGCGTTGGCCTGCACCCAGGCCCTGGGCGGGTCGGGGGGCCATCGGGGTGCCAACCCAACCAGGAGGTTTTTTGCCCAGGCCTGCGAGCGCGCCGCCGCCATTTTGCCTGCAGGACGACAGAGAGCTCAGGCGGGCAGACCTGTAACAGGCATAGCCTAAGGCTAACAAAGCGGGGGTCCAGGCCCCAAAAGGCACAGGACTGACCCCAAGAACTGAGCGGCTTGGTGGGCCATCTGTGAGTCAACCCGCCCAGGTGATTGTTAGCAAAGCAGACTCTCCAGACGCTTTCAGGGAGCGCGGGCGCACACGCCCGCCATCCTAGTCACCTGGCAAACCCAATTAACAGTCAAAGCCTTAGGGGAACTTTGCTCGGACCTTGGCCTCCCAGGCTTTTGCCTGGACTCAGGGACTGGGCGGCCAGGCTAACCTTGTGTGCGACAGCCCGGTTGGCAGATCGGCTGCCCAGCGGAGTGAGCGGAACACAGGGGAGGTCACAGTAGCATACACCCTCGGCACTCCCTGGGAGTGCACACGGGCTCCATCTGCTCCACAGACACAATCTGGGGCAAGGCCTCAGGCAGAAGCCCTTAGCTCTACTCTCTCCGCTTCCGGATCCAGATCAGTCTGGGCGGCAGCATTACATCTCCAAGTCCTGCAAGTGGCTAGCTGGGCTTCCGGGCGGCCAGCTGGGAGAAGTCAGTGTGCTCCAGTGAATCCAGCTGGCCCCAGCAGGAGCATTCGGGTGCCTGCTTTGGGATCTGAACAGCCTGGGCAGCAGCACACTGTCTACAAGCAGTGCAGGAGGTAAGCTGTGCACCAGAGGCCAACTGGGAAGGGGCAGCTTGCACTGGTGAGTCCAGCACTGACAAGATAAACTAACACCAGTGAGATCTAGATGGCAAAAGGCAAACGCAGGAACGTCACTAACAGAAATCAAGGCAATATGGCAACATCTGAACCCAATTCTCCTCTACCAACATGTCCTGGATACCCCATCACACCAGTAAAACAAGATTTGGATTTAAAATCACTGGTCATGATGCTGGTACAGGAACACATGAAGGTCATACATAAAGAAATTCAGGAGACAATGGATCAAAAGTTAGAAGCCCTTGCAAGGGAAACACAAAAATCATTGAAAGAAATCCAGGAGAATACAAAAGCCAACAAGGAGGAAATGCAAAAAACACTTAAAGAAATACAGGAGAACTTTGCTCAACAGGCTGAGATCATGAAAGACGAAACACAAAAATCTCTTAAAGAAATACAGGAGAACTTTGGTCAACAGGCTGAGCTCATGAAAGAGAAAACACAAAAATCTCTTAAAGAATTACAGGAAAACACAAACATGCAAGTGAAGGAGCTAAGCAAAACCATCCAGGATCTAAAATCAGAAGTAGAAACAACTAAGAAAACTCAAAGGGAGACAACTTTGGAGATAGAAAGCCTTGGGAAGAAATCAGGGGACAGAGATACAAATATCAACAACAGAATACAAGAGATAGAAGAAAGAATCTCAGATGCTGAAGATTCCATAGAAACCATGGACTCAACAGTTAAAGAAAATGCAAAATGCAAAAAGCTTGTAACCCAAAATATCCAGGAAATCCAGGACACAATGAGAAGACCAAACCTAAGGATTATAGGCATAGAGGAGAGTGAAGATTTACAACTTAAAGGGCCAGCAAATATCTTCAATAAAATTATGGAAGAAAACTTCCCTAACCTAAAGACAGAGATGCCCATGAATATACAAGAAGCCTACAGAACTCCAAACAGACTGGACCAGAACAGAAATACTTCCCGTCACATAATAATCAAAACACCAAATGTTCTAAACAAAGAAAGAATACTAAAGGCAGTAAGAGAAAAAGGCCAAGTAACATATAAAGGAAGACCTATCAGAATCACAGCAGACTTTTCACCTGAGACTATGAAGGCTAGAAGGTCCTGGGCAGATCTCATGCAGACTCTAAGAGAACACAAATGCCAACCAAAACTACTATATCCAGCAAAACTCTCAATCACCATAGATGGAGAAACTAAGATATTTCATGACAAAACCAAGTTTACCCAATATCTATCCACAAACCCGGCCCTAAAAAGGATAATAGGAGGACAACACCAATACAAGGAGGGAAACTTCACCCTGGAAAAAGCAAGATAGTAACCTTTCATCAAACCCAAAAGAAGTTAAGCATTCAAATTTAAAAAATAACGTCAAAAATGATAGGAAGTAACAATCACTATTCCTTAATATCTCTTAACATCAATGGACTTAATGCCCCAATAAAAAGACACAGACTAACTGAATGGATACGTAAACAGGACCCTACATTTTGCTGCTTACAGGAAACACACCTCAGGGTCAAAGACAAACACTACCTTAGAGTAAAAGGCTGGAAGACAATTTTACAAGCAAATGGTCTCAGGAAACAAGCTGGAGTAGCCATTTTAATATCAGATAAAATTGACTTTCAACCCAAAGTCATCAAAAGAGACCCTGAGGGACACTTCTTGCTGGTCAAAGGAAAAATACAAAAAGAAGAACTGACAATCCTGAACATCTATGCCCCAAATGCAAGGGCACCCTCTTTTGTAAAAGAAACTTTATTAAAACTAAAAGCACACATTTCACCTAACACAATAATTGTGGGTGACTTCAACACTGCACTTTCCTCAATGGACCGATCAGGAAAACAGAAACTAAACAGGGACACAATGAAACTAATTGAAGCTTTGGACCAATTAGATTTAACAGATATATATAGAACATTCTATCCTAAAACAAAAGAATATACCTTTTTCTCAGCACCTCATGGTACCTTCTCCAAAATCGACCATATAATTGGTCACAAGACAGACCTCAACAAATATAAGAAGATCGAACTAATCCCATGCCTCCTATCTGATCACTATGGAGTAAAAGTGGTCTTCAATAGCAACAGAAACAACAGAAAGCCCACATACACGTGGAAACTGAACAATACTCTACTCAATGATACCTTGGTCAAGGAAGAAATAAAGAAAGAAATTAAAGACTTTTTAGAACACAATGAAAATGAAAACACAACATACCCAAATCTATGGGACACAATGAAAGCAGTGCTAAGAGGAAAACTCATAGCCCTGAGTGCCTCCAAAAAGAAAATGGAGGGAGCATACATTACCAGCTTAATGACACACCTGAAAGCCCTGGAACAAAAAGAAGCTATTTCGCCCAGGAGGAGTAGAAGGCAGGAAATCATCAAACTCAGGGCCGAAATCAATCAAGTAGAAACAAAGAGAACCATACAAAAAATCAACAATACCAGGAGGTGGTTCTTTGAGAAAATCAACAAGATAGATAAACCCTTAGCCAGAATGACCAAAGGGCACAGAGAAAGTATCCAAATTAACAAACTTAGAAATGAAAAGGGAGATATAACAACGGAAACTGAGGAAATCCAAAAAATCATCAGATCCTACTACAAGAGCCTATACTCAACACAACTGGAGAATCTGGAGGAAATGGACAATTTCCTTGACAGATACCAAATACCAAAATTAAATCAGGACCAACTAGACCATCTAAACAGTCCCATAATGCCTAAAGAAATAGAAGGAGTCATAGAAAGTCTTCCAACCAAAAAAAGCACAGGACCAGATGGCTTCAGTGCAGAATTCTACCAGACCTTCAAAGAAGAGTTAACACCAATACTCTTCAAACTATTCCACAAAATAGAAACAGAAGGAACACTACCCAATTCCTTCTACGAAGCCACAATTACGCTGATACCAAAGCCACACAAAGATCCAACAAAGAAAGAGAACTTCAGACCAATTTCCCTTATGAACATCGATGCAAAAATACTCAATAAAATTCTTGCCAACCGAATCCAAGAACACATCAAAACGATCATCCACCATGATCAAGTAGGCTTTATCCCGGGAATGCAGGGTTGGTTCAATATACGGAAATCCATCAATACAATCCACTACATAAACAAACTCAAAGAACAAAACCACATGGTCATTTCATTGGATGCTGAAAAAGCATTTGACAAAATTCAGCATCCCTTCATGCTTAAAGTCTTGGAGAGAACAGGAATTCAAGGCCCATACCTAAACATAGTAAAAGCAATATACAGCAAACCGGTAGCCAGCATCAAACTAAATGGAGAGAAACTTGAAGCAATCCCACTGAAATCAGGGACCAGACAAGGCTGCCCCCTTTCTCCTTATCTTTTCAATATTGTACTTGAGGTACTAGCTCGGGCAATTCGACAACATAAGGAGGTCAAAGGGATACAAATTGGAAAGGAAGAAGTCAAACTATCATTATTTGCAGACGACATGATCGTCTACCTAAGTGACCCAAAGAACTCCACTAGAGAGCTCCTACAGCTGATAAACAACTTCAGCAAAGTGGCAGGTTATAAAGTCAACTCAAGCAAATCAGTGGCCTTCCTATACTCAAAGGATAAGCAGGCTGAGAAAGAAATTAGGGAAATGACCCCCTTCACAATAGCCACAAACAGTATAAAGTATCTTGGGGTGACTCTTACCAAACATGTGAAAGATCTGTATGACAAGAACTTCAAGACTCTGAAGAAGGAAATGGAAGAAGACCTCAAAAAATGGGAAAACCTCCCATGCTCATGGATTGGCAGAATCAATATAGTTAAAATGGCCATTTTGCCTAAAGCACTATACAGATTCAATGCAATACCCATCAAAATCCCAACTCAATTCTTCACAGAGTTAGAAAGAGCAATTATCAAATTCATCTGGAACAACAAAAAACCCAGGATAGCTAAAACTATTCTCAGCAACAAAAGGAAATCTGGGGGAATCAGTATCCCTGACCTCAAGCAATACTACAGAGCAATAGTGTTAAAAACTGCATGGTATTGGTACAGTGACAGGCAGGAGGATCAATGGAACAGGATTGAAGATCCAGAAATGAACCCACACACCTATGGCCACTTGATCCTCGACAAAGAGGCTGAAAACATCCAATGGAAAAAAGATAGCCTTTTCAACAAATGGTGCTGGTTCAACTGGAGGTCAGCATGCAGAAGAATGCGAATTGATCCATCCTTGTCTCCTTGTACTAAGCTCAAATCCAAATGGATCAAGGACCTCCACATAAAGCCAGACACTCTGAAGCTAATAGAAAAAAAACTGGGGAAGACCCTTGAGGACATCGGTACAGGGAGAAAGTTTCTGAACAGAACACCAATAGCGTATGCTCTAAGAGCAAGAATTGACAAATGGGACCTCATAAAATTACAAAGTTTCTGTAAGGCAAAGGACACCATCAAGAGGACAAATCGGCAACCAACAAATTGGGAAAAGATCTTCACCAATCCTACATCAGATAGAGGGCTAATATCCAATATATATAAAGAACTCAAGAAGTTAGACTCCAGAAAACCAAACAACCCTATTAAAAAATGGGGTACAGAGTTAAACAAAGAATTCTCACCTGAAGAACTTCGGATGGCGCAGAAGCATCTTAAAAAATGCTCAACTTCATTAGTCATTAGGGAAATGCAAATCAAAACAACCCTAAGATTTCATCTTACACCAGTCAGAATGGCTAAGATTAAAAATTCAGGAGACAGCAGGTGTTGGAGAGGGTGTGGAGAAAGAGGAACACTCCTCCACTGCTGGTGGGGTTGCAAATTGGTACAACCACTCTGGAAATCAGTCTGGCGGTTCCTCCGAAAACTGGGCACCTTACTTCCGGAAGATCCTGCTATACCACTCCTGGGCATATACCCAGAAGACTCCCCACCATGTAATAAGTATACATGTTCTACTATGTTCATAGCAGCCCTATTTGTAATTGCCAGATGCTGGAAAGAACCCAGGTATCCCTCAACAGAAGAGTGGATGCAAAAAATGTGGTATATATACACAATGGAGTACTATTCAGCCATTAGAAACAATGAATTCATGAAATTCTTAGGCAAATGGATGGAGCTAGAGAATATCATACTAAGTGAAGTAACCCAGACTCAAAAGGTGAATCATGGTATGCACTCACTAATAAGTGGATATTAACCTAGAAAACTGGAATACCCAAAACATAATCCACACATCAAATGAGGTACAAGAAGAAAGGAGGAGTGGCCCCTGGTTCTGGAAAGACTCAGTGAAACAGTATTCAGCAAAACCAGAACGGGGAAATGGGAAGGGGTGGGTGGGAGGACAGGGGAAGAGAAGGGGGCTTGCGGGACTTTCGGGGAGTGGGGGGGCTAGAAAAGGGGAAATCATTTGAAATGTAAATAAATTATATCGAATAATAAAAAAAAATTAAAAAAAATATTTCTAATTCCACCTTCAATGAATTTAGAGTTTTTATATCTACCATTTTATATGTAAAATTCTCCATGAAATAGTCAATTTTAACGTGTTTACTTATTTATTTCTTGAATTTTACCAGAGATATTTTCCATATAAATCTTCAATATTATCTGAAAATATTCATAATTCCACCTTTAATCAAGTTAAAATTATCTTTATGCCTATCATTTTATCTACATAATTTCCATGATAATCTTTAATTTTAACATGTTTTTCTATATATTTTTTCAATTTTATCAGAAATATTTTCCATGTAAATCTTCAAGTTTATCAGAAAATGTTTATAATTCCACTTTTAATCAACTTAGGGCTACTTATATGCCTAGCATTATTATATGTATATAAAATTTTCCAAGATAATCTTCAATTCTAAGATGTTTTTCTACATTTTTCTACAATTTTATCAGAAATATTTTCCACATAAATCTTCAATTCTATCATAAAATGTTTTTATTCCATATTTCAATTAATTTATCAATGTTTTACATGTCTACCACTTTACTCTTTAATTTTCCATGAAAATTGTCAGTTTCAATGTGCTTATCTGAAATAATTTTCATTTAAATCTTTTATTTTATCATAAAGTGTTTTTACTTCCCTTTACTTCCCTTTTCAATAAATAAAAAAAAATTAAAAAAAAATCTGAGCATTATATCTAGCATAAGCACTTTTGTGAATCCTTCTAGCAGAGCTGTATAGAAGAGAAACATATTATACTAGAAGACATTTTAGTAACAGTATTAGAATTGAGTGAACTCAGTTAAGACAATATCTTCCATTATAAAGTACAAAACACTGTATTGTTTTCAAGCCAATGAAAAGATCTTGGACAATAGAATAGTCATGGAAACAATGATCTTTAATGGATCCTGAAAATCACTCCCTATGGCTATTAAAATGGTATCATAAAAGTGACTTTAGCTTGAATAACCTATAAGTTTTAATTTGTTGTGACTTCCTGTGGTTTAAAGTACAGTGCTTTTTAATGCCTATGGATATATGTTGACATGCATGTGTGCTTACTAGTCCAGGTAACATGCATTCCCAATTGTTTCTGCTCCATTTTTTATTCACAACTTTGCCTTTTTTTTTCCAAGTCTGTTGCTTTGGCCTTGCTAGGTGTTTCTATGCTTTCCCTAGCATCTTTCACAGGATCCGAGAATTGGTTTGGTGTATCACATGTATTGCTTCTGTTATTTTGTGTTATCCCAAGTCTGACCCCTTTCTTTATTCCTTTCTACTTTTTGAAGAATAAATAAAGTACTATGAAGCTGGAGCAGAAGCTGGGGAGTTAGTGAATGAACAGGACAAGATGAAAAACCTCTCTCTGTCAGACCTGGTTCAGAGGTTATGTCAACTCCCCTGGTATATTTCCTTTCCTTAACTCAGGAGCAGAAAATCAGTGCCTGCAGGAAAAGGTACAAATTAAACAAAAAATCTCTATTAAGAGACCATCACAGTTTGCCAATACCTGGATTGTTCTCTGAAGTTGTCTTAACCAAGTAGGAACTCTGTGAGCATCTACAATGAAGGTGATGGTAACCTCAGCCAAACCACAGGGGAGGAAGCTATTCGTTCCTGCATGGACAGACACATCCTAGTGACTCAACTCCAGTGATCATATGATTGTTGCTGATGAAGGTTGTAACACTTTGTGAATTTATATTAGATTTCTGCCCTAACAGGGAAGTGATGAGCAGAGAAACTGCACCTTAGAAACCTGGCTGAGAGAGGGCAACATAGAACATTTAAGTTTTTACTGCTTTTATGAATTCATTGTGCCTCCCCATTCATCTAGCCTGGGAAAGCACCTGTTAGATTTCCGAAGCACTATCCAACCCTTTTATGCTTCATAAATGGAAATGGAATTCCCTTCAGGTTTTAGAGGGTGCATTTGTAGGAAAATTTTCTGCTTGTGTTCTTGTCTCTATTTCTATTTTAAAATATTGCAGTGAGTTTTCCTCCATGCAAGCTGTGCATAAATGAGTGTGTATAAGCATTGGCTACATATCATAGTCCCCCGGCATCGTGATGTAAGTCTCAGAAGTGTGTGGAATAAATTCCCTAGGGTGGAGGCAGGACCAAGCTACAGCAAGCTCTGAAGATTAAGACCTACCAGTGTGTCATTACCAGACTCAGCCTGACACTGCTGAGACCCATTCTAAAATAGAATATGCATTCAGACTGGAAGAAAGACTTTCTCACCAGGGAGAGATTTAGGACAAGAGGGGTCCACTTTCAACGCTAATTCATTTATCCTGTTGTACATTTACTAGTCAGGAAAGAGCTGTGTTAGAGTAGCTTTTTTCCTTTTGGACACTCTTTAACAAATGGAACTTGGGGTTGGGATAGGAATGTGGAGGGTGGGTTGTAGGAGAAGAGAACCTAAAGGTTTGCCATATCCTGTTTCTCACGTATTAAACAATGAAATGAAAAGAAATTTTTAGACTATCAGAGCACATGATTTTTTCCTAAGATTATTGTATGAGATTTAATGCTTTATAAGTAAGTTTGATAATTGTTAATACAAAGAAAAATACTTTGTTATTCTCAATGTCTGACTTCCTTCATATCTTGATTTGTTTTTTTGTTTGTTTTTTGATGCTACAATTTGAGTATTGTTTGATAGCTTCCAAATGTCCGTGTGCTATAAGCCTGGCTCATTGTGGGGCACAGCGTTGGGAGGGCTCAGGGAGAAGACAACAAGGTCATTGGGGATCCGTCCTTACAAATCATTATTGCTAACTCCTTGAAGCAGATCCCATCTCATATGACTTGGTTCCTATGGAGTGGGGCCTGCCATATGCCCACAACAGCGAGTTCCCTTTGTGCTACCATGGTTTATGGGCATCGGTAGATTTACACCTGACCACACCCTGGGATTTAGACCTTTCAGACACCAAAATTATGCACTAAATAAAACCTTTTGTAAAAATTCCCAGTCTCATGTTATAAGAGAGTAAAATGTGCTAAAAGATAAAATTTTTACTATTTGTTTTGTTTCATTTTGTAATTGTTATTGGTCTCTTTCTTTCCTTCCTTCCTTCCTTCCTTCCTTCCTTCTTTCCCTCCCTCCCTCCCTCTTTCTTTCTTTCTTTCTTTCTTTCTTTCTTTCTTTCTTTCTTTCTTTCTTTCTTTCTTTCTTTCTTTCTTTCTTTCTTTTTCTTTTTCTTTTTCTTTCTTTCTTTAAGACATGTTCAAACTGTGCAACCAAAGCAGGCCTTTGGTTGTGTCATCTACTCTTTGACCTCAAAGTGCTAGAAATATAGAGGTGCACTACCAGGCTTGGTTGATTTTTCTTAATCATGTATAACTTATATATAACTTTATATCTCCAATTTCTTTTTGCTAATCACATTTAAAATAAATTCATCTTTCTTGAGGCGACGTAATCTTTGCCACCATTTTGCTTTTCTGCTACACTAGAAAGATAAGTCTTTACCTCTGTTTCACAAATGAGGAGACTGGGGATGTCCTCTCAGGGGACTGGGTCACAGTTTCCAAGGAATCAGGGTTCTCTTCTGTGAATTCTTTTTTTTTCCCAGCCAGCATGGAAATGAGTTCCTTGGTCCAATAGCTCTCCAGGAACTAAGTTCTGCCAAATGACCATGTGAGTTTGGGAGTGGATTCTCCCCCAGTGTAACCTTCAAATATGGCCCTAACCTTCATCACAGCTTGGAAAAATCCTGAAAGAGAAGACTCAGATAAGCCAATCCTGACTCTCTGACGCAGAGCCTGTGACATAGTAAATATGCTCTAAGTTTTTTGTCTTGTTTTGTCTTAAGTAATTTGCTATATAATATTAGGTAACTAGTAGTGTGAGTCTAGCTGTGAGATTCCTAGCTGAGATTTTATAAATACTATGGAATCAGGCCTTTGCAAGACAGAAGTACAATTTTTGGGTGGTATAATCTCTGGTGACAAATATTTGAGAAAGTAGTATTACACTTATTGGATGGAGTTCAGGACCCTTAAGTGATTAAGCAAGTTAGCTGTTAACTTCATGACCTAAGGTGAAAAGGTATGGAGTCCTGTTCCTCCACTCTGTTGTTCCATTACCTCTCTAAGAACTTCATCAGTCAGCAAAGTGTCTTAGTTTCTCAGAGAACTCTCCTACTGACTGCTTGAATGAGCCCACTTTTCTTTTCTTTTCTTTTCTTTTCTTTTCTTTTTTAAACAAGGTGATTCTTAAGCTCCTTGATAAAAGTATTTTTAAGTGGACTTAGAAGGGAGCTTAAAGTCAAGGGCATTAGAGTGTAAGAAGGAAATCGCTGAGCAGATACTTGTAAACCTCAGCAGTTGCTGGGATAAGATGGGGAAGGACACAGGTAAGAGGCATGCCTTTTAAATTTGGGTCCAGGAAATTAGGCATATTCATCAGCAATGGCGGTGAGCAACTCAGTGATAAGGGGTGTGCCCTAAGACAACCAATACAAATTTTTAGAGTGTCTTGGAAAAGATGCTTAGGTTGAGTTTAGTATTTTAAAAAGATATAAAAGATAGGAAAAGGGCCAAATTACAGTTTCTGATTTAAAATTCAAATAAAGTAAAGGTTGCCTTAAAGTAAAGGTTGGCAATGGACTACATATAGAGGAGAACTCCTCTTGAAGTATGAATATATTTTCTTGGAAAAGGCACTAGTGTGTGATGTTTTAACCCAGGACCAGAGGAGAACTCAGAGTTTGGACTCCATTCTTTTGACCAGGGAAAGGTAGTAGCTTTCCCTAAAATGGCTTTGTCAAAAGCCTGTTATCTCTTCCTTTTTTAATGCCATTTGTATACTTTTAGGAGGAGAAAGGCAATTCTCCCTGTGCTATTCTTGCCAGCAAAATGAGGTATGGTCCAAAGATGACTGTAAGGAAGGGGTCTATCTTCAGTAGTTCCAAGCTTGACAATGCCAGTCTACCTGCCTAACAATGAGGTGTATGAGACCGAAATACAGACAATTTGAATTCTTATTAGGGAATCTTTCTCTGACACAGGAGGAAGTTCAATGAGTGTCTGATGAGTAAAGGCTGGCACTTGGTGCCGAAGCTGGGGTGTGTGCTTAAAACAAAGCCAAAGAACTGAAAGTCCTGAAACCACTCCTGGTGAAGGATACTCTGAAGTAATTTTTCAGTGCTTAATAAAACAACAGTTCCTTATTCATGAGGTCACATCAAAACTGCTCTTTAAAGGAAGCCCCACTGAGCAGAATAATTTTCTCCTTCATTTGCATTTCTATAACATTTTATTCATGACTACATTATGACATTTAACACATTTATTTTAATTACCTGTTCAAATGTCATCCTCTTACTAGACTTAGGGTATATTAAGCCAAGATATTCTCTAATTGCTTGTCTACTCCCAATATTTAACTGCCACATAGTAGGTGATCAAATATATTTTGTGAGTTGTATTGCTACAGATCCCTGGGACAGATATACAGTTTATTTTATAAACGTTGCAAAAAATAGAAATTCATTGTATGTTTTTAAAAGAGTAATTTAATAATATGCATTTAATTCTCTCTCAGACATTGTGTTAAGACTAAGAAGAGGAAGATAGGTAAATCCTACATGAACAATTACAGCGTTTTCTTGTCTTCAATATCCTTTCATTTATGAATGTATGTGCATGCCTCTGTGTGTGTGTGTATGTGTGTGTGTGTGTGTGTGTGTGTGTGTGTGTGTGTAAAACTCTATAATCACAATGGAATGAAAGTACAGTAGTGCATGATAAAGATAATGGATGCCTACTAATGAGCTTCCAAAAAAAAAAAAGTAGGAGGCACTTTCATAGGTCATAGTATTCCAGACAAGAAGCCAATGAGATGCACAGTGGGTAAAGCATTTGTCAAAAAGCTTTACCACTTGAATTTAAACCCCAATTATTACCTAGTCAAAAGAATGACTTCTGTTCTGACCTAATCTTCTGAACTATAGGCATTATACCTTGGCACAAAATATTCATACATATACATATACACAAAGTTTTGATAGTTTGCTTAGCAAATAATTGTTCCTGATAGTAATATGAAACATATCAAAGAGCTAGGCATTTCTGTGTGTGCTGTATGGATGCAGTAAGGACTAATGAACTTGTGGGTGGTTACTGTCTTCCAAATGTTCTCTTCTACAAGTTATGTCCTGAGTGTAGCCGTCTTCAGAACTGATGTGACCTTTACAAAGCAGAGTCCAGTGAAAGGTCCTATGTCAATGAGAGTGCAGAGAGTTTTTCTGAGACTGGTTAATTCCCACAGGATGGTTGCTAATAAGTGAAAACAAGACGCTCCCCTACTCTCTCTGACTGGTCACACCATACCCCTGGATGCACTAGCTCCCATGACAGTGATGTTATTCATCTTTGCTCAATTGATTTTATTACTTATTAATCAAGGCTGAACATTGTGGGGGGCCATGGCATACAAATATTTGCTCCAATCAGAAAGCACAGAGAAAGAAAGGATCACATAGACACTTCAAAAGGAACATAGACTTCTAGCTGGGTCCTAAACCCTTAAGTTTCCGCCACTTCCCAAAATGCTGTTCAACACTTGAGCCTGTGGGAAATGCTTCAGGTTCAAACCCTATCAAGTATGCTTTTATAAGATTGTTTTGTTATTGTTAGTTACTACTGTTCACTCTGCCTATTTAATATTTACAAATAAAAAATATGTATGATAGGTATGTATGTAGAAGGACAAAACGTTAGGGTTGACCCTACATAGATGCTATAGGTGTCATTCTTGGAATGCATTGCAGGGCATCATGGGAGACTACTGTCTTACTCATCTCTTGCCTTTCACTGCTGAGTTTTATTCTACTTCATAAATATGATATGTAATTTTTAAATTCACTATATTGTTCATGAACACGTAAATATGTTCAAGGACTGGAATTACCCTATTTATGGGCTTTTTCAAATCTGTTTTAATTTTTCTTGAGAAAATTCCCAAGTGAAATTACTGATCTATATCATATGCACATATCAAGCTTTGAAAGAAAGTACTAATGTTCTACAGAATACTTGGACCATTTTGAATTCTAATCATAAAAGCATGGGTATCCCATTGCTTCACATCTTTGATAATAATTAGAGTATTAGTCATATCTAATCTAATGAGTCCGCGGTGTCATGCCAGTGCTCGTTTTAGTTTTCTTGAAGATTAATTAGTTGGAGCATTGTGCCATGTGCTTTTGGAGAATGTTGTTTGTGAAGTGCTTGTTCGGGTTTTCCTTATTTTAATTGAATTTTGGATATTTAATCTATGTGTTACATTCATGAGCAAGCTTGATCCATGTGTAGATTCACTTCCTGCACCTATGCACCTTTACTATGGAGGTGTTGCTAGCAATTTGCCAGGAGTTCACACCGAGATGGGTTTCACAACTTCTTCATCCTTTCCTTTCATTCGCATGTTGTGCTGCTCAAAGGTGCTATGCGATTTTAATAGTACAATTTATGAATTTTTCTTTAATATTTACTGTTTTGGTTAGGAAATACCACTTACTCCAGGTTACAAAAATTCTCATCCATGCTTTTGTATATAATTCACTCTTTCTATGTCCATGTTTATATTGTCAGTTTGAACTGATTATTGCATACTGTGTTATATACAAGTCAGGGTCTTTTCCCATGTACATAGCTTGTGCTTCTGGCAGAATATTCTCAAAGGTCAACCTTCCTCTTCTTACTAAGATACCTCAGAAACTTGTCAAGGACATATAGAACTTACAGGTGTGAAAGTATTTCTTTTCTCTGTTCTACATCTTTTTAAACTATTCAGCTAATTCTTACTTGAGTCTTTTATCTTTCATTTTTAATAAAATTATTTTAACCCTGGTAAAGCCTTTGAACTTCATACATATTTTTGCCTTGTCAATTTACCAAAAGTGTGCCATAATTAAAATTGGTATTGTTTCAAACCTTTGTGATTTATTATTTGTTTGTTAGTTTGTTATTATTTTAACTTGGCAGTTCTGGTACCATAGGCACCTAGCTGTGTTCCTGCCTGTAGATCATTTTCTGCCTTTGTGTCTAGGATGCTGCTCTTAGTGTTTTTTTGTTTTATTTTTTATTGTTAATTAATTAATTAATTAATGGATATTTTCTTCTTTTCTTTATTTACATTGTTCCCTTTCCTTGTTTCCCATCCAAAAACACCCTATCCCCTTGTCCCTTCCCCTGTCACCTATCCAACTATTCCAACTTCCTTGTCCTGGCATTCCCCTTTACTGGGACATAAAGCCTTCTCAGGACCAAGGGCCTCTCCTCCCTTCAGTGTCCAACAAAACCATCCTCTGCTACATATGCAACTGGAGCCATGGGTCCCTCCATGTGTACTCTTTGGTTAGTGGTTTAGACCCTGGGAGATATGGGGATACTGGTTGGTTCATATTGTTGTTCATCCTATGGGGCTGCAGGCTCCTTCAGCTCCTCAGGTCCTTCCTCTTGCTCCTTCTTTGGGGACCTTGTGCTCAGTCCAATGGTTAGCTGAGTAACTATTTTCATAGCAGCCACATTTATAATAGCCAGGAGCTAGAAAGAACCCAGATGTCCCTCAACAGAGGAATGGATACAGAAAATTTGGTGTATTTACACAATAGACTACTACTCAGCTATTAAAAACAATGAATTCATGAAATTCCTAGGCAAATGGATGGAACTAGAAAATATCATTCTGAGTGAGGTAACCCAATTACTTGTTATGCACTCACTGACAAACAGATATTAGCCTAGAAGCTTGCTAATAACAGGATATAGCTGTCTCCTGAGAGGCTTTGCTAGTACCTGACAAATACAGAGGTGGGTGCACTGAGTTAATTTTTTCTTTTAATTATCGCTTATGTCTTACTCTTGTGCTGGATCAAATTGAAGGTCTTTCACATTCTTACTTAGCATTTATTCTACTAATTGACCTGAACTCTAGCCTATTCTCAAATGTGTAGATCTTTGCTTCATATTCCATATATATGTTTAGGTAGTGACCAGATGGCTTCAGTGCAGATTTCTATCAGACCTTCTAAGAAGAGTTAACACCAATACTCTTCAAACTGTTCCACAAAATAGAAAGAGAAGGAACACTACCCAACTCGTTCTACGAAGCCACAATTACGCTGATACCAAAACCACACAAAGATCCAACAAAGAAAGAGAACTTCAGGCCAATTTCCCTTATGAATATCGATGCAAAAATACTCAATAAAATTCTTGCCAACCGAATCCAAGAACACATCAAAACGATCATCCACCATGAAGTAGGCTTTATCCCAGGGATACAGGGATGGTTCAATATAAGGAAATCCATCAATGCTATCCACTACATAAACAAACTCAAAGAAAAAAACCATTTGATCATTCATTAGATGCTGAAAAAGCATTTGACAAAATTCAGCATCCTTTCATGCTAAAAGTCTTGGAAAGAACAGGAATTCAAGGCCCATACCAAACCATTGTTAAAGCAATATACAGCAAACCAGTAGCCAAAATCAAACTAAATGGAGAGAAACTTAAACCAATCCCACTAAAATCAGGGACTAGACAAGGCTGCCCTCTCTCTCCATATCTTTTCAATATAGTACTTGAAGTTATAGGTAGAGCAATTAGAAAACATAAAAGGTCAAAGGGGTACAAATTGGAAAGGAAGAAGTAAAATTATCACTAGTTGCAGATGACATGATAGTATAATTTAAGTGACCCAAAAAACTCCACCAGAGAACTCCTACAGCTGATAAACAACTTCAGCAAAGTGGCAGGTTATAAAATCAACTCAAACAAATCAGTTGCCTTCCTATACTCAAAGGATAAGTAGTCTGAGAAAGAGGTTAGGGAAATGACACCCTTCACAATAGCCACAAACAACATGAAGTATCTTGGTGTGACTCTAACCAAACAAGTGAAAGATCTGTACAACAAGAACTTCTGGTCACTGAAGAAGTAAATTGAAGAAGATCTCAGAAAATGGAAAAATCTTCCATGCTTGTGGATTGGCAGGATTAATACAGTTAAAATGGCCATCTTGCCAAAAGCAATCTACAGATTCAATGCAATCCCCATCAAAATCCCAACTCAGTTCTTCACAGAGTTAGAAAAAGCAATTCTCAAATTTATCTGGAATAACAAACAACCCAGGATAGCTAAAACTATTCTCAACAGTAAAAGAACTTCTGGGGGAATTAGTATCCCAGACCTCAAGCAATGCTACAGAGCAATAGTGTTAAAAACTGCATGGTATTGGTACAGGGACAGGCAAGTGGACCAACGGAATAGAATTGAAGACCCAGAAATGAATCCACACAACGATGGTCACTTGATCTTTGACAAAGGAGCTGAAAACATCCATGGAAAAAAGATAGCCTTTTCAACAAATGGTGCTGATTCAACTGGAGGTCAGCATGCAGGAGAATGCAAATTGATCCATTCTTATCTCCTTGTACTAAGCTCAACTCCAAGTGGATCAAGGACATCCACATAAAACCAGTCACACTGAAACTAATAGAAAAGAAACTGGGGAAAACCCTTGCAGACATAGGCACAGGGGAAAAGTACCTGAACAGAACACCAATAGATTATGCTCTAAGATCAAGAATTGACAAATGGCACCTCATAAAATTACAAAGTTTCTGTAAGGCAAAGGACACTGTCAAAGGATAAAACGGCAATCAACAAATTTGGAAAAGATCTTCACTAATCCTACATCTGATAGAGGACTAATATCCAATATATACAAAGAACTCAAGAAGTTATACCCCAGGGAACCAAATAACCCTATTAAAAATAGGGTACAGACCTAAACAAAGAATTTTCACCTGAAGAAATTTGGATGGCCGAGAAGCACCTTAGGAAATGCTCAACATCATTAGCCATTAAGGAAATGCAAATCAAAATAATAATTTCACCTCACACCAGTCAGAATGGGTAAGGTTAAAAACTCAGGAGACAGTAGGTGTTGGTGAGGACTGGAGAAAGAACACTCCTTCACTGCTGGTGGGATTATAAGATGGTGAAACCACTATGGAAATCAGTCTGGCGGTTCCTAAGAAAACTGGACATGACAATTCTGGAGGACCCTGCTATACCTCTCCTGGTATATATATATATATATATATATATATATATATATATATATATATATATATATATATATATGCATATACCCAGAGCATTCCCCAACATGCAATAAGGACACATGCTCTACTATGTTCATAGCAGCCTTATTTATAAAAGCCAGAAGCTGGAAAGAACCCAGATATCCCTCAGTGGAGGAATGGATTCAGAAAATGTGGTATATATACACAATGGAGTATTATTCAGCAATTAAAAACAATGAATTCATGAATTTTTTAGGCAAATGGATGGAACTGGAAAATATCATTCTAAGCGAGGTAACACAATCACAAAAGAATACACATGGAATGCAATCATTGATAACTGGGTATTAATTAGCCCTGAAGCTCTGAATACTGAAGATACAATTAGCATATCAAATGATTCCCATGAAGAAGAAAGAAGAGGGCCCTGATCCTGGAAAGCTTGATCCAGCATTGTAGGGGAGTACCAGGACAGAGAAAAGGGAGGGGGGAAGATAGGAGAATGGATGGAGAGAAGAGGACTTTTGGGACATATGAGGAGGGGGGAACTGGGAAATGGGAAAGCTTTTGGATTGTAAACAAAGAATATAGAATATATATATATTATATATATAATATATATATTATATATATATATATTGCATATAAATCATAAAAAAAAGATTTATTTTTTTATGTGTAAAGTGTTTGCCTGAATTTATGTATGCACACTATTTCAGTGCCTGGTGCCCAAGGAGTCTAAGAGAGGGCTTTTTTAATTTGCTGAAACTGGAACTGGAACTGAACCTAAGTCTTCTACATGAACATGTGCCCTTATCATAGAGTCATCTCTTGAGAGCATTGGCTAGTTTTTTAACATATATAAATTTTTCTTTTTAAAAATTAGTTTCTAAACAAGACTTTCAGTTTTCTTGTATATCTACCCACAACATTTTATTCCTGGTGTGTGTGTGTGTGTGTGTGTGTAAGAGTATGTGAGTGTACGTGTGTTTATGTATTTGTCATAAAGGTCATGTGGTGTCACAGGACAACTTTCACATCTTTTTATTTTTATTACATTTCCAAACACTCACTGTTAGCCCTGGAAATAAAATTTGCTACTGGCATTGTAACTTCTGCACTTCTACCTTTAATTTTAGTCTTTGTGCTTACTCCTTTTTTTAGGGGACTATTTAAGTTTTATACCCAAACCATCAAGTCGGTAGCAAATGAGTTGTCATTCTTTTTGCCCAGCGCTTCTGAGTTCTTTTAGCAACATGATGCTTACAGGAGGGCTATAGACACTTAATTTATAAATTACAAAATGAAGCAGGGTCCTTTCCATACCAGCCGTCAGTGACTACTTTCAACCATATGCAAAATTGCTGCCAAATTGAATCTACTGATAACTTGGATTGCCGTGAGAGGGTCACAAACAATGATTCCTCCCATATGAGAGGCTAGCCAGGCAAGTGAGAGTCTTACAAGTTCACTTCCAAAGAGTCTGTACCAGAAAGATTCAACCAGTGATTACAACTTTTTGTGAAGGCTGGTTTCCCTCAGGCCAGCTCAGATTAAAAGGCTTACTGGAGTGGAAGTTCCACTGTGAATTCAAATCTGATGTTCCTTACTCAGGGCTGACTGATATCCAAGGAGTGAAGCCAGAAAGTGTGGTCCTGGTCAGGAGAAATGAAAGAAATACAATTATAGTGGAGAAACATTCTATTTCAATATCATCTTGTTTATGTGTGTGTCCATATTCCCTTCAATATTGTTGTCAACTTGGTAATTAGCTCCTTGGAGCTTTCTGATGCTATATCAAATTGAAGTAAGGAAATAGCTTTCATCAAATATTGTCAGATCTAGCTCTAGAAATAACTGTATAATACAATGAGATAAAAGAAAATAGATGTAAATTTTTCAGGAGATAGAAAATTGAACATGAAATAAAAGCCAGTATAAAGAGAAGATGAAATTCCAAAACTTACTCAAGAAAATGTGTTCCAGGTTTTGTATTTCCTTTCCAAAATCTATGAAAGGCTTATACCAAGTATAGTATCTATAAATGACAAATTATGATCATAGATGTAAATTAGAAGAATTCCTTAATGTGATGATGTTTGTGGTCTTTGGCGTCTCTATTTCTTCTCTTCCCTTCCCTTCCCTTCCCTTCCTTTCCCTTCCCTTCCCTTCCCTTCCCTTCTCCTCCCTCTCTTCTCCTTCTCCTCTTTGCTCCTCTTCTCTTCCTCCCTCCCTGCCTCCCTCCCTCCCCCTCTCTTTCTTTCCATCTATTAATCCTTCCTTCCTTTCTATTTATTCTGTCTGTCCATAATGAGTTATAAGATTGAAGGAAGTTCATTGAAAAAGAAAATATGAACTCTGAGAGATATATGCACCTTTAATAATTGCTCCATTTACACTACCCAGCCCACCTCCCTCAGCACAGATTTCAGAGAAGGCTTCAGTCAGGCAGCAATCTTCTCTATTTGATTGAAGACTACATCCACTAATCCTATTTTGTACATATGTGTACTGGGGTGTGAGTGTACATGCGTGTGTGTGTGTGTGTGTGTGTGTGTGTGTGTGTGTTCTTTTATATTTTGAAGTGGCAAACCATATTGTTTCATTTTCAAGTGTAGAGCCAATTCTGAATAAGAATATAACTTCCTTATCATTTTAAATAGTTCTTATGCACCTCTCAATTGTATTTATTAATATTTTTGGTTGATCTTTGAATGCATGTCATCAATTAATAAAGGTCTGACATGCTAATATTTCCATACATTTGTAAAACTTTTTGATATAAGAGCTGTTCTGGGTCATAAAATAACATGCAAAGTATGTTTTGCTTTCTAAAATAGTTTATTCAAGGTTGAAGTTATACATTCTTTAAATGCTTAATTGAACTCATGACTGAAAACAAATGAGTCTGGAGAACTTCTCCAACTTACAATTGCTATAGAGCAATTTTTATTTTATTTTTGTTTCTTTCAATGACATATTTTTCAAAATAAATATTTTGTCAACAATGCCTAATTTTGGAATGACATTAACAACTTAATATCTTTAGAATTTGAAGCATATTCCTCATTTTGTATTTATTTAGCTATTTGGAAACAAACTCTTACGTAGCTCAGGCTGGTCTTAAACTCTCTATGTAGCTGAGAATATGCTTGGACCCCTGATCATCTTGCACCAATCTCCGAAGTAGTGGGATTAAGGACTTGGACCAGTACCTAGTTTAAATAGCACTGGGGAATCAGACCAGAACCTGAGGCATGGTATGCAGGGTCTCTACCCACTAAGTTTCATTCCCCTTCCTCCTTACTTTTAAGACAGTCTCTCACTAAGTAACCCAGGCTAGTTCTGAGCTTTCAACCCTGCCTCTAGTGTTAGGATTGTAACATCATATCTGGTAGTTTTAGGATTTTTTTTATTTTTGTTTATTTTATTTTAAAATATTATTATTCCTTCTACATTTGATATATCTTACTAATTTTTATTTCAGGAGTTGGGATTTTGTGACTTCTTTCTTTTGTTCTATTTTCTACTTCATTAATTTTCTAAGCAACACTAATATTTTAACTAATATCTTATCAATTAATCCTTCTATTTCTTAGTTTGCAATTTTCAACCCTTAGTTTTCTACTAGGAAAATGTATAGTATTTATATTAAGATTAAACTTAAATTTAAGGCTTAAAATATAAATTTAAAATATAATAAAGAAATAAATTTAAAAATTAGTGTTTGCTTTCATTGCATCAAGTTGATTTTGATGATATATTTCCCTCAAAATCCCAAAATACTGGTAATTTTTATTATCATTCTATAATGAAACTTATTTTAGGATTTGTAATTCTATGTTCCCTAATATGTTGTAGCTTGTATGTGTGTCATTCTTAAGTTTTTGTTTGGGACCTTCTTTCTTGTGTCTTTGTGTATTTTGTGGTGTTGAGGATTACACCTAGGTCTTGGCCCATAGGCTTGTGCTATGTATCTGTCTGAACTACACCCCTATTTTGGATTACTGAGACAGCTTCTTACTAGGTAGCTCTGGCTAGGCTTGAATTTGAGATTCTTCTTCCTCCCCCTTTCTAGTCAGAAGTAGGCCTCCATGGCAGGCTAGTCATTAATTCATTAATGATTTGTAGTGAAATTGAATTTTGATTAGGAACTCTGGTTTATTAGATATATATACTGACCATTTCTAAGCTGTTCTGAAATTTGCTTTGTTTACAAAATGAAAGGTATTTGTTTGTATTTGTTCTTTTATTTCTCCATGTCTTGAATTTTAATTTGTCTCATATTTATACTATATGATATTGTCTTTCTAGTTTTTTCTCCCTATTATCTAAAAGCTTGAGCAATAGGGAAAAATGGTGAAATAATAAGGATGGTTTGAGGACATAATTTCCATCCAGACATTCACACCTTCCTTTCTTGTTTTAAAATCATAAGCCTGAAGAGGGTATCTAATTGCAGTAGATACCCAGGTCTGAGGCTTAAGGGAGGGAGTTGGTATTTGGAAAGGGATTGTGCAAGGTGGAAGGTAAAGGAACTCTATAGGAAAGAAACAATTACAGCCTGAGAGAAAGTGACAACACAGGGAGAACATCCTACTGTATAGCTATTGCTGAAGAAGAAAAAACTCAAACAGCTCTCAGTTTTTGTCTTGACAAAAATATCCTCTTGTTTCAAGTAGAGACCTACTGGATTCATTGAAAATTTGGGATTTGGGAGGACCAAAGAAACCTTCCTAATTTATGTGAAGGTAGGTATGTAAGTTCTCAGAGCCCTAGACCCTGACAGTCAGGATCTGGTTCATCAGATAGACTAAGGAAATGGTCGGCAGCTAGTGAATTCAATGAAAATCTTTTCAAAGCCTGGGACTACATACTGAAATACACAGCCATTATCTCACAAGCCTGATCCTCACCTCAGCTTTTTTATTACTTGATGTCTTACACACTTGGAGTGATGGGTCAAGGTCTACACTGGCCTGCTGTTTCTATGCTTGATCCTTGATTTTCAGCGTTTCCCCCCCTGACCTTTGCTGTTGTAACTTACAATTGTATTTTACAATCTGAGAAGATGGCTGCAATGTCTTCTGTTTGCTGTTTATATCTTACTGAATTTATACTTGCGTACTGATGGAAAATTACTTCTCTAATGACTTAAATTTCTGCTCTACTTTCACTTGCTCTTTGTCCTTTTGGTCATATAATAGCTCTGTCTGATTGTTTTCATAAAGTGATAATTTTATTTGGAATCATTTTTTAAAATATGAATATACTATAAAATCAATGATTTTATCTGAAGATAGAATTTGTCTTGGAGATTTTAATCAGTATGCATATATTCTTTTTTTCTCAAGATTTTAGGTAAAGTATTGTTTATTCAAGGTAGTTACAACCTGACCATACAGACAGACAATATAAACCAAATTCAATTCAGTTTTGTATGAGCTAAAAAAGATTTTTATAGCTTTAAAAAGTTATCCCCCCCCCCTTCTCCAAAGAACAGAAAGAAAAAGATATCTCAGGGACCATATGTAACACAAATATCTTTAAATGCCCACCATTTCAGTCTGTATAAATATTTGCCAACTTCTATGCTATTTTAAACACAGTTCCAGCAGACTGCAAACCTGCTCCAACTCACCCATGCTAAGTAGCCGTGGTATAATTGACTCATAGAGATGGCGGGTGGGGTTCCATTCACCACACTCCTTACCTGGAAAGGAATCCATGCCTCTTAGTAATACTTCTCTATCAGGACTGTTATCATACAATATCCTGAGGAGTCCTCCAGCTTTATCAAACCCTGGTTGACTACCACAGCAACATGCAAGAATGTACCTATTGTCTGCCTTTCTCCATGTCCTGTCCCACTTCCTCTCTCCCCTCTCAAAGTTTAATGATATTATCTCCAAAATCCACACACGCAACTCATGGCTCATTGTCCAGAATATTCTTCTTACTAAATATTTTCTAATTTTTCTTGGATTGTACCCAATGCCTTAATCACATATGTAAACTAAAGATCTATAATTTAAAATGAAAGGCTGACAGTTATATGTTCTCAGAGAGCTATATATATATATAATTCATAATCTCTCACTCATTAGCTTTTTATCACAAATTTCATATGTAACACAAATAGTTTAACCCTAATGTTCATTATTAAACCTTTTCTCTTCACAATTTCTCATGAGTTGAACATGTTTATCCAATGATTATTCACAGCTAAAGACTTATTACGTAAGGCACACTTCAATGATAATTTCCAAATTAAACTTGTGTACATATGTGTGTAACTGGTAAATTCATTTTTGTTTATTTGGAGGTTTTGGTTGTTTTTTGGCTTGTTTGTTTAGGTTTTGTTTGTTTGGTTGGTTTGGTTTTTTTTCTTTCTACCTTTTATTTAACCAGGTCAAAATAAGATTAGATTTTTAGATAACTGGAGAAATTGTTTTTTAGAAAAAGGAAACAGTACATCTGCTAAAACCTGTGCTTGGGGATTGGAACAGTTTCTCCATGGTTAAGAGTACTTGCTGCTTTTCCAGAAGGCACAAGTTGTTCCTTGTCATCCCTGTCAGGCAGGTCACAAGGAATGATGACTTCAGTTTCGGCTGAGTGATACACACAGTCTTCTCTTTGCACAGGTACTCATAACCATGTATACACACATGTATACACATAAGTAAAAATTAAATCATCTGGTTGGTTCTGGCGCTACCCCCACTGTTTGTGAGAGCAACAAATGAAACTGCAAAGACACAAGACCAGTGGGAGTTGACCTTCCTTATACTGCAACCCTCATTCACTTCCTCATGTTTTGGTGACCCCCCCAACCAAATAATTATCTCCTTGCTACTTCATAACTGTAATTTTGCAACTGTTATGAATTGTGACCCCCCCAACCAAATAATTATCTCCTTGCTACTTCATAACTGTAATTTTGCAACTGTTATGAATTGTAATGTAAATATCTGATATGCAGAAAATATGGTATGTGGCCCCTGTGAAAGGGTCATTCCCCTGCCACCCCACCATCCTGCCTTGGCAATACCCTAACCCAAAGGAATTGTGACCCACAGGTTGAGAGCTGCTACCCTAGACACAGTTCCCTTCCTTACTTTCATTTTATTTTCCTGTGGAAAAGGTTAGCACACACAGTTTATCTGGGAACTTAGTGTAATTTCATTTGATTCAATCATTATACTATTGAGGAAAAACATAAAAGCAGACATTTTTTATACTTTTCCAGCCCTAAAATCTTTAAATGTCCTATTGCTCAGAACAACCATATTCTCCTGATCTCAGTTATATGTTCTCAAAGGGCCATGTATACAATTTAATTATTTTTTATTGATATATTTTTTATTTGCATTTCAAATGATTTCCCATTTTCTGCATCCCCACTCCCCGCAAGTCCCATAAGCCCTCTTAACTCCCCCTGTTCCTCCATCTACTCTTTCCTGCTTCCCTGTTCTGGAATTCCCCTATACTCTTGTACTGAGTCTTTCCAGAACCAGGGGCCACTCCTCCATTCTGTTTGGACATCATTTAATTTGTGGATTATGTCTTGGGTATTCAAAGTTTCTAGGCTAATATCCACTTATCAGTGAGTGCATACCATGATTGATCTTTTGAGACTGGGTTACCTCACTTAGTATGATGTTCTCCAGCTCCATCCATTTGTCTAAGAATTTCATGAATCCATTGTTTCTAATGGCTGAATAGTACTCCATTGTGTAAATATACCCCATTTTTTGTATCCATTCCTCCGTTGAAGGAAACCTGGGTTCTTTCCAGCTTCCGGCTACTACAAATAGGACTGCTATGAACATAGTGGAGCATGTGTCATTATTTCATGCTGAAGAATCCTCTGGATATATGCCCAGGAGTGGTATAGCAGGGTCCTCAGGAAGTGTCATGCCCAGTTTTCTGAGGAACCACCAGACTGATTTCCAAAGTGGTTGCACCATCTTGCAATCCCACCAGCAGTGGAGGAGTGTTCGTCTTTCTCTACATCCTCGCCAACACCTGCTGTCTCCTGAGTTTTTGACCTTAGCCATTCTGACTGGTGTGAGGTGAAATCTCAGGGTTCTTTTGATTTGCATTACCCTAATGATTAATGATGTTGAACATTTCTTAAGGTGTTTCTCTCTTTCTCTACCTTCTTTGTATATATTAGATATTAGCCCTCTGTCAGATTTAGGGTTGGTGAAGATCCTTTCCCAATCTGTTGGTTGACGTTTTGTCCTTTTGACAGTGTCCATTGCCTTACAGAAACTTGGTAGTTTTATGAGGTCCCATTTGTCAATTCTTGATCTTATATCATAAGCTATTGGTGTTCTATTCAGGAACTTTCCCCCTGTGCCCATGTCCTCAAGGGTCTTCCCCAGTTTCTTTTTGATTAGTTTCAGTGTGTCAGGTTTTATGTGGAGGTCCTTGGTTCATTTGGAGTTGAGCTTAGTGCAAGGAGATAAGAATGGATCGATTCACATTCTTCTGCATGCTGACCTCCAATTGAACCAGCACCATCAGTTAAAAAGACTATCTTTTTTCCACTGGATGCTTTCAGCTCCTTTGTCGAAGATCAAGTGACCATAGGTGTGTTGGTTCATTTCTGGGTCTTCAATCCTATTCCATTGATCCGCATACCTGATATTGTACCAATACCATGCAGTTTTTATCAGTATTGCTCTGTAGTAGAGTTTAAGGTCTGGGATACTGAATCCCTCTGAAGTTCCTTTAATGTTGAGAAGAGCTTTAGCTATCCCAGGTTTTTTGTTATTCCAGATGAATTTAAGAATTGCTCTTTCTAGCTCTATGAAGAACTGGGTTAGGATTTTTATGGGGATAGCATTGAATCTGTAGATTGCCTTTGGCAAGATGGCCATTTTAACTATATTAATCCTGCCAATCCACGAGCATGGAAGATTTTTCCATTTTCTGAGATCTTCTTTGATTTCCTTCTTCAGAGATCTGAAGTTCTTGTCATATAGGTCTTTCACTTGATTGGTTAGAGTCACCCCAAGATACTTTATGCTGTTTGTAGCTATTGTGAAGGGAGTCATTTTCCTAATTTCTTTCTCAGTCTCTTATCCTTTGAGTATACAAAGGCTACTGATTTGCTTGTGCTGATTTTGTAGCCAGCCACTTTGCTGAAGTTGTTTATCAACTGTAGGAGTTCTCTAGTAGAGCTTTTAGGATCACTTAAGTATACTATCATATCATCTGCAAATAGTGATAGTTTGACTTCTTCCTTTCCAATTTGTATCCCTTTGACTTCCTTATGTTGTCTAATTGCTCTAGCTAGGACTTCAAGAACTATATTGAAAAGATATGGAGAGAGGGGGCAGCCTTGTCTAGTCCCTGATTTTAGTTGGATTGCTTCAAGTTTCTCTCCATTTAGTTTGATGTTGGCTACAGGTTTGCTGTATACTGCTTTAACGATGTTTAGATATGGGTCTTGAATTCCTGTCCTTTCCAAGACTTTTAGCATGAAAGGATGCTGAATTTTGTCAAATGCTTAATTTAAATTAATTAAAATAATTAAATACATATTTTTAAAAAATTAATTAATTTAAAAAATAAAATAAAATAATTAAAAGTTCTTGTAATGTCTCTAACAATGAACACAACATAAACCTAAGAATTTAACTTGTCTATTGATTATTAACACACTCCTCTTAATTCCCTGTCTGAACCAGGATGTGAACTGTAGAAATTTTAAAGCCTTCAACACAAGTCAGACAATGTAACAGTTGACAGAAAACTGAAAGAATGTTTCACATTATTCAATTCTAAGAAATTTTGTAAACATCTTGACAAAGCTGTCACCTCCTATTGATCAGTTTAGTGTGTCATTCTCCACTAGAGCAAAAATGGGAATAAAATGAATGTCGTTAAGTGCTCAGGAATCCTGTTACCATATACCACATGTGACAGGCCTCTGTGTGCTCAGAATGCATCACATTTATAAATAAAAATTCTCTTGTCCTTTTCTAAAATCGTTCTTTGCCTGACACCATATCCGCGTGATTCTCTGTTTCTGATTCTTATCTTGATCTCCTTTGCGCGTTTGCCTCCCAATTCCACTCCAGCAAGGGTGATATATTTATATCCTCACTTTGAGTCCAGAGAAAGCAGAGAGAATTGGATTAACACACC
The DNA here is from genome assembly GCF_947179515.1 of Apodemus sylvaticus. Classification (NCBI taxonomy): domain Eukaryota; kingdom Metazoa; phylum Chordata; class Mammalia; order Rodentia; family Muridae; genus Apodemus; species Apodemus sylvaticus. Next base: position 102,381,709 of record NC_067479.1, read on the forward strand.
AGGGGCCCGACAAGGCTGTGCGGCCTCACTCTGGTCCTGTATGCTGCCTTCTATTACAGAACAGGAGCCTGTCCTTGGAACAGTTATTTGTTTATTTCTCACTTTTGAGGACCTCCGGGTCATTATGATACTCTATTACCAAAGTTCCATCAGCTAAAAAAAAAAATAGCCCTGAAGCAAGGGAATGAGGAACAGCCTTGGTGTCTCAGGAAACTTGCTTCTTGTCAATTAGCATGGTGTGATGTTATTTTATAGGTGAATAGAAACACCTTGAAAATAACTGCTTCTTCCCACTGACCTTTGTGATAAGGAATAAAAGGTATGGTGAGTAGATGCTGTTGTTTGGCTGCAGTTCCTCTTATCTGGTCACATTTTGCCAATGAAAAGTAATTTGCGCTCTGAGCCTTACGTTCTCACCTTTCATAAATCAGGGAAATAATAATAATGATGATTAGTATAACAATAATAACCCATGAGCAATAGTTTGCTTCAGGCAAAAATGAGGTGATACATGTGAAATCAAAACTGAAAATATTTTTCCAAATATATTTTGGAACTGGATCAACTCAAATTTTTCTAAAGAGTAAGTAGTATTGTCTGCTGGGGGAAACAAAGGACATAACAAGACAGATGTCAAAATCCTCTGTGGGGGAAATGGGAAACTTTAAATCATGTGACTGAGCATTGGTTGGTTCTCCTCACCATACCTAAGTCTCACAATCTGTTGATTTTCAAATGACCTAAGAATGGCTCTCATTTGCTAAAGAAAGAAAAGTAGTGAGGTGATTTCAATGGCACCCCCTGCTTCCTATGCCTTTCAAGGCTGTGGCAGAGCAGTTTCTCTGGAGGAAGAAAACAATGCCCTATACATCAATCAGTCAGAGGGAATTTCTACTTAGATTGCAATTCACCAAGGGAGTTCTTTAGACTTTTAAGAAAACATTTTAAAATTGATTGCAGATAAGCTTGGCAATCTGCCACAAAAAGGCCATTAGAAAGACAGCTGTATGTTTCTCAAGCACAAACACCCAGTATGATTTGCACACCCTACTAAGTTGCCCCATATGGGACCTATTTCTTCTGGATACCATCCAAGGCCTTTCCAGATGGTCCTTCCTCTTTTATCCCATGCCACAATTGCTCCTTACCTACTTTTGGCTGGCCTTCCTGAGTTCCTGCTCACCTGTGTCCTGAGTAGTGTGGGATGAGTGATTTTTTCTTTACTTGTGTGGTCTCAGGCTTGCAGTTCAGGATTTCTAACACTGCCTTTCCCCAGGAGAAATTAAGTGTTGGTAAAGCAGCAGGAAAGAACTGTGTGAAAAGGGCAGTCTTCTAAGACAGCTGAAAGGAGCAGGACACATTTGTACTTTTCTTGTGTTATATGGCTGTCAGGAAAGCCATGTGAGCTGCTCCAACTTTCCTTGGAAAGTAACTTCTGCTTACTAGTATCCCAGAAGTTCTCTTTGACTTCAAGATCTTTCCTTGTGTCATAATGTTGATTATCCTCTTGTAAAAGTCAGGGGTCTAGATGTGGTTAACCACTGTATAGCAGAACAAGCCAAGTAGTCATTTACAGAACTGTGACAACAGCAGGATATAATTTGGAAAAGCAAATGAAACTTTGGTTTAATAACCTGTCATATTTTTACAGGATGTTATGTCTCTCTAGACCATTGATAGTTTCCTTCTAGTATGAAAAACAGAGCAGATAATGTCATAAAAAGAAATGCTCCACAAAAAACCCAGGATAGCTAAAACTATTCTCAGCAACCAAACAACTTCTGGGGGAATCATTATCCCTGACCTTAAGCAATTCTACAGAGCAATAGTGTTAAAAACTGCATGGTATTGGTACAGTGACAGGCAGGAGGATCAATGGAACAGGATTGAAGATCCAGAAATGAACCCACACACCTATGGCCACTTGATCCTTGACAAAGAGGCTGAAAACATCCAATGGAAAAAAGATAGCCTTTTCAACAAATGGTGCTGGTTCAACTGGGGGTCAGCATGCAGAAAAATGCGAATAGATCCATCCTTGGCTCCTTGTACTAAGCTCAAATCCAAATGGATCAAGGACCTCCAAATAAAGCCAGACACTCTGAAGCTAATAGAAAAGAAACTGGGCAAGACCCTTGAGGACATCAGTACAGGGAGAAAGTTTCTGAACAGAACACCAATAGCGTATGCTCTAAGATCAAGAATTGACAAATGGGACCTCATAAAATTACAAAGTTTCTGTAAGGCAAAGGACACCATCAAGAGGACAAATCGGCAACAAACAAATTGGGAAAAGATCTTCACCAATCCTACATCAGACAGAGGGCTAATATCCAATATATATAAAGAACTCAAGAAGTTAGACTCCAGAAAACCAAACAACCCTATTAAAAAATGGAGTACAGAGTTAAACAAAGAATTCTCACCTGAAGAACTTCGGATGGTGGAGAAGCATCTTAAAAAATGCTCAATTTCATTAGTCATTAGGGAAATGCAAATCAAAACAACCCTGAGATTTCATCTTACACCAGTCAGAATGGCTAAGATTAAAAATTCAGGAGACAGCAGGTGTTGGAGAGGGTGTAGAGAGAGAGGAACACTCCTCCACTGCTGGTGGAGTTGCAAATTGGTACAACCACTCTGGGAATCAATCTGGAGGTTCCTCAGAAAACTGGCCACCTCATTTCCAGAAGATCCTGCTATACCACTCCAGGGCATATACCCAGAGGATTCCCCACCATGTAATAAGGATACATGCTCTACTATATTCATAGCAGCCCTATTTATAATTGCCAGATGCTGGAAAGAACCCAGGTATCCCTCAACAGAAGAGTGGATGCAAAAAATGTGGTATATCTACACAATGGAGTACTATTCAGCCATTAGAAACAATGGATTCATGTAATTCTTAGGCAAATGGATGGAGCTAGAGAACATCATACTAGGTGAGGTAACCCAGACTCAAAAGGTGAATCATGGTATGCATTCACTAATAAGTGGATATTAAGCTAGAAAACTGGAATACCTAAAACATAATCCACACATCAAATGAGGTACAAGAAGAAAGGAGGAGTGGCCCCTTGTTCTGGAAAGACTCAGTGAAGCAGTATTCGGCAAAACCAGAACGGGGAAGTGGGAAGGGGTAGGTGGGAGGACAGGGGAAGAGAAGGGGGCTTATGGGACTTTCGGGGAGTGGGGTGCTAGAAAAGGGGAAATCATTTGAAATGTAAATAAAAAATTATATCGAATAAAAAATAAAAAAAAGGAAAAAAAGAAATTCTCCCTAAGTTAAGTAGTTACAGAAAATATGACTTGGATTGTGTGTATGTTCATGTGTATACATGTATGTGTGCCTATGTTTAGAGGCTACAACTGCTGTTTCCTCATGTGTCAACTGCTGTGTCTGTGACAAAGCTTCTTTGATCTTTTCTGTTGTTCTTTGGAAGCTGCCCAGCTCTGAAATTAAAAAATAGCACACTAAAGAGAGTTCTGTGGTATTTTACTGTCTTGTCTACTGGTAATTTCCTGAAAATCCTGAACTACTGGGTGTCAGGAGATGGAGCAACATCTATGTGTTTTTTACCTGACAATTGCACTTTATAAGACTTACAGTAGATCTTTCAGTATAATGTCTTTAAAATTTTCCAGAGGGGACTGGAAATGTGGCTCAGTGGTAAAAGGTGCTGGTTCTTCTTCTATGGGTCCTGAGTTTGATTCCAAGCACTGATGAGATGGTTTATAAATCTGTGACTTCAGTTAGAGGAGATCCAACCCCCTCTTCTGCCTCTATAGGGTTCTGTACAGACATACACATGGAAAAATATTCATAGACACAGAATAACAAGGTACATTTTAATTACTAGGACATATGTTTTTGACAAAAAAAAAAGAGTGACCTAAGGAAATAATAGCAAGGTAATTAGTCCATCTAGGATGTTCACAGTCTGGGCACTTGAATCCATCCTGCATTCTCCAGGAGAGAAGCACTTGCTTGACCAGCTCAGTAGAGTAGGAAAATCTAGCATGCAAGAGAACTGCAAGCCTTTCTTCATGTTGAGTTCATTAGCAGTCTATAACCCATTGATTCTGTACAAGATCAGTTTATTTTCTGCTTTAGAGGACATGTTTGGAGATATTTTGTGGTGTCACAATTTGGGGAAGATAAACAGCTATTACTAGTATCAAAGAAGGAAAAATTACATTTGGTGATGAATCTTGGTTATCAAGTTGACTGCTTCTGGAATCCATTAATATCCAAGCTGCTGGACATTCTTACAAGGAATTTTCAGATTATTTGTAGCAAGAAGATACACTCTAAAAGTGGTGGCACTCCCAGGAACAAGGGTATGGAAAAAGAAGATTTTGCTTGTTGCTTACTTGACATCATAGCCATTGGCATGTTTCTCCACTCTCCTGCTTTGACATTCCTTTTGTGGTATTAGAACCCACTTTGTAGGGCTTACATTATAGACTTCAGGCTAGCAGCTCTCCAGGAGTCAGTCCTCTAGGCTTTCAGAAGCAGAATGGTCCTGTGGCAAGACCCAGTCCTGTAGATTGAGCTGTTCCCCGATCCTTAGTCTCTCCCTTTAATGGCTGCTATTTCGGGACTACATGGAAGCATATTGTTTATGTCAATCTACTAAGTTCCCCTGAAATGCATTTATTATTTTAGTTCTTTTTATGTGGAAAATATGATGCCAGACAGCAGCTCCATACAGCAAAGAATCATCCAACCAAATCAGCTTACTGTTGAAGTTGAATGCCCCTTTATTGACCTAATGAAGCTCCTCAATGCCTTTATTTATTCCCTGGGAAAATGCAGTGCTGGGGGCAGATGATGGGTTTGGTAAGAATTTAGGAAAAGGAAGGAACACCTGGCAACATAGAGGCAACTGCTCTGTGGACCCTGAGCACCCTGTCTATATCTGTCCTTCTAGATATGCTGGGAGATTTTCTGAGACAGATTGCAATGATCGTGTTTCCAGCCATCGCCAGGATTGAATCAATGGTTATTCCTTCTTTTGTGTGCCTGGATATCAATTCAAGTACTGTGACTTGGAAGTGAATGAATGTGTTTCTTACTCCTGCATGAGTGGGGTTCTATGCTTCAATGAGATGGGAAGATACAGGTGTGTCGGTCCTAAAAAGTATCTTGGTATGAACTATGAGTTGGAAATTGATAATGTGGATCCCAGACATGTCTTCATAGTGTTACATATCAGGATGGGGAAGCATAGGGGAACCCAGAGGGATAGTGATTATACAAGAAGACCAACACAGTCAACCCACCTGGACCCTTGGGACCTCCTAGATAATGAACTAACCAAAGAGCATACAAGGGCTGGACCTAGGACCCCCTATACACATGTAGCAGATGCTCAGCTTGGTCTTCATGCAGGTCCCCCAACAACAGGAACAGGGTCTTACTTTAACTCTGTTGCCTGCCCATGAGTCTTGCTCTCCTCACTGACCTGTCTTGTCTGACCTCACTGGGATAGCATGCACCTAAAGTGGAAACTTGAAGGTTCTTTGGAAAATCAATTGTGTCGATGATGTTTTGCTAGGGCAAACACATGAAGGAGTGTTTTCCTGAAGCAGATAAAAGTGAAAAAATGTTTTGCTAAAGTAGACACATGAAGGAAGGCTTTTCCTGAAGCAGACACAGATGAAAGGATGTTCTCCTAAAGCAAGCACCTGAAAGGACATGTGATCAAGGATTCTTTGTCAATGACACACATGTGTTGATCTACCTTACACTGTGTAGTTGAGATCCATTTGGACTCCATAGATAGAAATGTTCCAAAAAACCTTCTGGTGATATGCTGAGATTTCTTGCCAATTTCTCAGACTCAGGTGATTGGCAGAGTGATGCCAGCTAAGACAGACTCATAAACTGAGGCAACACATGTTGTGACAGGAAACATTCATGAACCCCAAAGGACCACAAAGGAGCCAATTCCAATGCAATTTCATTAAGGTCTCTATTCAAGCTTGAGCTTGGAATCCCTGCTGGCCTTGATACAGTAGGAATGGGGAGCCCTGAACCTAATTTTAGATAAGCATTTATAGATGCAAGAAGGGGATATCTGATTGGGGAGGGGGGCATTATGGCCTTTAACATAATTAGCTGATGCTGGGAGTCAGACCACAAACTTAACTTCTGCATTTGGTGGTTGTTAGGATGTGAAGGGTCAGGGACAGACTTGTAACCTGGAGGTGCAGATTTGTTGGGAAATAACCCAGAAACTGGTGCTAGATAGTGGCCTTTTAGTTAACTTGATTTCAATCCTACATCAGGTTCTTTAAGATGGAGTCTGAACACAAAAGATCTGGTCTCTCACTCCATTCCCCTTTCTCTGGTAACTAGAAGGCCCAATCATGGGGCTTCCTGGGACTTATAGGCTTTGTTATGGAGATTAGTATTTCTAATCTCATAAAAGCAGCTAGTAATAAGGCTATATCTTTATGATTCAGTTAACTCAGGCCTGGATGTATTGGTGGCATGGAATGACTTGACCATCATATTTTAGACAGGGTCAGGGTTCTCACTGTTCAGTTCTCATGGTGTCTTTGGAACTTGGGTAGAGTCCCCAACAGTGGGAGGCAGTGGGAGTTCCAAGGCTGAGTTTCTCCCTGTTGGTTAGGGTCATCTTCAACTGTTAACAGGTTTATGGGTGGATCTATGCCCTGTGGACATTCAAGGCAATGGGTATGGTAACATAGGGGTCTTTTAATGAGGCTAATGACCCCTGGTTGGAGAGGGAGCTGTCTCATAGAAAACATGAAGTCTAGGCCAAACATGTCTAGGCACATTGCTTTCTAGAAGCCATTTGTTTTAGACGTCTTCTACAATCCTCTGGTTGGCCATGACTGCTAACAGGATCTTTGACAGGTAGAGTCTATTGCTTTCATTCTGAGACTCTTTTCTCCTAGTCCCTGAACCCTTTTGACATTTTTTTTGGGGGGGGGGGGTTGGATTGGTTTTTGGTTTTTGTTATTTGGGGTTCTTTTTGGCTTTGTTTTTGATTTGGTTTTTTGGGGGGTTGTTGTTTTTTTTTTTTTTTCTGTTCTTTTTTCTTCTTAATATCTGATGCTGCCTGAATGATACAGGCTAGATAGAGCTCTTGCTGTTTCTGCTTAACTTTGGACAAATTAGTGGCTGTCTCACAGGCATTTTGAGACCTGCCAACAGAAACTGGTGGGTTTAAGAGTCTCTCCTTAACTTTAGTAGTGTTGAATCCGAAATCTGGGTAGTTAAGGGTGAGTTCCTCCGTGGGGCCAGGAACCAGTTTCCTGTCCTCTGTGGTAAAGAGAACCTGGTAAGAACTGTTGGCAATCATCCTAAGTGGACTGGTAGGTGGAAAGAACTGTCTCCCAGAGATTAATCCAGGAGGACTGGTCCTCTCAATGTGGTGAGACAAGACCCATGGAGGACACATGATGGTTGGAGGGAGCAGAAATAGGACTCTGGACTGTGAGGGGAGCATGACTGGGCTTAACTATAGAGCTAGCTGTGCAGCATTTGTTGGTCTCAAGTCTTGACTGATCTTCCCTTTTCTGAGAGAGGCACAGCCGAGAACTTTACCTTCCATTTCTGTTGGCACCAATCCCTCCTGCTAACTTGTGCCAATTTGGCTGGATATTCCTGCTAGGTTGTGCCACTGCTGCTGATATCCAGACATGACAAAACTATACTGTTGGTCTTTCCATGAATTGTTTGCCAGTGGATGGAGCTGCTGCAGCTAACCTGTGACCTGAACTGCTGATTTCCTGACAAGAAAGATGGGATCTGCTCCTATTTCTAAACAGATCCACTTCCTTGGTGTCCTTTCTTTTACACTATCTCTGGTGGGTGGTGACCTAGAAGTGAGGTTAAAGCATTTAGGACCATCATTAAACGTAGGTTTTGAAAAATTAAAGTTACATGCATCTAGTCTTGCATTGACTTGAGGTGCCAGGTTAGGTTAGTTCCCTGAGTGCGCAGGGAGAGGGGATTGAGATGTTAAGTGAATAAATAAGTTAATATAAAAATAATTTAGAAAAGCATGTAACTGTATAGCACTGCAAATATCATGAAGGCTTGGATAGAGAACTTGATACAATATTTATGATGATGATACAAAAATTTTTCAATAAACATGGTCATTCTTTTAAGAGAAATTAGTGTTCTCTTCATTTCGTAGAAAGAATTACTTTGTTCCACTAAATGTAGGATTAGTACAATATTTATTTATTTATTTTTTGATTGGATATTTTCTTTATTTACATTTCAAATATTTTCCCCTTTCCAGGTCTCCCCTTTGGAAGCTCCCTATGCCATCCCCCATTCCCCTGCCTCTATGAGGTTGCTCCCACACCCACAGACTCCTGTCGTCCAGAATTTCCATTTCCCTATACTGAGACATCAAACACCCTCAGGCCAAGGGAATCTCCTTCCACTGATGTCCAACAAGGCCATCCTCTGCCACATATGTAGCCAGTGCCATGGGTTGCTCCATGTGTATCCTTTGGTTGGCGGTCCAATCCCCCAGGCCAACAGAGGGGGGGGGGGGCTGGCTGGTTGACACTGTTGCTCCTGCCATGGGGCTGCACCTGCCACCCAGCTCTTACATCTCTAAAGTTTGAATTTATTTTATCAGCTAATAAAGTATGATGTTTGACAGGCATTTAAATATTATTGTAATATGAAATAATGGATCTTTGCTAGGATATCATGAAATGCTGATTATGTATTTTCCCCTGAATAGGCAGTGAATTTTAAAGGACTTTAACGCATCGAAATAATATATTTCGCATAAGTAAAAATCAGAACCTTCTGTCTACACAACAAGTCTGTCCTTTTTCCACTGCTGGAGGAGACTGAATAGTAATAAAACATTTAACAGTAACTAGTGGTGTGCAATGCAGTGGTAAAATATATGTGCTTTGGCCTTTGCTCTTAAATAAAAATAGTGCAAATACATAGACTAGCATTTGCAATGAAAGAACAAAGAGTAACTACTTATGGTCCACAATATATTTCATATTCCATTGACTCTATTTCACTTTTTCTATCTTTGGTGAGAGTCATGAGTTAGCAGACTCCAAGATGGTATTTAGATGATAATCCAATAAATAACCCAAGCTAACATAGGGAAAAGTTTTACATGTCTGTGTGGCAGGTAGTGGGGTTTGGAAACCACATCTGGGTCTTTTCTATGGTGGCACTCTTCATTCTTGGTGGTAGGATGTCCATTCCTGCAGACTGCCAGCATGAATTACCAATTCAGGGGAAAAACATTCCATTTCATCTCATAATGAAATTGTAAAACATTTGTATCAATAATTTCATGGTTGGATTCTGTCACTTACAGCAACAAATGATTAAGAGCAGCAGTGGTCCGTACAGAGAGACATGTTACTAGTTTTTATGGTACATATTGTAACTTTTTGAAAATAGTCTGCAAAGTAACAGATGCCCAATTATTGTTCCTCTTTCTGAACACGGTGAGAACCCCAAAGTTAACTTTTAAAGTACCTATTAAAGCAAAGCATGAGCCAACTGACTCTTAATGTAAGAAAAGTTTTAGCAAAACATAAAATTACATTGGCTATTCATCAATATTAATTTGGTACTAAGTAAGTGAACAGGCTTAGGTAAATTAGATGTTGCCTGTTCCCTCAAAGTAAAGGGAAACACTTCATTTCTTTGATAACTTGCATATTTGAAGGTTGTAGGGTGATTACTCTGGGGAGCATCAGTGAGTTGTAAATTTGACATATTTACTGATTTTGTTTGTGAAATATTGCTAAAATTTAACATGATTTCATAAAATTAAAAACCCTTGTAATTATTGAGTAGACAACAGAGAACTCATAAAATCTGTTAAGGTTTTTTTCATATTTAAAAAATGACTTTATGAGTTTCTATGCTGAAAGTGTATTCTGCATATAATGTGTTATAACATAGCAAAGTAAATCACATTATCCATACAGACAATTCTGATGACACACTATGTCTGTAACACTTCCACCGGGTGTTAGGTACCTGACAACTACCTGCTACATTTTTTTTCCTGACACAGGGTTTCTCTGTGGAGTCCTGACTGTCCTGGAACTCACTCTGTTCCAGGCTGGCCTCGAACTCAGAAATCCACCTGCCTCTGCCTCCCAAGTGCTGGGATTACAGGTGTGTGCCACCACGCCCTGCTTACCTGCTACATTTAATAGCCTAATATTTTTGTGTTCCTCTGTGACTCTTGGATAATGAGCACCTTCTTTAATATCTGTATGTACACTAGTTAAGTCAGTGAATTCCAAAACACAAAATGGTGAAGTCAGCTTGTATAAAAGGAAGTTAAAAAAAAAACACATTTGAAATATTTACAGGTGACTAACAGGTACATGTCAGCTGGCTGCAATGTTTATCCATCTAGAGTTAAACCTACCTCACAGTCTCTGTTAAAATTTCCATTAAGAACCTTGTATATTAGTCACAAGTAAATCCTATATTTTTTGTGTACCTTAAACTGTCATGAATTTCTATTATAAATAGATAGACTATAAAAATTAACTGCAGTTTTGAAGGGTAGATGCCCCAAAACAATAACTTCTTATTATAATGACTGTGTAGAAAAGAAAATCTTAAATTACTGTGCTAAAAGAGTGAAAGTGTATTCATCAATGAAAGATAAAGCAAAGCCAGTGAGTCCTGGGGAGGCAGTGTGCTCTGCTTCTGTGATGCATGTTGTAGCTACAGTGCAGATTGTGCCTTCACAGGCATATACCACTATCTACACCACATCTCAGCTTCTAAGTTATCAGGCCATGACTATGATTGAGATCATCTTGCTCTCCAACTAGAACTGGAGGTGTGCAGATACATAGCAATGAGGACCTGTGGGCCACCATAGACACACCCAGTTAGGACCATAGCAAAAAAAAAAAAAAAAAAAAAAAAAAAAAAAAAAAAAAAAAAAGCCCAGAGTTGCTGCACAGAGTGCTTGCCCCATGTTAGAATCATCATTTCTGGAGTAGCCCCTGGTCCTGGAAAGGTTCAGTGTGGCAGTGTAGGGGAATACTGGGACAGGGAAGTGGGAAGGGGTGGATTGGGTAACAGGGAAGGAAGAGGGCTTATGGGACTTTCGGGAAGGGGGGATCCAGGAAAGGGAAAATCACTTGATATGAATAAAGAATATATCAAATAAAAAATAAAAAATAAAAATAAAAATATTAGAATGATAAAAAAAGAATCATCCATCCTGTTGGTATTTACAATCTTTTATATTTTTACTATTAATTACCCTTAGACGTAATGCACATCCTCAGCATTTCAGGATGTTAGAGAAAGAAAGGGCTGACACCAAATCACCTCAAGTGCTGGACATAGATTTATTTGTTTGGGGGTGGCAATTGTAAACCTAGGAATAGTTGGATTTTAGAGATTCCTTCTATTCTTTTTTTAATTTAATTTTATTTTTTATTTACATTGCAAATCATTTCCCCTTTTCTGGGTCCCCACTCCCCGCAAGTCCCATAAGCCCTCTTCCGTCCCCCTATTCTTCCATCCACCCCTTCCCACTTCCCTGTTCTGGAATTTCCCTATACTCTTGCACTGAGTCTTTCCAGAACCAGGGACTACTCCTCCATTCTTTTTGGACATCATTTAATTTGTGGATTATGTCCTGGGTATTGAAAGTTTCTAGGCTAATATCCACTTATCAGTGAGTACATACCATGATTGATCTTTTGAGACTGGGTTACCTCACTTAGTATGATATTCTCCAGCTCCATCCATTTGTCTAAGAATTTCATGAATTCATTGTTTCTAATGGCTGAATAGTACTCCATTGTGTAAATTTACCACATTTTTTGTATCCATTCCTCCGTTGAAGGACATCTAGGTTCTTTCCAGCTTCTGGCTACTACAAATAGGGCTGCTATGAACATAGTGGAGCATGCGTCCTTATTGCATGTTGAAGAATCCTCTGGATATATGCCCAGTAGTGGTATAACAGGGTCCTCCTTCTATTCTTAACCTGAAATCTGGTAGGGGGAGGGAGGGAGAAAACCGTGGAAGAAATGACTGGAAATCGGGGCCATTTAGAAGATAGGCAGAAACATAGTGCAATGGAAATTCCATGGAATCTATAAGAGTAACTCTAAAAAAGATTCCTAGTAATGGGGGACACAGAGCCTGACCTGCCATCTCTATAATCAGGCAAGGCCTCAAATGGAAGGATTGGGGCACCAACAAGCTACAAAATCTTCGACCTATAGTTTGTTCTGCCTGCAGAGTGTACTGGGACTGGAGCCTACAAGAATCATCAATCATCAAAGAGTCCAGAGAATCTTCATTCGACAATTGATGGGAGCAGATGCAGAGCCCCATAGTCAATCAAACATTAGGTGGAGCTTGGGTTGTCTTGCTGAAGAGATGGGGAGGAAGGATTGGAGGAACCAGAGGGCTCAGGGACATAACCAAAAGAAATGGCCTACAGAATCAACTACCAGGGACTCATGAGAATTTGAAAGATTAGGAGATCTGTAGGGATCTGACCAAGGTTCTCTACATACATGCTATGGCTTAATAGCTTGGTGTTTCTGCAGAAATCTCAATGGTTAGAGGGGAAGCTGTCTCTGATCTTTTGGGACCCTTAATGGACCTTCTTCCCCCTAATATGTCACCTTGCCCAGCTTTGATATATGTGCTTGTTCCTATTATAGCTTGTTAGGTTTTTATGCAGTACTAGGTTGGTGTCCTTGAAAAGCCTGCTCTTTTCATAAGGGAGACAAGGGAGGATGCAGATCTAGGGTAGACCGGAAGCAGAAGTTGGGAGAGGTTTATATGGGAGGGGAAAATGTGGTGGGAAAACTGAGTTTGGGTTGCAACATGAAAGAAGAATTTTAAAAAGATTGATAATGTGTTGGGGATGGAATCCAGGAAGAGATGGAGAGTGGAGATGGCAAATGTGATCAAATACATATTGTGTACATGTATGAAATTTACACATGAATAAAGAAACCTTTTAAATAAAAAGAAGTTTATCAATGCTGCTAATATCTTCCCTATACTTCCAAGCTGTTGAGTGAGAATCTCTGTGTGGGAATCTGTGTGGGAGCTCTATGAGCTCCTGTGTTTTCTACAGCACCCTCTAAGTGTTCTCATGGAAATAATATTCATACCAATATACTTCCTCGATGGAGAGAAAAGCACAAATCTCCTTTTACATTTTTACTTTGCTATCTTCTTTCTTGTCTTCCAGGTGGGGATGGAACCCAGAGACTCATGCTTAATACCCAAGTTCTAGATCACTGAACATTAGCCTAGAGCTCTACCCTTTAACCTTAAGTCCAAAGTAGAAAATATTACATCCCTATGTTGCTAGATCTCATCAGTGTAACCTTGACTATGTCTTAACTGAATAATAACTGTATTCTTGAAGAAGCCTTATATCAGGTCTCCTTGCCCCAGAGTTCACCTGTAAGCCTTAGTTTCATTATAGAAACCAACTGGTCCTTGAAAATCAGTACATGGTTTCCTTAGTAACTTCTCCTTATGTTTGGAATGAAAGGACAGTTCTTTGACTCTGAGCTTTAGGACCTTTATTCCCTGCCCCTCAATGACCACATGGCCTTCACTTCTGAGACCCAGTTCTTCTGAGACCCAGCATTTCTTTCAGGTGAGACCAGCTACCTACCTTTTTGTTCTGTACACATCATAAACTTATGTGCTGTGGGGCATTTTCCAATTCCTCATCAGTGCTTTGAATTCTTTCTTACCATTGGTAGCTTGTTTGCTTCCAAGCACTCACAGAGCTCACAGCATTGATAAAGAAATGACACTTTACTATAATATAGACTAGCAGTTTTGTTTCCTTATGAATATCTTTGACTTTAGTTTCTTCCAGAGTATCTAATACTACCTGACCTCTACCAGATACACCCAGGAGACTTTTAGTATCACTAGGATGTGTGACACTGACTGACACAGAGGAAACATTCAATTTGTTAAGTGAATGAATGAATAAGACAGTGTTCATATAACTATGCATAGTTATAGAACTAAGAAAGGAGGGTTAAAAAATGGGTTTTTGATTCCTCAATGAAACACTGGGGGGGGACATTCAAGCAATAAATATGTGAGATTCTCAGGACAATGACCAGGGAGTCCATTTTATCTTCCAAGTAATTCATATATATATATATATATATATATATATATATATATATATATATATATATTACTCCCCACAACTATGAGTCCAGTTTCTTTTTTTTTTAATATTTTTATTTTCTATATTCTTTGTTTATATTCCAAATGATTTCCCCTTTCCTGGATCCCCCCTCCCCATATGTCCCATAAACCTTCTTCTCTCCATCCCTTCTCCAATCACCTCCCTCCTTTTTCTCTGTCCTTATATTCCCTTCCATGCTAGATCAATCCTTTCCAGGATCAGGACCCTCTCCATACTTCTTCATGGGAGTCATTTGTTATCCAATTTGTGCCTTGAGTATTCAGGGCTTCTGGGCTAATTAATATCCACTTATCAGAGATTGCATTCCATGTGTATTCTTTTGTGATTGGGTTACCTCACTTAGGATGATATTTTCCAGATCAAACCATTTGCCTAAAAATTTTGTGAATTCATTGTTTCTAATTGCTGAGTAGTATTCCATTGTGTAAATATACTACATTTTCTGTATCCATTCCTCCTTTGAGGGGCATCTGGGTTCTTTCCAGCTTCTGGCTATTATAAATAAGGCTGCTATGAACATAATGGAGCATGTGTCTTTATTGCATGCTGGGGAATCCTTTGGGTATATGCCCAGGAGACGTATAGGAGGGTCCTCTGGAAGTGTCCTGTCCAGTATTCTGAGGAACCTCCAGACTGATTTCCACAGTGGTTGTACCATCTTACAGCCACACCAGCAATGGAGGAGTGTTCCTCTTTCTCCACATCCTCGCCAACACCTGCTGTCTACTGAGTTTTTGACCTTAGCCATTCTAACTGGTGTAAGGTGAAATCTCAGGGTTGTTTTGATCTGCATTTCCCTAATGACTAATCATGTTAAACACTTCTTAAGGTGCCTCTCGGCCATCCAAATTTCTTCAGGTGAAAATTCTTTGTTAAGATCTGTACCCCATTTTTAATAGGTTTATTTGGTACCCTGGGGTCTAACTTCTTGAGTTCTTTGTATATATTGGATATTAGCCCTCTATCAGATGTGGGGTTGGTGAAAATCATTTCCCAATTTGATGGCTGCCGTTTTGTCCTTTTAACAGTGTCCTTTGCCTTACAGAAACTTTGTAATTTTATGAGGTCCCATTTGTCAATTCTTGATCATAAAGCATAAGCTATTGGTGATCTGTTCAGGAACTTTTCCCCTGTGCCCATGTCTTCAAGGGTCTTCCCCAGTTTCTTGTCTATTAGTTTCAGTGTATCTGGTTTTACATGGAGATCCTTGATCCACGTGGAGTGAAGTTTAATACATGGAGATAAGAATGGATCAATTTGCATTCTTCCGCATGCTGACCAACAATTGATCCAGCACCATTTGTTGAAAAGGCTATCTTTTTTCCACTGGATGTTTTTGGCTCCTTTGTCGAAGATCAAGTGACCATAGGTGTGTGGATTAATTTCTGGATCTTCAACTCTATTCCATTGGACCACTTGTCTGTCACTGTGCCAATACCATGCAGTTTTTAACACTATTGCTCTGTAGTACCGCTTGAAGTGAGGGATACTGATTCCCCCAGAATTTCTTTTGTTGTTGAGAATAGTTTTAGCTATCCTGGGTTTTTTGTTATTCCAGATGAATTTGAGAATTGCTTTTTCTAACTCTGTGAAGAACTGAGTTGGGATTTTGGTGGGGATTGCATTGAATCTGTAGATCGCTTTTGGCAAGATAGCCATTTTAACTATATTAATCCTGCCGATCCACGAGCATGGCAGATTTTTCCATTTTCTGAGGTCTTCTTTGATTTCCTTCTTTAGAGAACTGAAGTTCTTGTCAAATAGATCTTTCACTTGTTTGGTTAGAGTCACACCAAGATACTTTATATTGTTTGTGGCTATTGTGAAGGGTGTCATTTCCCTAACTTCTTTCTCAGCCTGCTTATCCTTTGAGTATAGGAAAGCAACTGATTTGCTTGAGTTGGTTTTATAACCAGCCACTTTGCTGAAGTTGTTTATCAGCTGTAGGAGTTCTCTGGTGGAGGTTTTCAGGTCACTTAAGTAGACTCTCATGTCATCTGCAAATAGTGATAATTTGACTTCTTCCTTTCCAATTTGTATCCCCTTGACGTCCTTATGTTGTCTAATTGCTCTAGGTAGAATTTCAAGTACTATATTGAACAGATTTGGAGAGAGAGGACAGCCTTGTCTAGTACCTGATTTTAGTGGGATTACTTCAAGTTTCTCTCCATTTAGTTTGATGTTGGCTACCTGTTTGCTGTATATTGCTTTGACGATGTTTAGGTATGGGCCTTGAATTCCTGTTCTATCCAAGACTTTTAGCATGAAAGGATACTGGATTTTGTCAAATGCTTTTTCTGCATCTAATGAGATGATCATATGGTTTTTTTCTTTGAATTTGTTTATGTCGTGGATAGCATTGATGGATTTCCTTATATTGAACCATCCCTGCATCCCTGGGATGAAGGCTACTTGATCATGGTGGATGATTGTTTTGATGTGTTCTTGGATTCGGTTGGCAAGAATTTTATTAAGTATTTTCGCATCAATATTCATAAGAGAAATTGGCTTGAAGTTCTCTTTCTTTGTTGGATCTTTGTGTGGTTTTGGTATCAGCGTAATTGTGGCTTCATAGAACGAGTTGGGTAGAGTTCCTTCTGTTTCTAGTGTGTGGAATTGTTTGAAGTGTTGGTGTTAGGTCTTCTATGAAGGTCTGATAGAACTCTTCACTGAAGCCATCTGGTACCGTGCTTTTTTTGGTTGGGAGACTTTCTATGACCCTTTATATTTCTTCAGGTGTTATGGAACTGTTTAGTTGATCTATTTGATCCTGATTTAGTTTTGGTGTCGGATATCTGTGTAGGAAACTGTCCATTTCCTCCAGATTCTCCAGTTCTGTTGAGTATAGGCTTTTGTAGTAGGATCTAATGATTTTTTGAATTTCCTCAGTTTCTGTAGTTATATCTCCCTTTTCATTTCTAAGTTTGTTAATCTGGATACTGTCTCTGTGCCCTTTGGTTAGTCTGGCTAAGGGTTTATCTATCTTGTTGATTTTCTCAAAGAACCAGCTCCTGGTTTTGTTGATTCTTTGTATGGTTCTCTTTGTTTCTACTTGATTGATTTCAGCCCTGAGTTTGATGATTTCCTGCCTTCTACTCCTCCTGTGTGAAATAGCTCCTTTTTGTTCCAGGGCTTTCAGGTGTGTCACTAAGCTGGTAGAGTATGCTCTCTCCATTTTCTTTTTGGAGGCACTCAGGGCTATGAGTTTTCCTCTTAGCAC
This sequence comes from Apodemus sylvaticus, assembly GCF_947179515.1. Taxonomy (NCBI): domain Eukaryota; kingdom Metazoa; phylum Chordata; class Mammalia; order Rodentia; family Muridae; genus Apodemus; species Apodemus sylvaticus. The sequence goes on from NC_067479.1 coordinate 102,399,166, forward strand.
TGCTTCCATTGTGTCCCAGAGATTTGGGTATGTTGTGTCTTCATTTTCACTGTGTTCTAAAAAGTCTTTAATTTCTTTCTTTATTTCTTCCTTGACCAAAGTATCTGAGTAGAATAATGTTCAGTTTCCACATGTATGTGGGTTTTCTGTTGTTTTTGTTGCTATTGAAGACCACTTTTACTCCATAGTGATCTGATAGGAGGCATGGGATTAGTTCGATCTTCTTAGATTTGTTGAGGTCTGTCTGGTGACCAATTATATGGTCGATTTTGGAGAAGGTATCATGAGGTGCTGCTAAAAAGGTATATTCTTTTGCTTTAGGATAGAATGTTCTATATATCTGTTAAATCTAATTGGTCCAAAGCTTCAATTAGTTTCATTGTGTCCCTGTTTAGTTTCTGTTTTCCTGATCAGTCCATTGAGGAAAGTCCAGTGTTGAAGTCACCCACAATTATTGTGTTATGTGCAATGTGTGCTTTGAGCTTTAATAAAGTTTCTTTTACGAAAGAGGGTGCCCTTGCATTTGGAGCATAGATGTTCAGGATTGAGAGTTCTTGTTGTATTTTTCCTTTGACCAGCAAGAAGTGTCCCTCAGAATCTCTTTTGATGACTTTAGGTTGAAACTCAATTTTATCTGATATTAAAATGGCTACTCCAGTTTGTTTCCTGAGACCATTTGCTTGTAAAATTGTCTTCCAGCCTTTTACTCTAAGGTAGTGTTTGTCTTTGACCCTGAGGTGTGTTTCCTGTAAGCAGCAAAATGTAGGGTCCTGTTTACATATCCAGTCGGTTAGTCTATGTCTTTTTATTGGGGCATTGAGTCCATTGACGTTAAGAGATATTAAGCAATAGTGATTATTACTTCCTGTCATTTTTGACGTCATTTTTTAAATTTGATTGGTTAACTTTTTTTGGGTTTGATGAAAGGTTACTATCTTGCTTTTTCCAGGGTGAAGTTTCCCTCCTTGTATTGGTGTTTTCCTCCTATTATCCTTTGTAGGGCTGGGTTTGTGGATAGATATTGGGTAAACTTGGTTTTGTCATGGAATATCTTTGTTTCTCCATGTACGGTGATTGAGAGTTTTGCTGGATATAGTAGTTTTGGCTGGCATTTTTGTTCTCTTAGAGTCTGCATGAGATCTGCCCAGGATCTTCTAGCCTTCATAGTCTCAGGTGGAAAGTCTGCTGTGATTCTGATAGGTCTTACTTTATATGTTACTTGGCCTTTTTCTCTTACTGCCTTTAATATTCTTTCTTTGTTTAGTACATTTGGTGTTTTGATGATTATGTGATGGGAAGTATTTCTGTTCTGGTCCAGTCTGTTTGGAGTTCTGTAGGCTTCTTGTATATTCATGGGCATCTCTCTCTTTAGGTTAGGGAAGTTTTCTTCCAAAATTTTATTGAAAATATTTGCTGGCCCTTTAAGTTGTAAATCTTCACTCTCATCTATGCCTATAATCCTTAGGTTTGGTCTTCTCATTGTGTCCCGGATTTCCTGGATATCTTGGGTTACAAGCTTTTTGCATTTTTCATTTTCTTTAACTGTTGAGTCCATGGTTTCTATGGTATCTTCAACATCTGAGATTCTTTCTTCTATCTTTTGTATTCTGCTGTTGATATTTGCATCTCTGTCCCCTGATTTCTTCCCAAGGCTTTCTATCTCCAAAGTTGTGTCCCTTTGAATTTTCTTAGTTGTTTCTACTTCTGATTTTAGATCCTGGATGGTTTTGCTTAGCTCCTTTACTTGCTTGTTTGTTCTTTCCTGTAATTCTTTAAGAGATTTTTGTGTTTCCTCTTTCATGACCTCAGCCTGTTGACCAAAGTTCTCCTGTATTTCTTTAAGTGTTTTTTGTGTTTCCTCATTATTGGCTGTTGTATTCTCCTGGATTTCTTTCAATGATTATTGTGTTTCCCTTGCAAGGGCTTCTAACTTTTGATCCATTTTCTCCTGAATTTCATTAAGTATATCCTTCATGTGTTCCTGTACCACCATCATGACCAGTGATTTTAAATCCACATCTTGTTTTACTGGTGTGATGGGGTATTCAGGACATGCTGGTAAAGGAGAATTGGGTTCAGATGTTGCCATCTTGCCTTGATTTTTGTTAGTGATATTCCTGCTTTTGCCTTTTGCCATCTAGTTCTCACTGGTGTTAGTTGGTCTTGTCAATGCTGGACTCACGAGTGCCAGCTGCCCCTTCCCAGGTGGTCTCTGGTGCACAGCTGACCTCCTGCACTGCCTGGAGACAGGGTGCTGTTGCCCAGGCTGTTCAGATCCCGAAGCAGATACCTGAAGGCTCCCACTGGGGCCCGCTCTATTCACCAGAGCACACTGGAAGCCCCTCTTGCCTCTTGCAGGACCTGGAGATGTGGTGATGCGTCCCAGGCTGATCTGGATCTGGAATTGGAGAGATCTGAGGGCTCCTGCCAGAGGCCTCAGGACTGGAACCTAAGCTCTGTGCCACGAGAGCAAGCTGTGTGCTCCCAGACTGCCTCTGGGTGCACACCAGGTCTCCTGCACTTCCTGGAGACCGAGTGCTGTGGCCCAGGCTGTTCAGATCCCAAAGCAGACACCTAGAGGCTCCTGCATGGGCCTGCTTGATTCACCAGAGCACACTGACTTCTCCCAGCTGGCAGCCCATAAGCCCCTCTTAATAATTCGTATATTTAATGGTTGAAACTTATTCCTTGCTCGAAACTTTCCAGAGACAATGAAGCAATATAGAACTGCCTGTACTGAACACCTACCAGCTAACGACAGGTCAGCCCCACGAGTTAGGTGCTCAGGTCTCTTTAAAGGAACTGAGAAGAATGAGAAATACACTTCACAGAATTAAAGAATTTGTAATCAGTTGATTTACTCGGACTATGAGCACTAAAGACACAACTGAGGTAAATGATGACTTACAGAAGGGAGATTTGGCTAAGATACACAAAATAGGTAACAGAGCAAGGTTCTTATTAGAGCAAGGTTCTTATTAGAGTTTTTATCTGGAAGAGTTTTTTAAGCCATGACATGGCGGGGGGCGGGGGTGGAGAATCTTTCCACAGGGTGTCAATTTGAGCACATTGGATAGCAGCATTTTATTCAACAATCACTGCTTTCCGACAATTGGTTAATCTCTTGAGATGGATGCTGAAAGCTGCATTACTCCAGACTGTCAACAGGGACTCAGTGTTTGAATATAAAGTGGTGTGTGCCTCAGGATTTCTCTAGCAGAAGGAATGAAGATTGCTCTCCTGTGTGAGAGTCTGAGGAATTTACAAACACAGTTCCTAAAAGAACATTATAATAAAAAGCAGTTCATTTTAGGAACAACACAAGAAAGAGTTTCAACAGTAAATATTTGTTCTATTAAACAGTCACTATTTATTTATTTATTTATTTATCTATCTATTCATTTATTTATTTATTGCTACAAAAATTTTTCCACTCAGAAAATGCACAATATTTCCTCACATAATGATGGCTATCTCTTCCCATTAACCAGAGGTCAGCTCTGCAAACTGAAGAAAATTTATGACTTTACCTTCTTATGCAGGAAACGAGAAAAGTAAAGTGGTTTACTCTGAGTGGATCTCGAGACACAGGTCCATAATATTAGCTACTTAAAATTGCAAATTCAAGTCTTAGTTTTGGTCAACAGAATGAGTTTACAAACAACCCAAGCAATTTAATGAGACCATGTCACAATTTAAAAAGGAAAAAGGACAGAGGACATTGGTATGTAGTAGAACATTTGCATAGCACATATGAGGCTCTGGATACACACACACACACACACACATACACACACACTCACATACATATACACACTCACATACATACCCACACATATGTATACATACACACACTCACATACATACACATACACACATGCATACACACACATATACACACTTTCATACACACACTCACATATACACTCACACACTCACATACACACACATATAAACACATTCACATACATACATTCACACACACTCACATACACACACATACATACACACATACTCATATAAACACTCACACACATACTTACATACACACTCACACATGTACGCAGACTCACTCACACATACACACTCTACATACTCACACATATACCCACAATAACATACAGACTCTCTTTCTCACACACACATATACACACAAACACACATTCATACATACATTCACATACTCACATACACACACACCAACTCACACACATAAACACACACATGTGTGTATATATGTGTATATACAACCCTCAACAAAAATAATTTTATTTTATAACAAATTTATTTTGTTACCACCACATACCAGAAAATGAACTTGAAACTTCTAGCTTGTATGTGTGTTCTTTTTAAATTGTGCTGCTTCGTATTTAATGTAAGAGACAGTGATGGGTTGGCATGGGAAACTTTAATGTAGGTAGGAACAAGTAACCACATTCTCTGTTTTCAAGGTACAAGTGAGAATTCATTGATGGCTAGGGACTTTATGAAAAGAGTCTCAAGTCTTGGATGACTTTCATTCTTCAGCAGATCAGGCTGTGAGCTTTGTCACATGAACATCTTTAGCTTGTGAATATAATTTAAAAAAAGATTTCACATTTTCTTCTATCAGGTGAGTGGCTATGGGTTATATCTGTGGAAATGATTATGTCCCAGTTTCCACATAAATGTGTTATTGGTGTAACTCCAGGGCCTGAGTTGGGTAATAACCTTGACCCCTGGAAGCTGGTTCACTCCTTAATTTTTAAAACACCCAAGGGAATAAATGATGCTTGCTAGAACATGGATGAAGTAATTAATTCATGAAGAGACCTTGGCTTCACCCAGGACAAGACCTGGGATTTGCTATTGGATTAATTTGATATTAACCCTTTAAACATTTTTTAAAATAATACAAATAGTTAACACCATACATGTTGCCTCCCTTTTGCTTAAAGCTCACTGAAAACTTTCATGCTTTCACAGCATGTTACTTACCTGTACTTTTAGAACATGGAAAATCAAGTGAATGCTTTGTCCCACTGAGGCCATGAACTAACCATCTTGAATAGTGTTTAAAATTTCAGTCAATAGTGCAATAAGTTATCTGCTTGGCTAAAGCAAAGATGTCTCTACACTAAGAGAGGAAGTGTATATTCCCTCTGCTAGGTCTCTATGAAGCAGAGACAATGCCTGAAGCTCAATAGGAATTTTTTTTATCATTTCATTTATTTATTATCTATTTGATAATACATTTTAATGGATTCTTAGAGACCTTCATACATCTTCATTACACTAAGCTCTTTTTTTTTTTTTTTTTTTTTTGGTTTTTCGAGACAGGGTTTCTCTGTGTAGCCCTGGCTGTCCTGGAACTCACTCTGTAGGCCAGGCTGGCCTCGAACTCAGAAATCCGCCTGCCTCTGCCTCCCAAGTGCTGGGATTAAAGGCATGCGCCACCTGCCCAGCTACACTAAGCTCTTACTCCCACTGATTCAAGATTCATCCTCTCTTCCCGGTGTCCCCACTTTGTGTCCTTTAAAATAGAGACTATATTTCATCTGTTATCCTGATCCTAAGGCTTACAGCCCACCGCCCCTTCTGCAATGTCCCCAGAGACTTGGGTGTAGAGATTGTGCTATAAAAGCATTAACTGGGGAGGGCATCTGAAAGTCAGTTTATCTCTGCATTCAGTGAATGGGACGTAATACCTAAAAGCCAGAAAATTAAAGACAGATCAGTCACTTCTTCCTGGGTCGTGACTACAGTGGGAGTTGCCTGTCAGATGTCCTGCATATCAGATATTTACATTACAATTAATAACAGTCGCAAAATTGCTATTAAGAAGTACCAGTAAAATACTTTTATTATTGTATAAGATGAAGAACTGTATTAAAGGATTGCAGAATCAGGAAGGTTGAGAACCCCTACAAGTTAATATTACAAGATGCTAGCCTACTTCTTCCTCTCCACATGGAATTGACTGTATTTTCACTTTCTAGAGAGGATGCTCATCTAAAGGCATGCTTTCCCAGGTCCTAAGTGCTCTTCGTTCATAGCCAATCCAGCCCTTGCCCACCCAGTTTGGGGAGGGGGTCGATGGGGGGAGGTTCACTATGTATGGGATGCTTCTTTTATTCCTCACTGTCTGGAACATCCTCCTCTGTGGAACAATAGTGTGTACTGTCTAAAATAATTAAGTTTTATATAACACAATCAAGCATGTAGAATGCTTATGCTTCCTAACACATTTTAGAAGGATATATCTGATCAGGAAGCTGGAGAATGATTCCTGCCAGGCGGTGGTGGCACAGACCCTTAATCCCAGCACTTGGGAGGCAGAGGCAGGCAGATTTCTGAGTTCAAGGCTAGCCTGGTCTACAGAGTGAGTTCCAGGACAGCCAGGGCTACACAGAGAAACCCTGTCTCAGAAAAACAAAAACAAAAAACAAAAAACAAAAACAAAAACAAAAAGAGAATGATTCCTAATTTAAATGTTGCTTTATAAACATTTAAAGACATTTTATTTACTTTGCATGCCTGTATGTGGTGTGTGTGTGTATATAAATGTGTGCACACATGTACATAAGTATGTGTGTATGTATACCACAGCACATATGTAAAGGCCAAAGGACAATTTGTGATAGTTCTTTCCTTCCACCGTATGAATGACTGAGAAGAAACTCAGGTTTAGTGCTAAGTTCCTTTACCTAATAAGACTTCTCACCAGCCCTCCATGTTTTTTTGTTACTAGGTACAATTTGACTTTTAAGTAAACAAACTTATAATGTTACTTGGTATAATTTGACTTTTAAGCAAGTAAACATATAAATATATGCATATGTATACATATTCTCACAAATGAAAATGCCTCAGTCTGGTAGCTGGGAAGATAGTACAGACCCTAAAAGACCACCCACTCTTCTAAAGGTCCCTTACATTGCCAGAATCTATAAAAAAAAAAAAAAAAAAAAAAAAAAAAAACCTTCCTGTAACTCCAGTCCAGGACATAAAAGGCTCTCTGTGGTGCACCTTAGTGAACACATGTGCATACATCACACAAATACACATAAATAAAAATAAATTTTAAAAATACACAAACCCACATATATGCATAGTTTTATTTAAAAAAATTGAAGATTTTATTAGGTATACCTGCCAATTTGATTTTTCTTGGTAGAGCCTAAACTTCACATGAATACATGTGCTTTTACACACGCACACACACACACACATTTAGCAGACATAGAATATGAACACACAGGTATGCACACTGAGAGGGAGAGACACACACACATAGATGCACATATATTTATTAGATATATCAAATATGAACACAGAGAGATACACAGGGAAAGAAAGACAGACTGATAGACAGACAGACAGACAGACACACACACACACACACACACACACACAGAGAGAGAGAGAGAGAGTTGATTTTTACAAAGTTCTTCTTTGTAGCAATGGGATATTGCAAACCCCTTAGTGGAAGTTGAAAATCCCTGGTGGGAGCTCAGATAGAGTCCAGACAGTCTTTCTTCCTCAGGAAATCTTCCATTTCCCCTGCTAAGGCTTCACAGCCAATTGGAATTGCACCTTCTGGACTTCCGAGGATAATCTTTACTTAAGAAAACTGATTGTAACTGTAAACCACAACTACAGAGTACCTTCTCAACAACACCTCGATTAGTGGACAATTAGATGGCTCAGCCCCACAGTCCACCACATAATGCACATGCCGGTCACTCACAGTGCTCATGTACTACTCCACCCAGCATCAGAATTGACTGAATCTTTTTATCATAAAGCTAATCAAAGCCCCAGCACTTGAGCATCCTTTTGATTAACTCCAGGGCGAGTAAGAGACTGAAAGTGTAGAATAGCAGGCACTTTCCTTCAGGTCTCCACATTTTTCCTTAAAAGTAAGTATTGTAGTATTTGTTCTTGTTTACTGAATTATTTGCAAAATACTCTGAATTCAATATTTTCTCGAAGGCAAACACTTGTTAAATTATTCACAGCGCTGCTTTCTATGAATAATTAGATTACCCACTGTCAACATCGGGTAGGAGACTGGAGCAACAACACTTAAGGATTTACAGTGTTTTGTACGCAGTTTGGATTATTTTTCTCTAGACTAATATAGCCCATGGTTGGGGAAAGAGAATAAATTCTATTCTGAAAGCAATTTATGAAACGAGCTTTGTGTTGATGGAGATTGCAATTTCAGAAAAGGTGATCAAAGAATTCTGTTGATAGGTTTATGTCCAGTAAAAATCTCAGGGAAGTGAGAAGGCATCCTAGGCTTTTTTTTTTTTTTTTTGTGAAGAAAAAAAGAGGATGTAAATAGCATGTAAGGGAAAGTTTCTGTGACGGGTGCATCTGTGCACTTTGTAGCGGCGTGGCAATGCTAGAGAGGAATTAGTGAGAGAACACTGGTGACAAGCGAGGTCAGAAAGGTCATCCCACCTACAATCACTAAACCTGACACTATCCTGGATGCCAAGAAATGCTTGCTGAAAGGAGCCTGATATGACTGTCTCCTGAGAGGCCCGGTCAGAGCCTTACAAATACAGAGGCAGATGCTCACAGCCAACCATTGGACTGAGCATGTGGTCCCCAATGGAGGAGTTAGAGAAAGGACTAAAGGAGCTGAAGGGATTTGCAACCTCACAGGAAGAACAACAATATCAACCAGCCATATCCCCCCAGAGCTCCCAGAAACTAAGCCATCAACCAAGGGGTACAAATGGTTCCAACCGCACTTGAAGAGGATTGCCTTGTCAGGCATTAATGGGAGGAGAGGTCCTTTGAAAGCAGGATTGATGCCTCAGTGTAGGGGAATTAAGGGGGGAGGTGGGAGAGGGGTGGGTGGAGGAACACCCTCATAGAAGCAGGTAGAGGGAGAAAGGGATAGTGGCTATCCCGGAGCGGGGAAACTGGGAAAGGGGATAGCATTTGAAATGTGAATAAAGAATATGTCCAATTAAAAAAAAGAAAAGAGAAAAGAAAAGAAAGGTTTGCTCTGAGCTTTCTGGGAACAGGTCCCAGGAAACTCAGACTGGCTTCAAACACATCAAAGCAGGCCTTAAGCTTCTCATTTCCTGCCCCCACATCTCAAATGCTCTCATTTCCGGCAAGTATGGCCACACGGAGCTAGACGGAAAGAATGATTTGCGTGAGACATGTTTCCTTGAGGTTAGTTTGATTATTTTTCACTGCTATTACCTTTCCTATCTCCACAGGAGGCTATGCTTTCTCATCAAATTGTTAGCCTGGCTCATGATGTAATTTGCATTGCAACCAAGTAAATGTTCCAAATTCATCTTCTTCAAAGAAATCTGCCTTAAAAGGTGAAATTAGGCTGAGAGGCCACACTTGAATTATTTCCACTCTTTGACCATTACAAACTATGGATCTATAAAAGCTATATGTATAATAATATCTAATGCTTTGTATGCTATTTTGAAAATGGTATGTTATTAACCTTGTAATACCTCCTCCAACCCCCCCTGCTCCTTCCCCATGCAAATCTTATGCTCTATGAAACCATATCAGGGATAGTCTCATACTGAAAAGAATTCGATTCTTGTTATCTTTTCTTTAACTATTTATTTTTAAAATTTTATGTGTATATTTTGCCTGCATGTGTGTATATATTCAACATCCATGTCTATTGTTATCAGAAGAAAGAAGAGGATGCCAGATCTTCTGGAACTGGAATTGCAAACAAGCCACATGATGTGGGTGCTGGGAAACAAGTCTTAAGTGTTTTGCAAAAGTGGTAACTAGTTTTAGCCCAAGTTTAGTTGGAGTTTAGCCTGGTTTGGCTGGAGCCATTCTCTCCAGTCCAATCTGCTTATCTTTATTGCTTTCAATTAAGGCTGCTCTTTTCCTATGCTCAAGTTTATTGTTCCTCCAATTATTGCTTTTTCTACAGCCTCCAGTTTCTACTCTACCACAGAATTGTTTCCATCAAACAAATGGATTTTAGCAGATCTTCTTCTAAGCCAGTACGAGACATCTGTTCATCTTTCTGCCACCCAAATTGTCAGTGGGTGGAGATAACAGTGAACCAACTACAGAAAGACTGACTTCCACCAGATAGAAGCCTGAACTCCATAAATCTTGCTTAAGAATTCCCCTGTCTCACACCTGCAGTCTCTGGACCACTGGTGCCCAGTGTCCTGATGACAGCTCTCTTAGTACTGTATTGTTCAGATCTGTTCGTATCAGTGAGTGACTGGCTTTGGGTACAGAGCAGAGTTAACACCGTGTGGAAGCTTCTTGTAGTCTCTGCTATCCAGTCAATATGATAAAAACAGTGCTAAAGAATCATTCAGATGGCTGTTGTGAAGATGGGTCACTGTTCAGAACAAACACTGTTTCATTTCAGAAAAGGATGTACCTACTGCATTTAGACTTCACTGAGATACAAAACTTAAGGCCACAATGATCATGTTAACAATGCATGCAGCTTTGGAATACACACTGAAATAAAGTAAAGGAAATACAAAGAAGAACTTGACATGCATGAAAAGAAAAAAAATAAATGCTTCAAAATAAGAATGATGCCATTTCAAACTATATATAATCAGACTGAAGTAAACTTATGTATCCTGATAAAAATTTGCTTCTGTTGTGTTATATAACATAAAAAGACATGACCTAGGCAGAAGATGAGATTCACAGAAAGTAGAAATTTTATGACCAATAAAATAAAATAATCAGGATCATGGAAGAAGGCTTGTGAGCCTGTACCCAACTGAACACATTTGAGCTATAAAAAAATTATTTAAAACTGTAAATAAGTTTAGATAATTCTTCCCTTTAAAAATAAAATAGACTTCAAAATAAATGAGTATTTTCATAAATCTGTCAACATATGCAGATATAACATGCAATAAAAATCAAATTTTTACTTGGATCTGGTGGTGCCTAACTATAGTCAATCACAGTTACTCAGGATGCTGAGGCAGGAGAATTGCAAGTTCTACTTTCTGTGAATTTCATCTTCTGCTTAGGTCATGTCTTTTTATGTTATATAACACAACAGAAGCAAATTTTTATTAGGATACATAAGTTTACTTCAGTCTGATTATGTATAGTTTGAAATGGCATCATCCTCAAGTTCTCTGTCTGAGCTTTAGAGTGAATTAAAGACCAGCTATAGTACGTTGTCATTACTCTGACAGGAGTTTAACCACAGGACTGTGGCTACAACTCAATAGTAAAGCACATACCTAGCATGAATGACACACAGTAAGTTGGATTTCTAATATTACAAAATAAAAATAAAAACTAGGACTACTAGCTTTATTAGGCACAGAGCAGAATTTTTTTAGCATCACGGTGGCATCAACCAAAATTCATGATAAACCTGGTGATTACTTTTGTCATCACAGGCTCTTTGATTTTGGAAATTAAAAAATACCATTAAGATTAAAAGTGTTTGTGGCCTAAACATACACAAAACAATAACTTTTCTCTCTTAATAGACTATAAGAGAAAACTTAAGGTAGCAAGATCATATGGTGGAATATAATGAATCCTAAGCAGAAGAAAGTTTCAAAACAGTACAAGTGCATGTTTCTTGGATGTTTAAGAGTTAGATTATTGTTACAGAGTTTATAACAAATTAATAATTAAAGTTTGATGTTTTTACTGGGACTCCTGATCAATTTATAGTTCTACATATAAACCCAAAGAAGCTAATATTTAAATAAGGTTAACTAGATGTCTTTTTTGGAAAACATTGATTCAGAATATTGTAGAGCAAGTGTTAGCAAACTTTTCCTCTAGTAAAAAGATTTTTTATATTTTTAAGACTATAAAATAATTCTCTCTTTCTCTCTCTCTCTCTCTCTCTCTCTCTCTCTCTCTCTCTCTCTCTTTCTCTCTCTGACTCACTCTCTCTCTGACTCACTCACTCTCTCTCTTTCACACATACACACACACACACACACCTATAGTCATATATGCATAAATACAATCTGCTCAGTCTGTACATTTTAATGTTTGTATGCTGCTTGTGATTTACATTTTGTAGTTTGAGTTTTGACATTTCCTTAGCCTGCTAACATATATAAATGTAGGGTGTGTGTGTGTGTGTGTGTGTGTGTGTGTGTGTGTGTAATGGTAATTTTAATAATGACAGTCCCCATAGGCTTATAAACTTGAATGTTTAGCCATTAGGGAGTAGTGCTACAGGACAGAGAAAAGGTGTGGCCTTGGAGAAGGTGTGTTTCTGGGGCTTTCAGATGCTCAAGCTAGGCCCATTGGCTCTTTCTCGTCCTGCTGTCTGTGGACCCAGATGCTACCCCTCCAATACCATATCTCCCTGTGTGCTGCCATGCTTCCTGGCATTATTGCTAATAATGAATAAAACCTCTGAACTGTAAACCAGCCCCCAATTAAATGCTTTCTTTTATTAGAGTCACCATTGCAAAGATATCTCTTCAAAACAATCAGACACTGACTAAGTTATGTGTGTGTGTATGTGTGAATGTGTGTGTGTGTGTATGTGTACATATACATACATATGCTTTTTAATGTAAAATGAAATGGTAATCTTTCAGACAGTACTTCCACATTTTGAGGCTCTGACTATTTTATAGACTTAAATCTTATAAACATAGAAGCTGTGTGCAAGTCCTAATGAAGCTAATGCTGAGCACTAATAATTTCAAATATATAATCACAGTCTCCCAGTGTCCCTTATCTTAAATAACATATATTTGTTTTAGGAACTTAGGGTTTAAAGTCAAAAATATAAATGTAAAATGCCAACCATTGCTGGCAATTTCAGCCTTCTGAAAGTCCACTACTACTGACTCTTTCCCAACCAGTCTGTCTCTCCAAAATAAACAGAATTTCATTCCCTGATTTGATCTTTATAGTGCTGTGGGTTGTGTCTCTTTGTATGCAGATAAAGAGAAAAACTCCAATTACTGATGTTGTAGATTAGCTTTAGATTATACTCTCCTAGGAACATTTTACAAGCAAAACCTTGGGGCTTACATTTATAAAACTATATAATATTTTTAATGCATTTCTTCATCTGAATACAGTGGTGATTATGCAATAAAACAAAGACAAAATCAGTAGTAATGAATTACATAAGTGATACCTCCAGCACACTTCATATCAATAGCAAGAAAAATTATCTTCCCATGGGAGAAATATAGGCATATTTAATGCCTACCAGATGAGTCATTTATATTTATGTGAGGATTTTCATTTTTCTCTAAACAGAACTTATAGAATTAATGCTATTAGACCATGCCATATCTGAGAGTTGAAGAAAGTGTTTTCAGGAAGCTATGGAACTTGACCAAGGCTATCTGATGGATAACTTTTCTCTCCCTTCAATTCAGCATCAGCAGAATACTATCAACCTAATCCAGTGTGAAGAGAGAGAAATCTGAGCACTCTATAGTGCATCACATGCTAAGGATGAAGTATAATTTAAGGTTGGTTAAATAGAATAGCAACAGAAATTGCCATTTTCCATTACAGAAACCTCACATTACTCTCATTGACTAGCATATACTGTTTGTTTATTCTCTAGAACACTACTGTGCCCCTTGACAGACAGTAAAGATTTGTCAACACTATCTTTGACCTCAGGTGCATATGTGAATTGGTAAAAATGAGCGATGAATGCAGATGTCCCAACTGGGTGGGACATAATGTAAATGTTATACATTCAGTGAATATATGATGCAGATTGTCATCTGAACATCACTTGCTGTCTGCAGTGTCAATAGGCACACAATTTGAGCAGAGGAAAAACCATCCAAGTGTTTGACATAACATTCCATAGTAGACAGTACAGAGAGCAATATTGCTATTTATTCATGTGTCCACATAATAATTGATAGTTGTTGCCTTGAGGATTTTTTTCTCACTAACCACCCACTGGATATCTAATAATCTAGCAATTAGGTGTTCAGTTCTGACACCAAGTACCTAATTTTAGACCAGATCTCAGCAGTGGAGACTCACCAGGATGTTCCAGCTCCTATGCCAGTCAAAAACGGATTACCATCTTACCTGCACTGCCACAGGAATAGTTACAAGTTTGGAGTTTCATATGACCCATGCTGTCAGTGGGATGATTCTATACCTTTATTCTTTTAAATATTTTCTTTATTTACATTTCAAATGTTATCCCCTTTTCTCATTTCCAATCCAAATCCCCCATCCCATCTCCCATCATCCTGCTAACTAAACCATCCATTCCTGTGTCCATGTCCTGGCATTCCCTTATAATGGGGCATCCAGGCTTCACAGAACCAAGGCCTTCTCTCATTGATGTCCAACAAGGCCACCCTCTGCTACATATGCAGTGGGAGTCATGGGTCCCTCTATGTGTACTCTTTGATTGGTGGTTTATTCCCTGGGAGCTCTGAGGGTACTAGTTGGTTCATATTGTGGTTCCTCCTATGGGATTGCAAATCCCTTCAGCTACTTGGATCTTTCCTCTAGCTCTTCCATTGTATACACTGTGTTCTCAGTCCAGTGGTTGCCTGAGAGCATCCCACTATGTATTTGTCTGGCGCTGGCAGAGCCTCTTGGGAGACAGCTACATCAGGCTCCTGTCAGCAAGCACTTGTGGGCATCCACAATAGTGTCTGGGTTTGGTAACTGTATATGGGATGGATCACCAGGTGGGGCAGTCTCTGGATGGCCTTACTTTCAGTCTCTGCTCCACAATTTGTCTCTACAACTCCTCTCATGGTTATTTTGTTCCCCCTTCTAAGAAGAACAGAAGTACCCACACGTTAGTCTTTCTTCTTCTTGAGCTTTGTTTCATCTGTGAATTATATCTTGAGTATTCCTAGCTTCTGGTCTAATATCCACTTATCAGAGAGTACATACAATGTGTGATTTTTGTGATTGGGTTACCTCACTTTGGATGATATTTTCTAGTTTCATCCACTTGCCTAAGAATTTCATGAATTCATGGATTTTAGTAGCCGAGTAGTGCTTCATTGTGTAAATGTACCACATTTTCTATATCCATTAATCTGTTGAGGGACAGCTGAGTACTTTGCAGCTTCCGGATATTATAAATAAACCTGCTATGAACACACTGGAGCAGGTGTTCTTATAACATATTGGAGCATCTTTTAGGTGTATGCCCAGGAGTGGTATAGCTGTGTCCTCAGGCAGTACTATATCCAATTTTCTGAGCAATCGCTAAACTGGTTTCCAGAGTGGTTGTACTAGCTTGCAATGCCAGCAACAATGGAGGAGTGTTCCTCTTTCTCAACATTCTCACCAGCATATGCTGTCATCTAAGTTTTTTTTATCTTAACCATTCTGACTGGTGTGAGATGAAATCTCATGGTTGTTTTGATTTATATTTCTGTGATAACTAAGGATGTTGAACATTTCTTTAGTTGCTTCTCAGTCATTTGGTATCTCGCAGTTGAGAATTCTTTGTTTAGCTCTGTAGCCCATTTTTTAAATAAGGCTATTTGATTCTCTTGAGTCTAACTTCTTGAATTCTTTGTATATATTGGATATTAGTCCTCTATCAGATGTAGGATTGGTAAAGATCGTTTACCTATTTGTTGGTTGCCATTTTGTCCTATTGAAAGTGTCCTTTACCTTACAGAAGCTTTGCAATTTTATAAGGTCCCATTTGTCAATTCTTGATCTTAGAGTATAAGCCATTGGTGTTCTATTCAGGAAATTTTCCCTTGTGCCCATGTACTCAAGGCTCTTCATCACTTTCGATTCTATTAGTTTCAGTGTATCTGATTTTATGTGGAGGTCTTTGATCCACTTGGACTTGAGCCTAGTACAAGGAGATAAGAATGGATCAGTTTGCATTCTCCTACAGGTTGACTGCCTGTTGAACCAGCATCGTTTATTGAAAATGCTATCTTTTTTTTTCCTCTGGATGGTTGCAGCTCCTTTGTCAAAAATCAAGTGACCATAGGTATGTGGGTTCATTTCTGGCCTTCAATTCTATTTCATTGATCTACCTGCCTGTCACTGTACCAGTACCATGCAGTTTTTATCACTATCGATCTGTAGTATAGCTTGACATCTGGAATACTCATTCACCCAGAAGTTTTTTTGTTTTTGAGAATAGTTTTAGCTATCCTGGGTTTTTTGTTATTACAGATGAATTTGAGAATTGCTCTTTCTAACTCTATGAAGAATTGAGTTGGGATTTTGGTGGGGATTGCAATGAATCTGTAGAATACTTTTGGCAAGATGGCTATTTTTACTATATTAATACTGCCAATCCATGACAATGGGAGATCTCTCCATCTTCTGAGATCTTCTTATATTTATTTCTCCAGAGAATTGAAATTCTTGTCATACAGAACTTTCCCTTGCTTAGCTAGAGTCACCCCAATTTATTTTATATTATTTGTGTAATATAAAACTGTTGTAAAGGGTGTTATTTCTCTAATTTTTTTCTCAGCCTGTTTAAGGAAACATTTTGCCAAGGAAAACTTAGATGTGTCTCAGAAAGAGCCAAGAAGAACAGATACACAGAATAAGGTGATGGAGCATGGGAGGCAGAGCTTTAATGATTTCCCTGGACATATTTCCCTGCATGTACATGATGTTTCCATCACCAAGCTGTCAACATGACAATTCTTTACATAGGGATGACTGATCAAATCATAACGGTGCTCGAACTCAATAGTCCAACCTCTGCTTTCTCACAATTACCCCTCCATTTTGAAATAGATATCAGATTCATCACATCAAAGTAAACCCATGTTAATTATCAATAAGTTAAGACACATTATGGATGAGAAAATTGTGTTGAGAACCAGAGTCAAAGCCCAGTTTTCTTTTACTCTAACAAGTGACTACATACAAAATACTTAGATCAATTATTCATTGTTAACAGTATTCGAAGGAACCCCCTTCATTACATGGTGTTTAATTGCTGGTAAAACTAAACTAAACTAAACTAAAAGTCATGGCTCTTACCATTAGTTACCCTGATGAAGGAATATAAAAGCTAAAAAGCTTTGTCCAGTAAAATAATTTAAAATTTTCCTGCAAGGAAATATCCCATACAAAGTTGGTCTTTATAAAATACTATGAAATCATACTATGAAGTAACACAGAAATCTCACCTTTCTATTTCCCCTGAACAAGTCCTCCCAGAACCTCTCATTTTCTCAGATTCTCCCAGAACATCCCAGATTCATGCACTATTCTAAATTTAACAAATTCAATTGGGTTGACTGGTATGTGTATTCATAAAGAGCCATCCACCAGAGCCTGGGTAAACTTATACAGTGTGCCTCCCTAAGCAGAACCAGTGCTCTGTCTAGCAGCAGCCATCAACTGCCAAAGATTCCTCAGCTGGGAGGTAGGACCTTGTTAGTCTTCCCACCAAAATTTTTGACTGGCTTGATCTTATGAAGCTTTTTTGCATGCTGACAGTCACCCTTTGCAACAAGCCTATCAGTCTGTAAAACAGTGCTTGGCAATGATCCTCTGCAACCTTTCACTTTTAGACTATTTCTACTCCCTCTTCCCATACTATTCTATTATAGAAACCCCCAAAGACAGTGAAAATTAGTCGTATTAAGTAAGGGGAAGCACAGTAATGAACTCTACTCCCTATTCAAGAAAAATGAATTGAAAGCTCGCTCAGGGTATATGTAGCATCATATAAACCATGTCACATAATTCCATTGTATTTCACAGGAAAAATATTTGACAACTAAGCTAGATTGACTCAACAATGAAAACAAATCAGTCAAATCTATTGTTATTAACAAAGACATATAATCTAAACAGAATAAAACATATTTCTATGCAATTTAAGATCGATTCACAATGTTCTGACTTCTCAGAAATAAGAGTTGGCCTCAAAGAAGAAAAAGAAATAAACATCAAAGAAGAAAAAGAAATAAACATCAAGGATTCAGGAAAGAATGGATGAAAAAGAAATTTGCTATACGAAGATTATATAATTGAGTACACACAAAAATAATTTTGAATAGTCTAAGTGTTGTCAATTCTTGGTTGAAGAGATGTCTCAGCTATGAATGTACGTACTTCTCTTGGAAAGACATAAGTCCACTTCACAGTGCCTACATCAAGTTGTTCACAAATACCTGTAACTCCAGGATCACAGAAACCTTTGTGACTGACTAGCTGTATAGTTGTTGTCACACACACACACATACACACACACACACACACACAAGCAACTAATAACAAAAATAAACTTACAGATTTGTATATGATATATAATGATAAAAGCATACATATTTACTTCTAGTACGTTTGAGTCACAGGTAAGAAGAACTAAGAATGCTATGGGTTCCAGTATAGCCTGATCTACATAGTGAGTAGGGAGAGATACAGACTTAAGACCCTGTCTCAAAATAATAAAGAATAATTAATTCCAACATGGTTTAAAGTTCTAAAGTCATATGGAAATCAGTTCTAAAACTAGACATAATTTAATTTTAGGGCTTTTTAAAAATTCTATTCAGTTTTATTAAAATCTGTTTTAATTAAAATTATGGATTCTGTTTAATTTAATCTAATAATGGTAAAAATATGTCCCCAAAGCTCAGCAATATATTGTCCAGTTGTACTCTATTGGCTTTTACACAATCTGAGCATTAGGTTATGTCACTGCTTAATGAAGAGTGACCTCACAAATCCATCAGGAATTTTGGTAAAGTAACTAGAAGTTTGAAATTGAACTCTGGATAGCCATGGTTATTATATAAGTAATGGGCAATATACAATGGTGACAGAAAATGCTTTGCACTAAATGTTGCAATTTATTTTCCCTTTAACTTTCTAAACTAAGAGATATAATCAAGATTCTTAAACCAGCCTCAGTAACACTAAGCACGTTTTTCAAAATAGCCTGAAAATCTCTTGGTGAAATTATAGACTTAATTTTGAAACATTAAGTTTCAGGCTTCCCATTGTGAATTCCATGAAAAAAGCCCAATAACAGAGCTTAGGACAAGACTTAGAGAGTCTAAAACTGCCTAAGATAAAGCAGAATGCAATATCCTTTAATTAAAATATTAAAAAACCCACTGGAACATATGAGCTAGTTTATAGAACATTCTTCAGCTTCAGGATAGTTGAAAAATAGTTGTATAATTCATCACCTTCAAATACATACTCACAGCTCTCTTCAAGTATGTATTTTTATAATAAGATAAACTGGGGAATTATTATTCATGGGAAAGAGAAGCCTGTATCTTCCTTTTTATTTTTAACAAAAAGGAAGAGCCAGAGCAGAGCCACAGTTAACATGGTTAAATCAGATTTATTCAGATTTATTGAGTGATAGAAATTCAGGATAGGACTGACTGCTGTGTTCTGAATTTACAGGATTAATTGGCAGTTCACAGTAGGGGGACAATGTGGGGTCAGTGGGTGAAAAGCTGCTAAGAGAAACAGTAGATGCTGTCTGAAGCAGCCCAGCAGATTCCTTGCTATAGACAAGCAAAAGGGACCAGAAATCATCAGGCAGATCTTGGAAGGCAAGGAACCCAAACAAATTATCAAAGTGGGGTTCTCCTTAAGCTGACATAGCAGGATGCTGACAAGAATACATAAGTCTGAAGGTTGAATCAAATTTGAAAGGCTCAGGGGAAGTTGAGGGAAGTTCAATTCAGGAAAGAAATCTGTGACCTTAGGATAGGAGCTTTGTAATAACAACTGGGTTCCTAGTGAGAGTTCCCAGGCAATCTGCATATCAGAGCATGTTGCATGAAAAGATCTGTCTTCCTGACCTTGCTTAGAGTATTCTTTGACACAGGAGAACAATTGATCTTGCTTTCCCTGTGTTCCAACATGCAGCGTGAATATAAAGTACATATTTAGCAGTTTATCACAGAGGAAGTTAAACACTATTTACAAATAGATATTTCATATAATGATAATTTTCTTCATGAATTCATTCTTAAAATTTTAATTAAGTAACCATTATGGCCCAGACATTCCTCTAGGTTCCAGATAAAATATTAAGATTCCAATGATCAGAGACAAGGTGAACACACACAGGAAGAATGTATAGGACTTGGTGAGTAATCCCTGTCTCTGCATAAACAGTTCCTGTAATCCACTCATGTCCCCACACCCTATCACACATAGGCACACTGTATTTGAACTTCATAGAAACCCAATCCCCTGGAAATAAGTAATCCTAGTTAATGCACATGTTATTTCATTTCAGTAACTAAAACAATAGGAATCTTATATAAACAACATGGATTATTAATTATAAAATCAAATTTATTTATTTATTTGTCTATTTATCTATGTATTCATTTACATTCCCACCACTGTTTCCTTTATTCCTTTCCTCACAGTCCTCACCCCTACGTCCCCTTTCCCCCTTCCCATCTGCTCCTTCTCTTCTCTTCAGAAAAGGGCAGGCCTAGCAAATTTTATACAGCTCTTACCTATAATTAAACAAATTTGAAACCATGACATAATTGCCCAGGAGGATGGAGAAATTTGATGAGGACACACAATAAAATGAATACAAAAGGAGACAAAATAGAATTCTTTGAACAATGCAAGTTCTGTGCCTATGAAGTTTTCATGTGGGATAAGAAGTTTTATGGGCGCCGGGCAGTGGTGGCGCAAGCCTTTAATCCCAGCACTTGGGAGTCAGAGGCAGGTGGATTTCTGAGTTTGAGGCCAGCCTGGTCTGCAGAGTGAGTTCCAGGACAGCCAGCACTATACTGAGAAACCCTGTCTTGAAAAACCAAAAAAAATTAAAACAAATTAAAAGACAAACAAAAACCAAGAAGTTTTATGGGTTTGTTGTTTTGTCTTCACTCTGACTGCATGGCAGTGTTGGCTTTGAGGAGTCTAGGCCCTGGTTAAAACTACTCCAGGTATAGGAAATAGATTGTTTCTATACAACAGTAACACTATGAAAGATAGCTGCTCTCAAGTTAGACTTGGCATGCCTGGAGCCAACTCATATGAACAGGTTCTTTGGGCTATTCCCAGCTTTCCCTTTTCAGCATTCTGAGCATATATATATATATACATGTATATACATGTATATATACATTTTTATTCCTAGGTGTTTTTATCTGAGGCCTTAGGCAGGGATCTTCAGGTACTTTTGCTGAGTCCTCTGTGTGTCATTGTTATTCTTCAGGTTAAACTCCAGAAGCAAGCTACTACATTAATGCATCTTCACAGTGTTCTTTCCTTATTCAGCTAAACCTTAACGATGTAAACCAATCATGTCTACTTCACGTTCATCCTTTCCATCTTTGAAACCAGTACCTCTCAGTCTGTGGTTTACAAGTCCTTTGACAAACCTCTCTCTCCAAAACGATTCACATTATGATTTAAAATACTAGCAAAATTACTCTTATGAAATAGCAGCAAAAGTAATTTTATAGTTGTGGGTCACTACAACGTGAGGAGCTATATTAAAAGTTGCAGCATTGGAAAGGTTAAGAAGCAGCGTTTTAATAGTCATGCTGCTATCTGAAGCTAAGCATGTCCCAAAATGTGTCTACTCTTTTTTTCTGCAGTTTTTTTTATTTTTTTATTTTCTATATTCTATGTTTACATTCCAAATGATTTTCCCTTTTACAGTTCCCCCCTTCCCATAAGTTCCCTAACCTCTCTTCCCTCCGCCCATTCTCCTATCAACCCCCTCCTACTTCTTTGTCCTGGTACTCCCCTACAGTGCTGGAACAAGCCTTTTCAGGACCAGGGACCTCTCCTTCCTTCTTCTTGGGAGTCATTGGATATGAAAATTGTGTCTTGGGTATTCAGAGTTTCTGAGCTAATATCCACTTATCAGTGACTGTGTTCTATCTGTGTTCTTTTGTGGTTGGGTTACCTCACTTAGGATGATATTTTCCAGGTCCAACCATTTGTGTAAGAATTTCATGAATTCATTGTTTTTAATTGCTGAGTAGTATTCCATTGCGTAAATATACCACATCTTCTGTATCCATTCCTCCATTGAGAGACATCTGGGTTCTTTCCAGCTTCTGCTATTATAAATAGGCTGCTATGAACATAGTGGAGCATGTGTCCTTATTGCATGCCAGGAAATCCTCTAGGTATATGCCCAGGAATGGTAATGCAGGATCCTCAAGAAGTATTATGCCAAGTTTTCTGAGGAACAGCCAGACTGACTTCCAGAGTGGTACTAACTTGCATTCCCACCAGCAGTGGAGGAGTGTTCCTCTTTCTCCATATCCTCGCCAACACTTACTGTACCATGAATTTTTAATCTTAGCCATTCTAACTGGTGTAAGATGAAAAAATCTCAGGATTGTTTTGATTTGCATTTCCCTAATGACTAATTATGTTGAACATTTCTTAAGGTACTTCTCAGCCATTAGAAGTTCTTCGTGTGAAAATACTTTGTCTAGCTCTGTATCCTATATTTTAATAGGTGTTATTTGGCTCTCTGGCATCCACCTTCTTGAGTTATTTGTATATATTGGATATTAGTCCTCTGTAGGATTTAGGGTTGATGAAGATCCTTTCCCAATTTGTTGGTTGACATTTTGTCCCCTTGACAGTGTCCTTTGCCTTACAGAAACTTTGTAGTTTTATGAGGTCCCATTTGTCAATTCTTGATCTTAGAGCATAAATTATTGGTGTTCTATTCAGGAACTTTTCCCCTGTGCCCATTTCCTCAACGGTCCTCCCCAGTTTCTTTTCTATTAGTTTTAGTATGTCTGGTTTTAAATGGAGGTCCTTGATCCACTTGGAGTTGAGCTTGGTACAAGGAGATAAGAATGGATCAATTCGCATTCTTCTGCAGGCTGACCTCCAGCTGAGCCAGCACCATTTGTTGAAAAAGCTTTCTTTTTTCCACTGGATGGTTTCAGGTCCTCAAGTGACCATAGGTGTGCGGGTTCATTTCTGAGTCTTTAATAGTATTCCATTGATCTACCTGCCTGTCACTGTACCAATACCATGCAATTTTTAACACTATTGCTGTGTAGTACTGCTTGAGGCCCAGTATACTGATTCCCCCGGAAGTTCTTTTACTATTAAGAGTAAATAGCAATATTGTAAAGTGTAATATTGAGGTCCTTGGTCCAGAGAAGGTTCCATGCCCCAGTGTAGGGGAATGCCAGGACAGGGAAGCAGGGTTGGTGAACAGAGTGTGGGGGTAGGGGGGCTAGGGGGGTTGGTGGGGAAACCAGCAAAGAGAATAACATTTGAAATGTAAATAAAGAAAATATCTAACTAACAAGAAGGAAAACAATTGGTGATGTCCTGTCGCTGGGGAGTAGCCATGTGGTTTATGGAAATTAAAATTTTATATGAACTGAAGGTCAAGGAAAAAAATTCCCACCCATACTCTATGATGGATTGAATGATTAGAATGTCATCAGTGTTTTAGAGACAAGGTCTCACTATGTTATCTAGGCTGAGCCAGAACTTTCAACCTTCCAGCCTCAGCCTTGCAAGTGTATAGGACAGTAGGTATGCACGGCTTCACACAATCTATGTTTTTCTGAGATCCTAACTCCAAGCATTTCTCTTAGTCTTTTGGTAAGAAAACTTTCTCAGCAATGCCAAAAAACTTCCATTCAACCCCACAGGAGAGAACAACTGGACTGGATAAGCAGTCAATTAACCTAAATTATCAGCTCTGTCTGATTGATTGGACTTGGGTCAGATGCCCATGCCTGAATCAATCTATTTGTCTTAAGTAGCTGCAGCTGCAGCTTTGGCTGGAATTACTGGATGGAGAAGTCGTGGAAATATTCTTTGCAAAATGAATATATTTGAGGCAAAGAGAACAATGAGCATATATGGAAGAGAAAAATCATCAATATTTGATTTTCTCCTAACCTAAGTATGTGTTTTACCGTAGTTCCCACAATACACATGGAATGCAATCTCTGATAAGTGGATATTAATTAGCCCAGAAGCTTTGAATACCCAAGGCACAATTAGCATAACAAATGACTTCCATGAAGAAGTAAGGAGAGGGTTCTGATCCTGGAAAGGCTTGATCTAGCATTGGAGGGGAGTATCAGGACAGAGAAAAAGGAAAGAGGTGATTGGAGAATGGGTGGAGAGAAGAAGGTTTAAGGAACATATGGGGAGGGGGGAACTGGGAAAGGGGAAATAATTTGGAATGTAAACAAAGAATATAGAAAATAAAAATATATAATAATAATAATAATAAATATTGCCCTTCATGGGCAATATTCTCTCCACCCATTCTCCAATCACCTCTCTCCTTTTTCTGTCCTTATATTCCCCTCCAATGCTAGATGAAGCCTTTCCAGGATCAGGACCCTCTCCTTACTTCTTCATGGGAGTCATTTGTTATGCTAATTGTGCCTTGGGTATTCAGAGCTTCTGGGCTAATTAATATCCACTTATCAGAGATTGCATTCCATGTGTATTCTTTTGTGATTGGGTTACCTCACTTAAAATGATCTTTTCCAGATCTAATCATTTGCTTAAAAATTTCGTGAATTCATTGTTTTTAATTGCTGAGTAGTATTCCATTGTGTAAATATACCACATCTTCTGTATCCTTTCCTCCATTGAGTGACATCTGGGTTCTTTCCAGCTTCTGGCTATTATAAGAAAGGCTGCTATGAACATAATGGAGCATGTGTCTTTATTGCATGCCGAGGAATCCTTTGCGTATATGCCCAGAAGTGGTATAGCCAGGTCCTCCGGAAGTGTCATGTCCATTTTTCTGAGGAACCTCCAGACTGATTTCCAAAGTGGTTGTACCATCTTACAATCCCACCAGCAGTGGAGGAGTGTTCCTCTTTCTCCACATCCTCGCAAACACCTGCTGTCTCCTGAGTTTTTTAACCTTAGCCATTCTGACTGGTGTGAGGTGAAATCTCAGGATTGTTTTGATTTGCATTTCCCTAATGACTAATGATGTTGAGCATTTCTTAAGGTGCTTCTCAGCCCTCCGAATTTCTTCAGGTGAACATTCTTTGTTTAGATTTGTACCCCATTTTTAATAGGGTTATTTGGTACCCTGGGGTCTAACTTCTTAAGTTCTTTGCATATATTGGATATTAGCCCTCTATCAGATGTAGGGTTGGTGAAAATCTTTTCCTAATTTGTTGGTTGCTGTTTTGCCCTTTTTGCCGTGTCCTTTGCCTTACAGAAACTTTGTAATTTTATGAGGTCCCATTTGTCAATTCTTGATCTTAGAGCATAAGCTATTGGTGTTCTGTTCCGGAACTTTTCCCCTATGGAAGGGCAATATTTTTGACCAAGCTTGTAACACATTGACTAAAACAAAAAAAAAAAAAATCAAGCAAAACACAAGTGTAAGTGTCTATACAGGATTCAGGATACAAGGCTGTTTGCTGGTTAGAGGGAAGCTACTCCAACACCATCTGTATGCTACAAAGAAGCAAGTGAATGCTGACTGTACATTTTAAGGAAGTGTGGTTTGTCACTGAGGAAAATCCCTTCTAGTCTACTTGTTGACAAAGCTGATGCTATTAGTAAACTTGCACCAAAAAAAAAAAATCAAATCCAAAGGTTTTAAAACCTCCCATCTCCTAAGCCCATATATCTCCAGGCACTGACCAGATTGAGCCTCCCAAATGCCATGACCCTGTTGTCTGCCAGCCAGTGCCTTCTTGCTGACTCAAGCCTGCAGTAGCATCTGTACAGTCTGAGGCCTGGATGTAGCCTGCAGGCCTTCTCTCTGCTATGCTCAGTCAACACTCGGCCCTTTGTCTATTCCTTGAAAACTACCACCCAGACTGTGGCCTTTTGCTGTTCCCTGACAGGAAAATGTCCTGATCCTTTCTTCTAGTAGTCTGGTGAGGACCTGCCATTCCACCCTGATCCAGTCCAGCTTTTCTTTCCCACGTCTGCAGAGGTTTCTCAGTCTGTTTGTAAGAGGCCCCAAATCAGATGATCTATTAATAGGTCCTGTTATTTGTGATATATGAGAATATCAACAACTTCCTTAAACAACTATCTTTAAATAAAAAAAAAATCATAATATATTTTCCAGAATTTGAAATGCAACTATTTTTCATTTTCTGAATCAGACAGGTAAAATATCCTCCCTTCTCTATCACAAGCCACTATGCTCCTGAATGCATCTATGAGATCTGTACACTTAGGAAATGCAAGCCACAGAACTGGGCATGGTGACTGATCATCATGTCATTTCTGTGGTACTTGATATAACCCAGATGGAGTCTATGCTGGATTTGGCCTGTGGGGGATTGTACTGATTCACAGGTAGATATGGCAGGACTAGCCCACTCTAGGTACCACCATTCCCTATATAGTGGCTTTATGAATGGAAAATCTGACCTGACTGTAAGGCTTCCTTTTTTGCTCTCAACTGTGGACGTGACCAGCTCCCCAGTGTTCCTGCCACCTGTATTTTCCCACAATATGTACTTCCACATGCACTTATGAGCAAAAAACAAAAACAAAAACAAAACAAAGCAAAACACTTTCCTAAGTTGGTTTTGTAACGGCTTTTTAAAGAATCTCCATTTGTCAAAATTTTCTTTGTGCATAATATACTGCCATGTAACTCATACCACATGAAGACTGGGCTAGTATGTAATTCCGAGAAGTTAGCCTGAGATGCTGCAGCATTGCGAATGCCACTTCCATCTGAGTAATCCCGGCCATGCACATTGGAGCCAAGCAAACTCAGGTTTACACACACAACAACAACAACAACAAAAACCAAAACCACAACCAAACAAAACAAAATGTACCAAAAAATGGGATACAGTAGTTAAACCTGATCCAGTCTGCATTGGACCAAAAGCTTCGGTCACACAATGGCTACATATGTTTCATGTCAGGATATAAAATCATAAGGCTAGCAATGTGAGTTTGTTAGACAGTGCTTATAAGAATTCTTAATGGGGTAATTTTATTTCTGCTCTCTTGTTTATTCCCTACTCTCTCCATTAATGGTGTGTTATTTTGTGAAAACCAAAACATGGATGAAAAGTTTGTAGTCTTACTTGATTTACAGGCTCTTACTTGGTTTTGTGGGGTTTTTTGTGGGGGGGAGGGGACACCATGTTCTTTCATAACAAACATTTGAAGTATTCGCTGGATAGTTTTTCACTATCTTTCTTTAGACTGGTCTTCCCTGGTTTTCAGGTACACCTGCCCTTTCCTTTTACCTAGCTGTTACAGCTGTGTTGTGGGCCACTATTAGGGTTCTGCTGAGATCCTTTAAGGGAAAGCTACTTCCTTCCATAAAGAATGGACTCTATCTCTGGACCTCGGTGAAGATACAGCATTCTGGTATGTTCCAAAATGAGAAAATTATATACTATTATCTCCTTCCTTAAGTGTCAACCCAAGTGGGCCTGTCAGCCTGCTGGCACTAAGACCACCCTTCATGAAGGCTGATATACCTAAGCCATGTTAAGGAGATGGGAGGAAGGTGGAGGAAGGAAATAATATTATCCTAGGATATGAAGTTCCCCCAAACCACCTTTGACCCCTATGTCATAACTTTTCTCTTTCTTTTCTTTTCAGTATATTTTGGTGTTCAATACAGATGGAAGCCTTAGCATTCTTCTCTAGATATTCTGGTGTTTCTCACCTTTTCTCTGAAGCTATCTACCACAAACAAACCCAACTTCTACCGCATGGCTACATACAAATGACATGGTTTAATCTCTTCTTTTCCATTCTCTTCTTCTGGTTAGGTACAAACTTAGAAGTTTACCTAAGTCCTGCTGTTTTTTTTTTTTTTTTTTTTTCATCTGCTAATAAAGTTGTCCTTGTACTTCCTCTAAGTCCACTTGCAAATTTTTCTGTTGGTGAGAATAAGAAACTAGGAAAGAAGTCCCAACATCTCTAGAAGTTTAGAATAATATTATCCTAGGATATGAAGTTCCCCCAAACCACCTTTGATATGATCACTCATTCGAAGATCAATTATTTAATCTGTTCTCATTCTAAATTCTAGAAAATGAGATTAATATGAAGAAGGGTACTGTTTGTTTTTTGCTCCATATTGAGTACATGATATAGAAAAATATTGTTCTATCTTATGTATGGATTCTCATGCATATCTATGGAGGAAAAGGGAAGGGAGAGCAATGATTTCAAGCAATAAGTATGACATCCAAGAATCAGACAAATGCTAAAAATGAGGTAGCATAACAAAATGTAAGCTATGTAGTGAATCTGGTGAATTCTAGCTTTATTTCATAATTGTCCCTGGTATCAAAACTGCCAAAGACTTGCTGATAGGGATTAATGTATAGATTTACAGATTTCTTTTAAAATCTCTGATTTATAACCAATACTGGGTCAAGAAATGTGTCCTACTTATACTGCAGAGTCAAGAAATGACACAACATGGAGCAGAGACTGAAGGAAACGTCATCCAGAGATTGCCCCACCTGTGGATCCATCCCACACGTAGTCACCACAGCCAAACACTATTGTAGATCCCACGAAGTGCATACTTACAGGAGCCTGATATAGCTGTCTTCTGAGAGGCTCTGCCAGAGCCTGACAAATACAGAAGCAGATGCTTGCAGCCAACCACTGGACTGAGTATGGCATCTCCAATAGACGAGTTAGAGAAAGGACTGAATGAGCTGAAGGGGACTAAACCATCAACCAAAGAGTACAAATGGAGAGACCCGTGGCTTCAACTGCATATGTAGCAGAAGATGGCCTTGTCGGGCATCAATGGGAGGAGAGGCCCTTGTTCCTGTGAAGGCCGATGCCCCAGTGTAGAGGAATGCCAGGGTGGGGAGGCGGGAGTGGGTTCATGGGTGGTGAAACATCCTCATAGAAGCAGGAGGAGGGGAAAGGGGAGGGGGAGGTGATAAGAGTATTTCTGGCGAGGAAACTGGGAAAGGAGACAACATTTGAAATGTAAATAAAGAAAATATCTAATAAAAACAAAATGAAAAAGAAATGACACAACATAAATATGGCATATACCTTATCTTCAAATACTAAATCTTCTAGGCTAAATAGATAGCCCACTGGGTAAGGCACATATTGTGCAAGCCAGAGCATATGAGGCTAGATTTGTAGAAGCTCTGTAAATCACATGAGCACTTGTGGTGGCACACAACTATAATCCCAGTACTTATGCGGCCGATAAGAGACAGGAGAATGCCCACAAGCTCTTGGACCAAATAGCCTGGTGAATGCAGAAGTGAAGAACAGAGTCTTATTCTCAAATAATGTGCCAGATAGAAGAAACCACACTCCAGATTGTTCTGTGAATATGACATGGGCAAAATAACATGCATAGACCCATATTCACATACATGAGTGTGCACATATGCACATGCATAATGCATGTAAAATGACTTTCAAAAAAGTGACATTTATAAAAGTGGAATTGTCCTACATGTTAGTTAAATCCATGACTTTCACAGTGTCAGAATAACTCTAGCATGGTGCAAGCTTGTCATCTGAAGTTCCTGGTTAGCTGACAAAGTTGGATTTGCTTTTCCCAGATTTGTCTGTGCCCTCTGTGTCCTGCTGTCTAATTTACCCTTTGTAGGAAGACTGGAATTTGAAGGATGCATTGCACCTCCTGCCTCATTCATTTCCCATTTGCCAGATCCCATCTCCAGGATAAACTCTATTTCACATGAGAATACTGGGAGTTTGAGATGTGCTGGCAGATATGTTATTTGGGTAGTGGAGGAAACGGTCACTTTTCCAGGTTGGGCAACAGCTGCCCAAGATGCCGAATTGCTCTGATACCATCTGCTTAGCTGACCCACTAATCTACCAGCTGGTTTCCACAAACACCAGGATGATTTCCCGTTGGAAATTCTTGAAATATCTCTTACATCCATTAAAGGCAAGAACAGATGGTGGTTTCTTGAGACAGTGAAGGATTTAACTGATTCATTACTCATGTTGGGAACAGTGAGAACAACCAATTGGACTCTTATGCATTGATTTACTTTGCTTTTAAGTTACCAATTCCCAGTATGGGAAGAGATTCAGGCTTTAGAAATGGAAATATGCTTCTATGTGTCAGATGGTGTAGATTTGCAAGTATGTCTCAGGAAATAAGCTCACACAAGAATAAATTTCAGTAGCATCAAGGTCAAATCTTAGACCAGTTGTAATGGTGTTCATTACCATTCAGGTACCAAAGCAGCTTCAAGGACACTAAATGCAACAGATTTGACAGTGCATGCCAAAGCTTATAACAATGCCTCAAATAGGATTAACTCAGGAAACAATAGATGTCCTTATCCTGTTGCTGACAGAAATTGTAGGAGCTTGACTATAGTTTTAGTATCTTAGTGATCTGATCTGTTACCCCACAGGTTCAAGTGCTAAGTCTCACTCCCTAGTGGGTGGCTCTACTTGGGAGAAGTTGTAAGAACTTTAGAAGATTGGGCCTAGTTAGAGGCCTACAGAGGCAGGCTTTTGAACAACTCATCCCTCAACCCCTTCTGATCACCTTCTTCTCTTTGATTCCTGAGTACTATATAGTAAAGGGCTTTGCTTGGCCTTAGCCATCTACAGACCTGGCAGAGGGAAATAAATGAACCCTGAAACTCGGAGCTTCAATAAACTTTCCCTTCTTTCAATTAGTTGTCTTCAGTGTTTGTCAG
This sequence comes from Apodemus sylvaticus, assembly GCF_947179515.1. Taxonomy (NCBI): domain Eukaryota; kingdom Metazoa; phylum Chordata; class Mammalia; order Rodentia; family Muridae; genus Apodemus; species Apodemus sylvaticus. Next base: position 102,429,720 of record NC_067479.1, read on the forward strand.
AGAGATTAAAACTCTGACAGACATATTGGTAATTTGTCTACTACTTAAAGTCTATCTCTATTTATCCTAGTAATTTTTCTGTATTCATAACTATTTTATACTGACCTTGCCATTTTAATCCATCCCCTTTTGGCCCTTTGGGTTCTATTCATCTCCTTCTCATCCATCCCCCTTTTATTGGGTTGCAAGCAGAACTCTTCAAGACAGTGAGCTTGCTAAGGCATGCTATTTACCATCCATATCCCTGCCTCACCTGGTGGTCGTCCATATATCAAACAACCTCTTTGTCCCTTAAAGCTAGCCCTTCACTAGTTTTCCTTTAGCCCTAGTAGATTACTGATGCAGTCCATGCTGATGGTTAAAATGGGTTTACATGACCAAAAGCATGTAGAATTATATCTGAGGGTCTCTTCAGCTAAGAAAACCAGATGTATAGGACACAGTGAGCTTCCTGAAATAGCAATTTCTTTTTCTTTTTTTCTTTCTTTCTCTTTCTTTCTCTTTCTTTCTCTTTCTTTCTTTCTTTCTTTCTTTCTTTCTTTCTTTCTTTCTTTCTTTCTTTCTTTCTTTCTTCATTCCTTCCTTTCTTTCCTTTTACTCTTTCCTCTCTCTATCTCTATCTCTCTCTCCCTCCTCCCCGGAAGCTGGTAATAACCTGATTTTTATTTTGGGTTCAAATCTTTAAGAATCTGTCAATGAACACACACACTCACACAAACCTTACCCAGAAAGCAATTGAATAACTTTTTCAGAGGTTGGGGAGCTGTTTGGAAAATTTGCAGTGGTTCACAAAGAATCTTCCATTACACATGCCTCTAGGTCCTTGGGGCCCACTGAACCACACCAGCTCATTTTGCAAGCAATCTCCTAACTAAGTAAATTCTCCTTGGCTCCTGACAGGCTAACATAATGCATGGGGAAAATTAGAAGGTAGATCGACTTTGGTTTAAATCAGTGTTCTGACAGCAACTAACTGACACATCACTCAGCCTCTCAGAGGTGCAGTTTACTTACCTACAGAAAGGATATGGACATGTGGTTTATTCAGGATAATATATACAAACCAACTAGCAATGCATATTTGTTCTTTATCCCTATGAGGCATGTTCTGAACTCAGTAGACACTTCTTCTAGTGTTTCTCTAGGCACTTCTTTACATTACCTGGGGTTCCATCTCTGTGGATATTCTGTAAAGATATGCTACCAGGCACCATACAGTGATTATGGCAGTACAACTGGCTGGTTAAAAGTCAGCATGCTAAACTCAAATGAGCAAGCCAAGGAACTCGGGAGAAGCATATGTCCTGGGGACATATCTGGAGGAGTGAAAAACTGGGTCCTTGATGATTTCTCTTGTCTTAGGGTTTTTCAGAGAAAAAGTACTGGTAGAATCCCAGTGAGGATCATATATATGTATGTATGTATGTCTATATATATATATATATATATATATATATATATATATATATATATATTTGTGTTTACAATATGAACTTCGAATCCTACCAAAGCAGATAACCCTCTATCTTTTATAAGGCTTCAATTCATCAAGTTCTACACATGGGAATCTGTTAAGGTGAGATTAGGTTTTGCTGATAGCATAAATCTGAGATTAAGTCTAAAGACCTAAGAACCAAGAGTGCTCCTGTCTCAAAGCAAGGAAGATAGATGTCCCAGTTCAGAAAGAGTGAATTTTTCCATCTCTGCTTTTGTTCAACTCAGAGTTTAAGGAATTGAAGGATGCCTATCCACTTTGAAGAAGGCTCATCTTTTTATTAACTCTCCTGCATCAAATTCCAATCCCTTTGGAAAATCCTTTTACAGACAAAAAGATACTGTTTTACTAGACATCTGGGCCTTACAGAGTCCAGTGAAGGTGACGTGTAAAATCAACCATCGCTCTTTGTTGTTGGTGAAACGAAACCCTATCAGACATCACAGCAGGAACAGAGATCATACGCTTGGGGATAAATCATTTTTTATAATGGCTTTGAGCACCTGATCTCACCTCATCATATATCTATGTGCAGAACTTGCTGAATTGAAGCCTTATAAAAGATAGAGGGTTATCTGATTTTGATGGCAGGATTCGAGGTTTATATTACAAACACAAATATCTGATGCATCATTATTGACAACACAACCGCTAACTAGGGTTCGTTTTAAAGTGATATTAACTTTTTTAATAATGTGTGGGGGTGTGGAGGGTTATTCACATGAGTTTAGTGCCAGTGGTTGCCAGAAAAAAAAAAAAGCCCTTCAGTTCTCTGCAGCTGGAGATACAGGCAGTTGTGAGCCATGTGACATAGGTGTTAGGAACTACATCTCACTAAGAACAGGATGTGCTCTTGATGGCTGAGCAGTTAGCAGTGTTCCCTTATGCATCAAACATTTGTAGGAATTTGTACGAATGTGTGTGTGTGTGTGTGTGTGTGTGTGTGTGCGCGCGCGCGCGCGCGCGGCGTGGGGAGGGTGTTCATTCACAGATCCAGATTCCCTGGACAGGTGGCTATAAGCAAGACCTCCATGGAGCACAAATCGATGTAGCAAAAACTCACCTCACCGAAACACTGAATTCTTTCATGTCATCAATATTGGACTCTCCCCGAGACTCCTCAAGTTTCCTGTGTTGCCTTGTATCTTGGAGAGCCTGTAGCTTTGGATCAACAGTTCACTGATGTTATAGATATCCACGTGGGTGGGCCAAGCCAAAACCCTAGATTTTGGCCTGGGTGGTAGCTAGTTGGTCAGCCTTCTCATCACCAGGGGCAATTTTCCGGCACCGCTCTGGCTAGCCCACCCAATGCAGCAGCCTGCAAGAGGCAGTCAAGTCTCCAGATGCCATGCCCTCGAGGCCAGCATGCCTGCACCCACGCCACTCCACTCAGCTTCCCAGTCAAGGCTCAGGGCGCACTCGCCCAAGGGTTGCAGCGATCTAGGGACAGGAGCTCTCACTCCCCTACTCTCACACAGTTGGGGTTAGCTGGGCGACTGAGTTCCTGGGCGACTTGCAGGGCCTGCTCTCCTGAGTGCTATAGCCAGTGAGGGACAGAGATTCCTCTTTCACTCTCATGATCTCGGGGCCAGCTCTCCAAACTATGGAGGGTGGTGAGGGGGAGCAGAGAGAGCATCACCCCATGGCCACTGCACCTCATGCCAGATGAGGGGCAGGGCCAGGGCCAGATTTCTCATGCTCAAAACTGGCTCTACTGTACACCCTCCACCAGGACCAATTCTACTATGCTGTCCATTCCAGGTACAGGACCAGCTCTCCTCAGTTCTGCCTGTAGTGAGAGGTGAGACTACCTCTCCCAAGTACCACATCCAGTGAGGAACGGGGCTAGTTCTGCCCAGCCTTTGGACAACAATATATGGTCCCAGGTAGCTGCCCAGTTCAGTGATGTCCAGATGGTCAATAGTGGTAATGTGAGCCACGGATTTCAACACCTGACCCCTGCTGCTGCATGGCCACTGACCCAGACATGGCCCTCAGTGACAGCACGGGTTCTGACTTCACCAAGGCCTCAAGTGGCAGGGCTGGCTGTTTACAATAGACTGTTCCTCTCTACACTTGCATTTCCAATTCCAACTCTCTTCCTAATGCTCGAACTCTTCTGCCTTTCTTCTCTTCCATCTGTCCACCACATATTTGCACACAGTAGTGGCTTCCACCTCAGCTGGGCTATGTAGCTGACAGCCTCTGAGTGAGCTCCTCTACCTGTGCCATGTGGCACTCAGTAAAGCCATCTCAATGCCTAGGCGGGGACCTTTGGTGGCAGCCCGTCCTTGGGAACGACGCCTGGTATAGAGAAGCTCTGCTTGCTTCCCTTCTCTTCAGTTCTCACTGTAACTTCCTTCCGAGACTCATCCTTCACATTAACTTTTAAGTTTATGAGATAAAGGACCTGGAGTTCACTGGTGTGGAGCAGCTTCAGTAATTATTGATTTTCTCATAGCCTAACCTCCCAAATTACATTCACCTGAAATGAGAAAGACTGCTTTCTTCAAGGAGTGCCTTTAAGCCCCTCTAATTTCACTTTTATATAACAGGAGCTGCTGAGATTAAAACCATTCTCATTACCCCCCCCCCCCCCCGGGTCCTTTACTGTCTCATGTTTGTAAGTATTTTAAACTGTTTATTCTGCTCCAAATTTTAGCTCTTCCTGTTTATACCTTCTCACTGAGCTCAGAGATATAAATCATGCTATGTAGAATCTAAAAGCAATGAGATTTGACTAATATTGATGAATTGAAAAAACATACTTCAAGTGAAGGAAACCTTAAATTATACAATAGTTATAAACAACTATAATTACTATTCATTTGTAAAATCAAATAAATGGGCTCTATAGACAACATTTAGAAATCAACAACAACATTAAAACCTCAAAAATCCTATATCAAAAATAAGTAAGTTTCACATTAGCAAATAAACCCATTTAAATACATTGATGCATTAGCAAGGTAGATGAGGCCCCTTAGAAAAAAACCCAGTTAAGAGAATGCAGCCTCTAGCCTGGATAGCGACCTAATAGACCACCAGTTGGACCAGGCCAATTAGATTACCTGCCCATGGGATCAGCCCTAGGATGATAAGCTTTCCTCAAGTTTCCTGCAGTGACAGGAAGGAAGAATAGTGTTTTAACTATAAGTTGTAATTTACTTTGCCAGAATTCCCAACCTTAGCATGATTTTTTACAGGGCGGCAGCCATGAGACATCTTAAGTCGGCTCACCTTTTAGTTTTATTCAAAAAAGCAAAATTTCCCCTTTCCTCTTTTACTAAGCATGCTTTCCTTAACATCTGTGTTTTTCCGAAATTTTAGGCTTAGCTCTTTCTATGTTACCTCTTTCTCTGCCATGTGGCCATCTTCCATTGCAGACTAATTTGCAAGGCTTTTTTTATTTCTCTCCTGTATTCTTCTCTGGATAACTGTTAAAATTTGCAGTTTGTCTTCTATGTCTTGTGTTTGTTTGTTTGTTTGCTTGAATTCCTTTGAAACTCTAATAAAAGTTTTCTTGAGTTTCCATTTTGGTCCATTTCTAAACAATTTTGTTAATATAACTAAGGACCTCAAAGGGGACCACCACCATCTTCAATCCCAGTCAGACAGGATAGGCAGCTCCAGGTACAGAGAGACAACCCTGAGTATAACATTGCATGGGGCAAAACACACCAGGGCTCCAAGGGCACCCAAGAGTAGGGCAGCCCATCAGCAATCTGTGCCAGGGGAAGCCCAGTCATCCAGAGGAACAAAAATAGCCTTAAAGACTTTTAGGAGGTTCAAGCACCAGACAGTGACAACAGGACAAACTAATGTCAGAGATAACAAGATGGCAAAAGGCAAATGTTGGAATATTATTAACAGAAATCAAGGTAATATGGCAGCATCCAAACCCAATTCTCTGACAACTGCAAGACCTGGATACTTCAACAAGATTTGGATTTAAAATCATTGGTCATCACTGATCACAGACAGAAGTCATGAAAGAGGAAAGACAAAAATCTCTTAAAGAATTACAGGAAAATACAAACAAACAAGTGAAGGAACTGAGTAAAAACATCCAGGATCTAAAAACAGAAGTAGAAACAACTAAGAAATCACAAAGGGAGACAACTTTGGAGATAGAAAACCTTAGGAAGAAATCAGGAGTCATAGATGCAAATATCAACAACAGAATACAAGAGATGGAAGAAAAAATTTCAGATGCCGAAGATACCATAGAAACCATGGACTCAACAGTCAAAGAAAATGCAAAATGCAAAAAACTTGCATCCCAGAACATCCAGGAAATCCAGGACACAATGAGAAGACCAAACCTAAGGATTATAAGTATAGATAAAAGTGAAGATTTACAACTTAAAGGGCCAACAAATATCTTCAACAAAATTCTGGAAGAAAACTTCCCTGACCTAAAGAGAAAGATGCCCATCAACATACAAGAGGCCTACAGAACTCCAAACAGACTGGACCTGAGCAGAAATACCTCTCATCACATAATAATCAAAACCCCAAATGTACTAAACAAAGAAAGAATATTAAAGGCAGTAAGAGAAAAAGGCTAAGTAACATATAAAGGAAGAACTTTCAGAATCACTCCAGACTTCTCACCAGAGACCATGAAAGCTAGAAGATCCTGGGCAGATCTCATGCAGACTCTAAGAGAACACAAATGTCAGCCAAGACTACTATACCCAGCAAAACTCTCAATCACAATAGATGGAGAAACCAAGATATTCCATGACAAAACCAAATTTACATAGTATCTTTCCACAATCCCAGCCCTACAAAGAATAATAAGAGGAAAACTCCAATATAAGGAGGGAAACGACACACTGGAAAGAGCAAGACAGTTACCATCTTTCATCAAACCCAAAAGAAGATAACCACTCAAATATAAAAATAACATAAAAAATGACAGGAAGTAATAATCACTATTCCTTAATATATGTTAACGTCAATGGACTCAACTCCCCAATAAAAAGACATAGACTAACAGACTGGATAAGAAAATAGGACCCTATATTTTGCTGCATACAGGAAACACGCCTCAATGTCAAAGACAAAAACTACCCTAGAGTAAAAGGCTGGAAGACAATTTTACAAGCCAATAGTCTCAGGAAACAAGCTGGAGTAGCCATTCTAATATCAGATAAAATTGACTTTCAACCTAAAGTCATCAAAAGAGATACAGAAGGACACTTCTTGCTGGTCAAAGGAAAAATCCATCAAGAAGAACTTTCAATTCTGAACATCTATGCGCCAAATGCAAGGGCACCCGCATTCATAAAAGAAACTTTACTAAAGCTCAAAGCACACATTGCACCTAACACAAAAATGGTGGGTGACTTCGACACTCCACACTTCTCAATGGACCAATCAGGAAAACAGAAACTAAACAAGAATACAGTAAAACTAATTGAAGCTTTGGACCAATTGGGCTTGACTGATATTTATAGAACATTTCACTCTAAAACAAAAGAATATACCTTTTCCTCAGCACCTCATGGTACCTTCTCCAAAATCAACCATATAATTGGTCACAAGACAGACCTCAACAAATATAAAAAGATCGAACCAATCCCATGCCTCCTATCAGATCAATATGGAGTAAGAGTGGTTTTCAATAGTAGCAAACGCAACAGAAAGCTCACATACACATGGAGGCTGAACAATACTCTACTCAATGACACCTTGGCCAAAGAAGAAATAAAGAAAGAAATCAGGGAATTTTTAGAATTTAATGAAAATGAAGGCACAACAGACCCAAACCTTTGCGACGCAATGAAAGCAGTGCTAAGAGGAAAACTTATAGCCCTGAGTGCCTCCAAAAAGAAAATGGAGAGAGCATACACTAGCAGCTTAACAGCACACCTGAAAGTCCTGGAACAAAAAGAAGCCAATTCCCCCAGGAGGAGTAGAAGACAGGACATCATCAAACTCAGGGCTGAAATCAGTCAAGTGGAAACAAAGAGAACCATACAAAGAATCAAGGAATCCAGGAGCTGGCTCTTTGAGAAAATCAACAAGATAGATAAACCTTTAGCCAGACTGACTAAAGGGCACAGAGAAAGTGTCCAAATTAACAAAATTAGAAATGAAAAGGGGGATATAACAACAGAAACTGAGGAAATTCAAGAAATCATCAGATCCTACTACAAAAGCCTATACTCAACACAACTGGAGAATCTGGAGGAAATGGACAATTTCCTTGACAGATACCAAATACCAAAATTAAATCAGGACCAAATAGATCATCTAAACAGTCCCATAACCCCTAAAGAAATAGGAGGGATCATAGAAAGCCTTCCAACTAAAAAAAGCATTGGACCAGATGGTTTCAGTGCAGAATTCTATCAGACCTTCAAAGAAGACCTAACACCAATACTCTTCAAACTATTCCACAAAATAGAAACAGAAGGAACACTACCCAATTCCTTCTAGGAAGTCACAATTACGCTGATACCAAAACCACACAAAGATCCAACAAAGAAAGATAACTTCAGACCAATTTCCCTTATGAACATCTATGCAAAAATACTCAATAAAATTCTTGCCAACCGAATCCAAGAACACATAAAAACGATCATCCACCATGATCAAGTAGGCTTTATTCCAGGGATGTAAGGTTGGTTCAATATATGGAAATCCATCAATGCATTCCACTACATAAACAAATTCAAAGAAAAAAACCACATGGTCATTTCATTGAATACTGAAAAAGCATTTAACAAAATTCAGCATCCTTTCATTCTTCAAGTCTTAGAAAGAACAGGAATTCAAGGCCATACCTAAACATAGTAAAAGCAATATACAGCAATCTGGTAGCCAGCATCAAACTAAATGTAGAGAAACTTGAAGCAATCCCACTAAAATCAGGGATTAGATAAGGATTTCTTCTTATCTTTTCAATATTGTACTTGATATACTAGCTTGGGCAATTAGACAACATAAGGAGGTCAAAGGGATACAAATTGGAAAGGAAGAATTCAAACTATCATTATTTGCAGATGATATGATAGTTTACCTAAGTGACCCAAAAAACTCCACTAGAAAACTCCTACAGCTAATAAACAACTTCAGCAAAGTGGCAGGTTATAAAATCAACTCAAGCAAATCAGTAACCTTCATATACTCAAAGGATAAGCAGGCTGAGAAAGAAATTAGGGAAAAGACATCCTTCACAATAGCCACAAACAGTATAAAGTACCTTGGAATGACTCTTACCAAACATGTGAAAGATTTGTATAACAAGAACTTGAAGACTCTGAAGAAGGAAATAGAAGAAGACTTCAAAAAATGGAAAAACCTCTCATGCTCATGGATCAGCAGGATTAATATAGTTAAAATGGCCATTTTGCCAAAAGCAAAATACAGATTCAACAAAATACCCATCCAAATCCCAACTCAATTCTTCACAGAGTTAGAAAGAGCAATTCTCAAATTCATCTGGAATAACAAAAAACCCAGGATAACTAAAACTACTCTCAACAACAAAAGAAATTCTGCGGGAATTAGTATCTCTGACCTCAAGCAATACTACTAAGCAATAGTGTTAAAAACTGCATGGTATTGGTACAGTGACAGGCAGGCGGATCAATGGATACAGAAAATGTGGTATATTTACACAATGGAATGCTACTCAGCAAGTAAAAACAATGAATTCATTAAATTTTTAGGCAAATGGGTAGAACTGGAAAATATCATCCTAAGTGAGGTTACCCAATCACAAAAGAATACACCTGGAATGCAGTCACTGATAAGTGGATATTAATTAGCCAGGAAGTTCTGAATACTCAAGACACAATTAACATATCAAATGATTCCCAAGAAAAAGGAAAGAGATGTCCCTGGTCCTGGAATGGCTTGATCCAGCATTGTAGGAGAGTACCAGGACAGAGAAATGGGAGAGTGGTGATTGGGGAATGGATGTAGGGAAGAGGGCTTATGGGACATATGGGATTGGAGGAACTGGGAAAGGGGAAATGGAAGCATTTGGAATGTTAAAAAAGAATACAGAAAAAAAAAAAGAAAGACTTATAAGTTAGAAATATTTTCTTAGATGAAATCTTGAAATAAATTAGCATTCTTTTAAGACAAAAAGTATTATAAACCAGGAAAATAAGAAAAAAATTTCTTAAAGCATGGGTATAATGAGAATAACATCAACATCCCACTCAAGGATAAAATATTTTGAGAATTCCCATCGGAATTTATTTGAGATAAAGAAAATCCCTTTACCATCTCTAGGGTATAAATAGAGTGCTAGTAGACCACAATTTACACAGATTATTTCTACTGCAAATTTGGTTAGCATGTGCTGAAGATTCCCTAAGGTACCAGTTACTAGCAATGTTCCAAAAACCGAGGCAGGTCTTAGTCATTTGTTTGAGTAACAAAAAAAAATATTTAACAATGATAATGTCTGGCTTTTCCAAGGTTTGATAGATGCTGTAAACTAAAAATTAGTTACTGAAATTGTAATGATCCTTGATTTTCTAAGTAACCAGAGGTTGTCTGAAATGAACTTCTATTGAACAGAGAACATTTGACATTTTTATTTATATTTATGTAAATGCAGGTCAAAATGTCCTACATTTGAGTCAAGATAATTGGTTGGGTAAGATGGGGTATTTTGAGAAATAGAAACCAGCTCAGACCTAATTAAGAAACCTTTGAAATAAAACAAAAATTGGAACTGGCACAGATCACATACAACTCATAATGGCATTCATATTATGTTAAAACTTGTAGCCATCCAAATTAAATTTTGATGGCAGGGAACTACATATATTATATACACAAATTTAGCAGAACTGTAAAACTTATGATGATTAAATAATAATTTGAAATTCTATAATCACTCATTGTATTAACTTAGAATTAAGAGACACTTTCTTGCTTGCTTGTGTGTGTGTGTGTGTGTGTGTGTGTGTGTGCCTGTGTATGTGTGTTTGGATTTTTGTTGGTTTGATTGGCTGGGTTTTGTGGTATTTTTGTTTGGTTTTGTGTTTTTTATTTTGTGTTTTTGTTTTGTTTATTTTGTTTTGTTTGCTTATTTTTAGACAAAGTTTTACTTTGTATCTAAGGCTGCTCTAAAATTTAAAAAGTCATCTTGCTCTCTCCTCCCAAAGTGCTGAAATCAAAATTGTTAGCCAATATTGCTGCAAGGAAAAAAAACTATAGATGTCATTGCAATGTTTATTAGATTAATAAAATCAAAGATGTATGAATTAGAAAGTACTGAAATTATGCATTGTAATTCAAGAAACTACTTCCAATAATAATATATATCAATACTTGATTTGTTAAAGAAAGAAAACCTGACTGGAGGCAAGAATATAATCACCTTTTCAAATAATTAGGAATATTTTACACGTAACCATATAATTAAAATTGAAAATATTTGCATTTGGTACTTTAATCAAACTTATAAGATTCCTAGGAAATTATGCAGGTATTTTTCACTCTGAAAAATATTATGAACCTCAGACAACATTCTTGGCAGTGTCCTAACAATTTCATAGACTATATAGAGAATATATATGTGTGTGTACTTACATATGTATATATATATATATATGCATACATGTACACACTAATATATATACACTGAAATATACATGCAGATATATGTGTGTGTTTGTGTGTGTGTCTATATGTGTGTGTGTGTGTGTGTGTACAAAAAGATTTAAAGAAGACTTCTCTCTCTTCTACATAGGCTCCATGGGTTGCCTGTCTCTCCTCTATAAATGAATGAAAATTTAAACAAAAATTATTAGCAAATCATTGCTAGCCTTGACCTGAAATGTTTCAGAGAAGGGTAAGTGACTGTGAGTATGTAGGTACACAGATTTGAAAGAGCAGAGGAGAAGGAAAAAAGGTAAGTAGAAAACACTTTCCACAGATTTTGCCTTATGGGAGAAAGAAAGAACTGGGGTAGATACTAAGGGTATACACAATGTGTCTTGGTTTTAAAATTTTGAAAAAAAAAGTCAGAATATGTGCTCAAAAAAAACAAAAGACAGAAAGAAAATCAGTGGAATTAGTTCATGAAAAGGAGAAATATATAAGAATAGCATCTCAGGTTCAAATTTACAGAGGCAGCTTCAGGAAAGTTGTATAAAGATCATCAATGAGAAAGGCCCAGTGTGGGAGCTCAGATATTTGCAGGGAGCGACATGGAGGTGTGAACTTTCGGGCACCCTCTTGTTGTAATACTGCGGTAAAAAGTATGTCTGTTGAGGTTGAAAATGGGAGGCATTTATGCATGTTCTATCTTGAGTAACAATATTAGTGTTTATAAATGCTCTGCACATACTCTTCTGCCACTCCACAATGTCCTTCTAGTAACTTTTAGAGCATACTTCAATTATACCTGGTTTCGTAACTCATATAGGACAACCTTTCTTTCAACTCATTGTGTGTCTTTTTATACCTGTAATAGTAGGAGAAAAATTGTTGCAATTAAAAGTTAATTTAAATAAGAGTTATTAAAATCTTTCTGATTTTTGTTGTATATAGCAGGGGGATTTTTATCTTAAATTTACTTATTTTCACTTTTATTGAAATCAAACAATGAGGGTTCTTTTACTCTGAAATGTATCTTCTCTTATAGACTTGCTTGTGGACTCCTGTGAGCCAATAAGGACCCATCCTGGTACATAATTAGTGATGCACACCAGGGAAGATATAATTGAATGTATCCTCCCTGTCACTTGCAGGTCAAGTATGTGCTTTTTGGAGTCAAACAGGAGGAGAACATTTATGAATGGTGCTCCCAATTGGAGCCTAATTCATAACGTAAATTTATTGCTGGGAAGATATTGTTTCTAGGGGCATAATTATAGGTTAGAGAGAAATGAGAAAGCAAACAGCTCAGTGGACAGTATGTACCATCACAGACAAAATCAGAGGGTGACACCCTGCCAAGAACCCATAAGGATATGATTGGAGACCCATGACCTACAAGGCTAGCTTTATCTCTCCTATAATTATCCCACACGTGGTAATTGGGTAATTGACTTCTTCCCCATGAGCAAATGACCTTGTTCTTAGAATATGAATCCTACACTGGAAAAAGGAGGACTTAAACCCTGAAAAGAACCATTTGGAAAGAGTGCTATCAGGGCTCTCTTTCTAAACCAGAGACTGAGATCATAGCATACCCATCCCTCATTTCCACTGGCACAAGTCTATTTGAGAACTAGCTGTTTGAGAAGTGTATGTGGTGCAAGAGTCTATTCCATCATTCTGTAACTGTTGGGAATACAGAGGTCAGCAGAAGAGCATTCCAGATTTGCATGAGATTCTGCAATTCTAGGTGATAAGAGGACTTATCTTTCACCTGCATTTCATCAGATAAAAACAAAAGGATAATTAGGCTAGAAGCTAATTGTATAATCTTATGTCAACTCTATGCATGAGTGGAGCTATCCTGTTTAAATGTAGATCTTTTTTTGAGTATTAATCATAAACTAATATTTTTCCCAAATTGTAATATGACTCAGATTCTATCTAGAATATAGGACAATTTTTTCTAATGTGAAGTATATATTTTTTTAATTTAAATCATAGTTGGTAACACATATGTGACTTTAACATAGATAGGGAAGCCAGAATACCAATCTGCCTCTGGCCTTTCAATTAGTCTAAAATGTATCAAAGAAATGAGATTCAAAGCTCAGGAGACAACATTTACTTGCTTTGAGTAGTATTGTTGGTTTTGGGGACCAGAGAAATTTCACCAGAAGATGAAATATGCAAGCTTTATTTTCTGTGAGGGTAAGGAAGTGCCCAGTTCAGGTTCTGAACCCTGTCTCTGAAAAAAAAAGTACAACATTACTATAGGATGGGAACACAAAGCAAGGGGAACTGGGGTGGACTGTTGCAATGACCAATCATGTTTTGACACAAGGGGATAAACGAAGAAGCTGGCATTGGTGACTGGGCCTTATGAGGGCACCTGATTTCAGAATTCTTGAGTCAGATTTTGTAGTCAGGTCCCCTCGTGGAATCTACAGTGATAAAGGAACAAAGGAGAGGGTGAGCTGCACTTAGCCTATTAAGACCAAACAGGCATTTATGACTTGTGTGATTTCAGTAATGTGCTAATAGCATGTTCCCTCTTTTCTTCCTTTACTAGTTAACAGACAAAAGTGAAATATCTGAAGAAGCAGGATAGTACTTGGGTTCCAGGACCTGGGGACATGAACTCAGTTGTGATCCTTCCAACAGGGTTGATCTCTTTCCTGAGATGGCTAAAATAAACAAAAAACCTCCTAACAATATAAGGACAGCTTTTAGTAGCCAGTATGTGGATGATGGTCAGTCTTAAGTAACTCTGACAGGATGTATTACTGTCCTGCTGAGATGTCACAGCTGAATTCAAGGGGCAGAATATCAATTATGTGATACATGGATGCTTGATTTTTGTTTTTAACTTCTAGAGTAAATAAATAGTTTCCATAATAAATTTGTTGAAAATGCTCCCCCTCTCCCCTCTGGTGACTTCAGGGTTCAGTTCCTACATGTAAGAATCTTCCATGGCTATGGGAAAAAAGAAAAAAAGAAAAGCTCAGCAACTTAAAAAAAAATATGTTCCAAGAGACTGATCGAAGAGGGATGCTTTAGAGAAGTCAGTGCTTTAAAGTGTACAGAGATAACTCTCACACAGAGAAATGCTAGGCACCTCCTGATATAGAGATAAAGCCGATACCCAAATACCTACAGGAGAGTGCTAGTCTCCCACGTGTGCAGACATGCCTGTGAGCAGAGATACGACCACCACTTCTGCTCTGAGGGACCCTCCCGGAGCCCTCAGAACACTGGAACCTAGGAGCAACCATGGCTTAGGAGCCTTCCAATTTCTCTCTGAACTGAGGGCTCATCCTGTGCCACAGAGCTGAAAAGAGTGACACATAGGATACCTGTTGAAGGACAACCACTCATTCCCTCATTCACACACTCAGGAATTCCATTTCAAATCAAGCAAACAAACAAACAAACAAACAAAAAACCAAATACTAAACTGGAAGCCATAATGAGAAAATGAAATAAAAGGAGGAAGAATTACTCCTAAAGTATAGAGAGAATTTTTATTGTAGATACAATACAGAAAGCAGAGCAGAGTCCGGGATAAACATGGCTGGCAGACTGAACTGGGCCCTGAGAGGAGGGAGGGGAGGGGAGGGAGAACAGCCATAAATGAAGAGGTGGCCTGGGCCAAGAGGACTAGAGACTGGCATGGCCTGGCTAAGATATATAGAGATCAGGCTCAGGAAAGAAGAGAGAGGTTTAGAGTAAGCGGTAGGGTGAGAAGTACTGAGAGGAGCCACAGGGACTGAGTGATGCTGGGAAAGCTGGGAGGAGCCACAGGGACTGAGTGATGCTGGGAAAGCTGGGAGGAGGCACAGGGACTGAGGGATGCTGGGAAAACTGGGAGAAGCCACAGGGACAGAGTGGTGCTAGGAGGAGCCATAGGGACTGAGTGATGCTGGGAGAGTTGGGAAGAGCCACAGGGACAGAGTGATACTGGGAGGAGCCACAGGGCTCCTGGAGGAGGAGGTCCCAGTTTTCTGAGACCTAACATGTATATGTGGCCTTGTGCCCTTTCTTGGGTCCTTTATCTTCTGCCCATTCTGACGTTAGGTTTTGTTTTTTCTTATTATATTAAATTGTATTATCATTAAATGTATTAAATATTTTTATCATTGCCCCTTAAAAGCCTGCTTATTTTGTATTGAGAGGCAGAATGGGAGTGTCGGTGGAGAGGAACTGGAAGAAGTAGAATGGAAAGAAACTGTAATCCGGATATATAATGTGAGAAAAAAAATATCATCTGATTTTTTAAATTATTTTATTTATTTACATCCCAAATGCTGCCTCACTTCCTGGTTACCCCTCTATGAGTTCTTCACCCCATTCTCCTCACTTCTGAGAGGGTATTCCCCCAAACACCCACTTACTCCTACCTCACCCCTGCTAGCATCCCCCTGCCCTGGGGCATCAAATTTCTACAGAATTAACCACATCCTTTTTACTGAGGCCAGACAATGCAGTCCTCTTCTACATGTGTAGTGGGGGCCATGACAGACAGACCAGCATATGTATGTTTTTGGTTGGTGGCTTAGTTTCTGGAGCTCTGAGGGGTCTGGTTAGTTGAAACTATTGTTCTTCCTATAGGGTAGTAATCCCCTTCAGCTTCTTCCATCTTTCCTCTAACTTTTCCATAGAAGGTCCTGAACTCAGTTCAATGGTTAGCTGTATCTGTATCTGTCTCAGTCAGCTGCTGGTAGAGCCTCTCAGAGGACAACCAGGGTTTGCTCCTGTTTGCAAGTACAATACGGCATCAGTATTAGTGTCAGGATTTGGTGCCTGTGCATTGGATGAATCCCAGGTTGGGTCAATATGGATGACATTTCCTTCAGTCTCTGCTCCATTTTTGTCCCTGCACTTCCTTTAGACAGGAAGAATTCTGAATCCAAAATGTTAAAAGACACAGGACCCCATGCCTCCACTAGGGGTTCTGTGTATCTGCTTGAGGTGGTTTCTTTAGGTCCTGTCTCCCCACTGTTAGGCATTTCAGCAAGGTCATTTGCTTTGGGTTCTGGAAGTCTCTCACATTCCTGGTGTCTGCGTCTTTCTAGAGATTCCGCAGCCTGAACCCCACATTGCTTCATATTTCTATTCATTCACCTGGCCCCCTGGGCTTCTCTCCATTCTACCCCCATACTTGATGCTATTCACCCTTTTCCTTCTCCCTCCCTCTCTCACCAGTGTCCCTCCCTCATGCACCCATGTCCTTCCCTCACCCTGCCTGCTATGACTATTTTGTTTCCCTTTCTAAGTGGGATTGAAGTATACACATTTGGGCTTTCCTTCTTGTTAAGCTATATGGTTTCTGAGTTGTAGCATGAGTATTCTGAACTTTATGGCTTATAACCACTTATCAGTGAGTATGTATGTCCTTTGGGGTCTAGATTATCTCACTCAAGATTATATTTTCTATTTTCATCCATTTGCCTGCAAAATTCACAATGCCAATATTTTTAATAACTGAGTAGTACTCCATTGTATAAATAAACCACATTTTCTGTATTGATTCTTTGGTTGAAAAACATCTAAGTTGTTTCCAGCTTCTGGATATTACAACAACAACAACAAAAGAGCCTAGATTCTAGTAAACAAAATAACCCAATTTAAAATTGGAGTAAAGAGTTAAACAAAAAATTCTCAAGTGAATAATCTTGAGTAGCTTATAAGCACTTAAATTTTCAACATCCTTAGTCAGGATCAAAACAAGCCTGATATTCTACCTTATTCCAATCAGAATGGCTAAGATTAAAAACTCAGGTGACAGCACATGCCGGCAAGGATGTGGAAAAAGAGCATGCTTCCACACCTAGTGGGATTTCAAACCGGCACAACCACTCTGGAAATCAATCTAGTGGATCCTTGGAAAACTGTAAATAGTTATACCTTAAGACCCAGCTATACCAGGCCTGGGGATATACCCAAAAGATGACTCATCATATCACTAGGACACAAACTCTATTATGTTCATAGCACCCCTTTTATAATAGCCAGATGCTGGAAAACGTCTGTTTTTAATAAAAGTAAAAAATAAACCTAAAATAGTCATAAAGGAGGTGTGCTTTCAGGCAGGTCTTGGAGGCATGTCTGTGAAGGGAGCAGGGAGACATCCATTTCATTTTCTAGCCACATGCTCACCACTTTTGCTGTATCACACACTTCATGTCCTGAGGGATCTTGTCTCTCTATATTCATAAAAACACTGAGGCCAAATGATCCTGGGACTGTATTTCCAAAACTGATGGAAAACTATGATTGCCTCTTTAAAAGCCAATTTCCATGAGGATTCAGACGTACTATCATGTGTGTAGATATGTGATACATATGTACATGCATGAGTGAGGTCACACATAGGCCATCATGTCAGAGGATAGTCTCTAGTATCTGGTTCTTTATTGCACAATGGTCCCATGGATTGGACTCTCATCATGGCACTTCAGAATCAAACATCTCAATAAGTATAATAAAAAGGTTTGAGGAATTTCATTGCCTGATTTCAAGACTTCCTCAGAGTTACCATAACCAAGACAGAGTTGTTTGTTTAATGAAAGTATAGGCACACATGATAGAAGAAAGCAGGGAGCTCTGAGGGTTACACAGAAATGCAGACATCAAATTTTCAACGGAAGAGCAACAGTGATATAGTAGAGTGGTAAGCACTGATCAATTGTGCATAAAAACTTTGATGTCCCTGGGAAAAAAATCAACAACAATCTTTTGATTTTGCAATGTTTTCTGCCAAAATGAACTAAAAATATAGTTCTAAATGTAAATCATTGTATAAAGCAGTTATAGGAGAAAACTTCTTTTTTTTTATTATTCGATATAATTTATTTACATTTCAAATGATTTCCCCTTTTCTAGCCCCCCCACTCCCCGAAAGTCCCGCAAGCCCCCTTCTCTTCCCCTGTCCTCCCACCCACCCCTTCCAACTTCCCCGTTCTGGTTTTGCTGAATACTGTTTCACTGAGTCTTTCCAGAACCAGGGGCCACTCCTCCTTTCTTCTTGTACCTCATTTGATGTGTGGATTATGTTTTGGGTATTCCAGTTTTCTAGGTTAATATCCACTTATTAGTGAGTGCATACCATGATTCACCTTTTGAGTCTGGGTTACCTCACTTAGTATGATATTCTCTAGCTCTATCCATTTGCCTAAGAATTTCATGAATTCATTGTTTCTAATGGCTGAATAGTACTCCATGGTGTAGCTATACCACATTTTTTGCATCCACTCTTCTGTTGAGGGATACCTGGGTTCTTTCCAGCATCTGGCAATTACAAATAGGGCTGCTATGAACATAGTAGAACATGTATCCTTATTACATGGTGGGGAGTCTTCTGGGTATATGCCCAGGAGTGGTATAGCAGGATCTTCTGGAAGTAAGGTGCCCAGTTTTTGGAGGAACCGCCAGACTGATTTCCAGAGTGGTTGTACCAATTTGCAACCCCACCAGCAGTGGAGGAGTGTTCCTCTTTCTCCACACCCTCTCCAACACCTGCTGTCTCCTGAATATTTAATCTTAGCCATTCTGACTGGTGTAAGATGAAATCTTAGGGTTGTTTTGATTTCCATTTCCCTAATGACTAATGAAGTTGAGCATTTTTTAAGATGCTTCTCCGCCATCCGAAGTTCTTCAGGTGAGAATTCTTTGTTTAACTCTGTACCCCATTTTTTAATAGGGTTGTTTGGTTTTCTGGAGTCTAACTTCTTGAGTTCTTTATATATATTGGATATTAGCCCTCTATCTGATGTAGGATTGGTGAAGATCTTTTCCCAATTTGTTGGTTGCCGATTTGTCCTGTTGATGGTAGCCTTTGCCTTACAGAAACTTTGTAATTTTATGAGGTCCTATTTGTCAATTCTTGATCTTAGAGCATACGCTATTGGTGTTCTGTTCAGAAACTTTCTCCCTGTACCGATGTCCTCAAGGGTCTTCCCCAGTTTCTTTTCTATTAGCTTTAGAGTGTCTGGCTTTATGTGGAGGTCCTTGATCCATTTGGATTTGAGCTTAGTACAAGGAGACAAGGATGGATCAATTCCCATTCTTCTGCATGCTAACCTCCAGTTGAACCAGCACCATTTGTTGAAAAGGCTATCTTTTTTCCATTGGATGTTTTCAGCTTCTTTGTTGAGGATCAAGTGGCCATAGGTGTGTGGGTTCATTTCTGGATCTTCAATCCTGTTCCATTGATCCTCCTGCCTGTCACTGTACCAATACCATGCAGTTTTTAACATTATTGCTCTGTAGTATTGCTTGAGGTCAGGGATACTGATTCCCCCAGATTTCCTTTTGTTGCTGAGAATAGTTTTAGCTATCCTGGGTTTTTTGTTGTTCCAGATGAATTTGATAATTGCTCTTTCTAACTCTGTGAAGAATTGAGTTGGGATTTTGATGGGTATTGCATTGAATCTGTATAGTGCTTTAGGCAAAATGGCCATTTTAACTATATTGATTCTACCGATCCATGAGCATGGGAGGTTTTCCCATTTTTTGAGGTCTTCTTCCATTTCCTTCTTCAGAGTCTTGAAGGTCTTGTCATACAGATCTTTCACATGTTTGGTAAGAGTCACCCCAAGATACTTTATGCTGTTTGTGGCTATTGTGAAGGGGGTCATTTCCCTAATTTCTTTCTCAGCCTGCTTATCCTTTGAGTATAGGAAGGCCACTGATTTGCTTGAGTTGATTTTATAACCTGCCACTTTGCTGAAGTTGTTTATCAGCTGTAGGAGCTCTCTAGTGGAGTTCTTTGGGTCACTTAGGTAGGCGATCATGTCGTCTGCAAATAATGATAGTTTGACTTCTTCCTTTCCAATTTGTATCCCTTTGACCTCCTTATGTTGTCGAATTGCCCGAGCTAGTACCTCAAGTACAATATTGAAAAGATAAGGAGAAAGGGGGCAGCCTTGTCTGGTCCCTGATTTCAGTGGGATTGCTTCAAGTTTCTCTCCATTTAGTTTGATGCTGGCTACCGGTTTGCTGTATATTGCTTTTACTATGTTTAGGTATGGGCCTTGAATTCCTGTTCTCTCCAAGACTTTAAGCATGAAGGGATGCTGAATTTTGTCAAATGCTTTTTCAGCATCCAATGAAATGACCATGTGGTTTTGTTCTTTGAGTTTGTTTATGTAGTGGATTGTATTGATGGATTTCCGTATATTGAACCAACCCTGCATTCCCGGGATAAAGCCTACTTGATCTTGGTGGATGATCGTTTTGATGTGTTCTTGGATTCGGTTGGCAAGAATTTTATTGAGTATTTTTGCATCGATGTTCATAAGGGAAATTGGTCTGAAGTTCTCTTTCTTTGTTGGATCTTTGTGTGGCTTTGGTATCAGCGTAATTGTGGCTTCGTAGAAGGAATTGGGTAGTGTTCCTTCTGTTTCTATTTTGTGGAATAGTTTGAAGAGTATTGGTGTTAACTCTTCTTTGAAGGTCTGGTAGAATTCTGCACTGAAGCCATCTGGTCCTGTGCTTTTTTTGGTTGGAAGACTTTCTATGACTCCTTCTATTTCTTTAGGCATTATGGGACTGTTTAGATGGTCTAGTTGGTCCTGATTTAATTTTGGTATTTGGTATCTGTCAAGGAAATTGTCCATTTCCTCCAGATTCTCCAGTTGTGTTGAGTATAGGCTCTTGTAGGAGGATCTGATGATTTTTTGGATTTCCTCAGTTTCCGTTGTTATATCTCCCTTTTCATTTCTAAGTTGGTTAATTTGGATACTTTCTCTGTGCCCTTTGGTCATTCTGGCTAAGGGTTTATCTATCTTGTTGATTTTCTCAAAGAACCAGCTCCTGGTATTGTTGGTTTTTTGTATGGTTCTCTTTGTTTCTACTTGATTGATTTCGGCCCTGAGTTTGATGATTTCCTGCCTTCTACTCCTCCTGGGCGAAATAGCTTCTTTTTGTTCTAAGGCTTTCAGGTGTGTCATTAAGCTGTTAATGTATGCTCTCTCCATTTTCTTTTTGGAGGCACTCAGGGCTATGAGTTTTCCTATTAGCACTGCTTTCATTGTGTCCCATAGATTTGGGTATGTTGTGTTTTCATTTTCATTGTGTTCTAAAAAGTCTTTAACTTCTTTCTTTATTTCTTCCTTGACCAAGGTATCATTGAGTAGAGTATTGTTCAGTTTCCACGTGTATGTGGGCTTTCTGTTGTTTCTGTTGCTATTGAAGACCACTTTTACTCCATAGTGATCAGATAGGAGGCATGGGATTAGTTCTATCTTCTTATATTTGTTGAGGTCTGTCTTGTGACCAATTATATGGTTGATTTTGGAGAAGATACCATGAGGTGCTGAGAAAAAGGTATATTCTTTTGTTTTAAGATAGAATGTTCTATATATATCTGTTAAATCTAATTGGTCCAAAGCTTCAATTAGTTTCATTGTGTCCCTGTTTAGTTTCTGTTTTCCTGATCGTTCCATTGAGGAAAGTGCAGTGTTGAAGTCACCCACAATTATTGTGTTAGGTGCAATGTGTGCTTTTAGTTTTAATAAAGTTTCTTTTACGAAAGAGGGTGCCCTTGCATTTGGGGCATAGATGTTCAGGATTGAGAGTTCTTCTTTTTGTATTTTTCCTTTGACCAGCAAGAAGTGTCCCTCAGGGTCTCTTTTGATGACTTTGGGTTGAAAGTCAATTTTATCTGATATTAAAATGGCTACTCCACCTTGTTTCCTGAGACCATTTGCTTGTAAAATTGTCTTCCAGCCTTTTACTCTAAGGTAGTGTTTGTCTTTGACCCTGAGGTGTGTTTCCTGTAAGCAGCAAAATGTAGGGTCCTGTTTACGTATCCATTCAGTTAGTCTGTTTCTTTTTATTGGGGCATTAAGTCCATTGATGTTAAGAGATATTAAGGAATAGTGATTGTTACTTCCTATCATTTTTGACGTTATTTTTTAAATTTGAATGCTTAACTTCTTTGGGGTTTGATGAAAGGTTACTATCTTGCTTTTTCCAGGGTGAAGTTTCCCTCCTTGTATTGGTGTTGTCCTCCTATTATCCTTTTTAGGGCCGGGTTTGTGGATAGATATTGGGTAATCTTGGTTTTGTCGTGAAATATCTTAGTTTCTCCATCTATGGTGATTGAGAGTTTTGCTGGATATAGTAGTTTTGGTTGGCATTTGTGTTCTCTTAGAGTCTGCATGAGATCTGCCCAGGACCTTCTAGCCTTCATAGTCTCAGGTGAAAAGTCTGCTGTGATTCTGATAGGTCTTCCTTTATATGTTACTTGGCCTTTTTCTCTTACTGCCTTTAGTATTCTTTCTTTGTTTAGAACATTTGGTGTTTTGATTATTATGTGACAGGAAGTATTTCTGTTCTGGTCCAGTCTGTTTGGAGTTCTGTAGGCTTCTTGTATATTCATGGGCATCTCTCTCTTTAGGTTAGGGAAGTTTTCTTCCATAATTTTATTGAAGATGTTTGCTGGCCCTTTAAGTTGTAAATCTTCACTCTCATCTATGCCTATAATCCTTAGGTTTGGTCTTCTCATTGTGTCCTGGATTTCCTGGATATTTTGGGTTACAAGCTTTTTGCATTTTGCATTTTCTTTAACTGTTGAGTCCATGGTTTCTATGGAATCTTCAGCATCTGAGATTCTTTCTTCTATCTCTTGTATTCTGTTGTTGATATTTGCATCTCTGTCCCCTGATTTCTTCCCAAGGCTTTCTATCTCCAAAGTTGTCTCCCTTTGAGTTTTCTTAGTTGTTTCTACTTCTGATTTTAGATCCTGGATGGTTTTGCTTAGCTCCTTCACTTGCATGTTTGTGTTCTCCTGTATTTCTTTAAGAGATTTTTGTGTTTCGTCTTTCATGACCTCAGCCTGTTTACCAAAGTTTTCCTGTATTTCTTTAAGTGTTTTTTGCATTTCCTCCTTGTTGGCTTTTTTATTCTCCTGGATTTCTTTCAATGATTTTTGTGTTTCCCTTGCAAGGGCTTCTAACTTTTGATCCATTTTCTCCTGAATTTCTTTATGTATGTCCTTCATGTGTTCCTGTACCAGCATCATGACCCGTGATTTTAAATCCAAATCTTGTTTTACTGGTGTGATGGGGTATCCAGGACATGTTGGTAGAGGAGAATTGGGTTCAGATGTTGCCATATTGCCTTGATTTCTGTTAGTGAGGTTCCTGCGTTTGCCTTTTGCCATCTAGTTCTCACTGGTGTTAGTTTATCTTGTCAGTGCTGGACTCACAAGTGCAAGCTGCCCCTTCCCAGTTGGCCTCTGGTGCACAGCTTACCTCCTGCACTGCTTGTAGACAGTGTGCTGCTGCCCAGGCTGTTCCGATCCCAAAGCAGGCACCCGAAGGCTCCCGCTGGGGCCCACTGGATTCACTGGAGCACACTGACTTCTCCCAGCTGGCCGCCCGGAAGCCCAGCTAGCCACTTGCAGGACTTGGAGATGTAATGCTGCCGCCCAGACTGATCTGGATCCGGAAGCGGAGAGAGTAGAGCTAAGGGCTTCTGCCTGAGGCCTTGCCCCAGATTGTGTCTGTGGACCAGATGGAGCCTGTGTGCACCCCCAGGGAGTGCCGACGGTGTATGCTACTGTGACCTCCCCTGTGTTCCACTCACTCCGCTGGGCAGCCGATCCGCCAACCGGGCTGTCACACACAAGGTTAGCCTGGCCGCCCAGTCCCTGAGTCCAGGCAAAAGCCTGGGAGGCCAAGGTCCCAGCAAAGTTCCCCTAGGGCTATGACTGTTAATTGGGTCTGCCAGGTGACTAGGATGGCGGGCGTGCGCGCCAGCGCTCCCTGAAAGCGCTGGGAGAGTCTGCTTTGCTAACAATCACCTGGGCGGGTTGACTCACAGATGGCCCACCAAGCCGCCCAGTTCTAGGGGTCAGTCCTGTGCCTTTTGGGGCCTGGACCCCCGCTTTGTTAGCCTTAGGCTATGCCTGTTACAGGTCTGCCCGCCTGAGCTCTCTGTCGTCCTGCAGGCAAAATGGCAGCGGCGCTCGCAGGCCTGGGCAAAAAACCTCCTGGCTGGGTTGGCACCCCGATGGCCCCCCGACCCGCCCAGGGCCTAGGTGCAGGCCAACGCCCGTCGGGCTCAGACCACCGCGGTGTTGGCCTCGGATTATGTTTGTGTACCTCAGTCTGTCCGATCCCTGGAGTACGGAACCAAGATGGATACACCTCTCCTGACTGGTGGGAGGCCGAGTTCTGAAGTGGTCTCCGTGCAGGACAGGCGCAGCACAACTGCAGCTGCTTGCCGCCTGGCTGGTCAGCGAAGGTCAGTGGTCGTGGGCGCAGGGCCTAACTGGTCCCTGTGACGCCTTGGTTCCACTGCTGATGGCCCTTCAGCTGGAGCAGCCACTGCTGCCGCTGCCGCTGCCGCCGCCGCCGCCGTCGCTGCCGAGGAGAAAACTTCTGACCTTGGGTTTGAGAATGATTTTTCCGATTAAAATCAAATGCATGCTTCATGAAATAAAACATCAATGAATTGGAATTTATTAAAATTCAATAGTTCTGTAACAAGAAAGTAACTCTTAAGAGAATGTAAAGACATGTACAGACTCATAAAGGTAGTTCTAAAATATATATCCCAAAAAGCAGATTCATGACCAACTTATGTATATTCTTCAACTCATTCTTAAAACTTAACAAGAAAAACGTCACCAATTTAAAATAGTTATTCTATTAATGTAACATCATGGTAATGGAATCCCTGACATAGGCTATCCACAAGGCAAGGAGAGATTCAGCCACTTCATGAGAGGTTTAAGTTGAAGACTGGCCAGCTTCTAATTTTGGGAGTCTGATGAGCATGGCTCCTCACGGAAAGAGTGGGAACCAATACTGACATAGTAAGCAAGGAGAGGACAGAAAATATAATCTATCCTCTAATTGTTCAAATGACATAAAGACATCTCATAATGCCACAAATTTATCCACAAGACCCAGGACTCTTCAATGGAAATACCCTGTGAATCATGCCTCCTATGAATTGGCCTCTTGTAAGCTCACCAAAGTAAATAAAAATAGGAGAAGATTGTATGTGTGCTCTTAAGAAAATTACATGGTAAAACAAGTAAGCAATACTATACACCCATCAGATTGACTAAACCCAAATCTCTTGCAGTCCAAAAAATCAAGAAAGAAAGACTGAAGGGATTTTTTCTTGTTCATTGCTAGTATAAATGCAAATAGTAGTCACTATGAAAAAGAGTTGATAGCCATCTCTACTCATTTGTATTACAATAACAGAATGCCTGACACTGGATAATTGATAAAGAACAGGAATTTAATTCATAATTGTATAAGATTTGAAGTCTAAGAGCAAACTGAAGATTCTTCTTATATCAGGTGATGGTAAGAAAGGCTAAACCCTCATTCATGAATGAAGAGCCCTTATGAACTTAATGGCCTCACAAAACACTGCTGAACTATAATCTATGACCTATGACTATAACCTATGCACTCCAAGAGAATCTTTCAAGATTGGAGACAGGAACTTACTTCTAACCACTGTATTTATAATAGTACAACACCTCAAAACAACCAAGGCACTCCTTAGTTGGTGAATGGAAAAACAGACTTTTGTACATTAAATTGATAGAATATTTTCAAGAGTAAAGGAAAATCAGCTGTGATGTCCTGAGAAAGATATGTAATTAAACTTAAGCATGTATTTCCAAGTGGAAGAAGTAGCCTAATCTGCCACAGACTAACAGCTAAATCTGATTCAGGGACCCTCAGGCTAGTAAGAAACAGATTTTGTTCTTGTTATATGATCTGTGAATAAATATCACAAAATTCCCTCTGTATGCAACATGGAATGGGAAACACCTTATCCATTGTCTAGCCTACAAGACCTGGTAAGTGAAAAAGAAGGTAAGTTATAGATTAATAACTAATTAATATTGCTCTCATCTGAGTTTGTAGCATTTTCTTCTCTTACTAGAGATGTTGGGGAGTCTGGGCAGAGTTGGCACAAGTGAATGAAAAAACTGGGGCCCCCTTAGTTTTCTCAGACTCATTAATAAAATGTTTTCAGAATGAACTCAAAACAAACTCAAGGGCAATTTTATTCAAATTAAAAAAAAAAAAAAGAAAGAAAGAAAGAAAAAAAATCCCAGTGTAGCTGTGAGTCTGGGCAGCTGGCATGAAGAGGGAGAAGCAAAATAGAAAAGATCATGCCATTTTAGTTAAGCAGCCATATGGTGGATAAACGGCTACCTGGTAGAGAGCGGACCTTTCGAAAGAGAGAGTAGGTCAGGCTTAGGGGTGGGTGATAAGAACATACGTAGAAAGGACAGAAAGATACTGTTATTTTTTTGAGTAATTTGGAAAAGCTGACAAACTTAAGAAACAGGTTGTGGGCACAAAGTATGGGAAGGGAAACTCTATTATCTCACTAAAAGGATAATGATATTTCCTATCTCTTCAGGTTTTTAAGTAGATCAGCCATCCTGAGTGTCAAGGGTGGCTACTCAGTGAGGTAATTGACCTGCCCAATATAGGTCTCCATGTTGGACCCTTAGTAAGCATTCAATGTTACTGTAATAAGCTCTCTTTCTCTCTCCTCTATCTCCTCTGCATCCTCCCTCCACTCTTCTCTTCATCCCTCCCTCTTTCTATTTCTCCCTCTCTCTTATTTCCCTATTTCTTTTTTCTCTATCTTTCTTCTCTCTCTGTCTCTGTCTCTGTCTCTGTCTCTGTCTCTGTCTCTGTCTCTTTCTCTTTCTGTCTGTCTCACTCTCTGTCTTTCAAACAGGGTGTTAGGTAGCCCAGGCAGTCTTTGACTCATTGCATTATTAAGTCTGGACTTAATTCCTGCATACCCAGCAATCACATTCCATGCCACCACATTTGGCTTCTCTCTAAGATTGAGGATGATGATGATGATGATGATGATGATGATGATGATGATGACGAGGACGACAATGAGATATGATGCAGCAAAGTGATTTCATTCAACAATTGAGATATGGAAGTCATCCTTTATTAGAATGCAATCTGAGAATTTTGGTTGAGGTACAAAAAAAAGTTTGCATTTGCAGGCTGAAATGTTATTGAAATCAAACCAGATGTTATATTCATATTCAAAGCTTTAAAGTCTTCCTACAGTGACAATGCTTTAGCAAACAAAGCCAAATAAACAATATGATAGTGCTAGAATGTTTGGCTTTCTGCCAAGGGAAGTAAAATTAAATCTAAAAATAAAATCAACTACAAGTTAGTTTCTTCTAGACATGATTACCGATAAGATCCCAACAATACCCTTATATAAACAAGACCTAAATAATAACTTTATCTGTTGACATGTCAACATGGAGAGGGGAAATTTCACAAGCCCCCAGCTCCCCCAGCTCAGATGAAGAGTCAATGGCTTTTGAGGAAGGGAAAGTCAGTTTCCCCAGGAATGAACTCATTGATAGGTTATTAATCTCAAGTGGTCAGTTCTAAACTCTTATTCATATGAGAAATGTTAGAAGAACTCAGTGAGTGTGTGGATGTGTATTCATATATATATGTATAAGATATAACTATGTATATATACATATATATTTATATATTGATATATATATATATATATATATACACATGTGTGTGTTTGTGTGTGTGTGTGTGTGTTTGTGTTTGTGTAAAACAATTATAATTAAAGACTGGTTGTGAATTAAAGAGGCAGATGGGAGGGTACAGAAGGAGCTAGACAGAGAAAGGGAAGGGGTGAAAATAGTTCAATAAAACATCACAAAAGTTTTTCTTTTTAAATCTGTCTTCTGTATAATCAGTTTTGTGTGCATTGATTTTTATCTCAGTCATGATGTTAATCAAAGTATGAGTATATTAGCTTTGTGAGATTAACACAGGATATAAACAGAATGTGCTCTGTGTGTCTTCCAAGTCTCTATTTTGTTTCTCATTACTTATCTATAGCATGAAATTTTCTTTACGATTGTAGATTAAATTACTAATTGGATCTAATATCCCCTTTGGGTTATCTTATATCCTATTACTGATTTCAGTATTTTAAAGTTGGAATCATTTTGGAAATTTCTGTGCTCAAATTTTAGCCTTTTAAGTAATTACTTTAAAACAGAATTTACTAGATTTCTCAAATGTAATTTTCTCCACTTTTACTCTGAGAGGGTTAAGCGGAACTCCCTTAAAATTGTATTTTTTGTCAAGAGAATCTTTGCTGTACTCTGGCATCAGGTGTTTCTGTGTTCATGTACATTCTAGGCTTTCATGTTTTTCTGTTTTTAGAAAACTAGAAAGTCTAGAAAAACTATGTTTTTCTAGTTGGCAATAAACTTTTTATTAATCTTTAGTAATTAGATATTTTCAGATTATGTCATCTAAAATTTCTTCAACATTTACATTTTTGGTTTTCTAATTATACTCTAATTTGATTTTGAAAAACTTGTGAATTTATGCTTACGCTGATATTTTTGAATGATCCATTGTTATTGTAAAAAGAAAACAAAGGTACACATCTACTCGTCCTTCCCTGTCTTGAGTCATAATTGTGTTTCCAAATCCTTTAGGGCAACATCGATCCCGTTCTGTGGGCCAAGGTTATGCCCAATTGATCGACAACTTGAGACCATTAATCCTGACCTCAGGCTGGATCAGAAAGTCCTCATCACCCCTCCCCAGTAACTTCAGGGCTCTAATGTAATAGCGCACATGTCTGTGCAGTGTAATGCTATGTATACTAGCATACATTTCTCTCTGACATCCTTGCAGCACATTTGTTTTAGAGCTGACAAAATGCCTATCCAGCCATGTTCCTGGAACAACTAGGGTGTCTATTTGATTTGTTGTTTTACTATTCTTCTTCATTATATATACTTCTCTGAGAATAATAACACCCAGACTGTGTCCTTTCTTGTTTTATAAATATTCATTTCTTCTGATGATATAAAAAAGGATTGAAGTGAAAGATTCAGGTTTTCCTGGGGGAGCAAAAACAAACAGAAAAAAGAACAACAATTTTCAATTACGGTGCTGCTTTATTACAAAAGCAGTTTCATTTGCCTGATGGCTTCATTGACTGGTGTCAGGATAATGCAAAGCAAGTAGTGTTTGGTAGCTTAACACCACCCACGGAGCCAGACAAAATATTGCCTTTCACATGCACTACAAAAATAGCAGCTATTAATTGTGCTGCTCAACCATCAGTTGATTAAGCTGGAGAAAAGAAAAATGGAGCATTTACCATTTAGGAGGCCACTTCTCTCAGATTTGAGCCATTAATTCACAGCTTTGATATCAGACTGGGAAATATTTGTCTTATATTTAGTGGATATTTATACATTGTCTATCAATGAAACAAAATTCTAAAGTAGTTTGAGGCCACTGGCTGAGACTGGCTTCAGTGTCACAAAATGCTGTTTTTCACTCCACTTTAATGTACTAGAAATCTAGGAAGGGATATTCAGTTTAAACTATGGGATCATGCTCATAGGCAGACTGTGTGATATCTATATCTATCTATATATATAGAGATATATAATCCATTGTATCTGTATATATTATAGACTACCTATGTACATTTGTTTGTGTCTGTGTGCATTTATATCAAATGTGTGCAGTTGCCTTTTAGGGTCAAAAGAGAGTGTCAGATCCTATGGTGTTGAAGTTACAGTTGGTTTTGAGCCACCTGGCATTGGTGCTAGGAATTGAGCTTGGGCAATCTGGAAGAGCAGAGTGCAAAAGCACGTAAACTTAAAAACACAAGGATGATAACATCAAGACTTTTAAAAGTATTGAAGGAATATAGACTGTTGTGGACCTTAAAATTAACATTGAGGAATGACGATGAAGAATTACCTACTGGAGACATTACCTAAGAAAGAAAGAAAGTATTGTGTCTGTTTTTAGAAATATCATTTTTGGTCACAATTCAGATGACACCCAGGTAAGGAGAGGAGAGCATACACAGAATATCTCCCTGCAAATGTACCAGTCTAAAATGCTGAAAATGTAGATGGAGATAAGAAGGTTGCCACATAGAAGCAAGCTTATTTATAACTTACTGTTAAAGCTGAACCTGAAACACATGTGTACACTGTGGTTTTGAATTATGAAAACTTTCCCTACATGCCCCTTGGGAAAACATTTATATTAAAATTTGATCATCATGTTTATCACATGGCGGTCTCCCTTTAGTATGAAAAGCTGATTTAAATGTGAAAAGTGGAAAAGATGATAGAGTGGTTGTTTTAACAAGAGTTCTTTATGATAAATATAGTGTGTGATATGTTCTTGGTCCCCAACTATATCTGGTGAGTCTAATCATTGAGTGATGGTTGTATTGTTTAAATTCTGTATTACTCAGTACATTAATGTGGTAATGGATTCATAATTCAAGAGCACTCATAGGTCACGGTCGAAATTTGGAGGTAGGCACTTACTAAAGGCACTTACTAGGTTTTTGAAGGATGTATCTCATCACTCAGACATCCCTATCTGTATCTCTTCATATTATCCATTATGAAGGTCCTCATATGAGGTCCTTATATGCTCTGTGTCATGATGTTCTAGCATACTGTGTGTGATGGTTCATATGTGATTGGCCCAGGGAGTGACCCTATTAGGAGGTATGGCCTTGTTGGAGTAGGTGTGCCACTCTTGCTGTGGGCTTATGATCCTCACCCTAGTTGCTTGGAAATCAATATTCACTAGCAGCCTTCAGATGAAGATGTAGAACTCTCAGCTCCTCCTGCACCATATCTGCCTGGATGCTGCCATGTTTTAACCTTGATGATAATGGACTGTACCTTGGAACCTGCAAGCCAGCCCCAATTAAATGTTGTCTTTTATAAATCTTGCATTGGTCACTCTGTCTGTTAACAGCAGTAAAACCCTAACTAAGAGACTGTACATGGGCCCAGAAGTGATGTGGCCAAGTTAACATGGACTGAAACCTTTAAGACTATCCCAAGAGATCCTTTCAGGTTTAATTTGTTTTGAGAGGTTATTTTGTCACAGGGATGAAAGTCACTAATATACCTTGAAAGATCAAAGTAACATTTGAGGCCTCACTAAAAGCACATAAGAACTTAAGAGCTTGACTTAATACTTCCCCTCTTTAATTTCTCCATGTTTTGAAAGGAAAGTAATGTCAACATTACTATTTATCAAACTCCAGACTTGCTGCCCTTTGGGACCATATGTGGCAATAGAACAGAAAGATCTGCTGGTGACAATGACACACCACTAGCAGCAACTGCTCTGCATCCTAAGAGTCACTCTCTAGAGCTCTCCATTGCTCCATTTCTCCTTTATCCAATGCTAGAAATCAAGCCCAGAGTCTCCCGCATGCCAGGCAAGAGCTGAGCTACAACCATAGTTGTTGGCCTTTCTCAGCCTTTCCTCCTAAAGCAATGGAGAAGGCAGTCAATGACAAAGAAGAGACCTGAAAATAAAGAAGTCCCCAAAAGCTACCAGATTTATCAATATCGTTCATTATTAAGCATACAGCACCTATAGCAGAACTCAACTAAATCCATGTCTGTAGAATAAGTATCTATTGTTTAGACATATCATTATATAGATCACTGGTTCTAGCAGGAGGTATAATTTCACTAAAAACAATAATCATGTAAAGAAGTCATTATAATCATAAGAAAGAGTTGTTATCATATTTATGTGATTATTACATCTGAATCTAGGAAACCATAGTCTATACATTCAATAATAAAATATAAAATTCATTCAACAACCTTACCACATGGTGTTTGAATCTGTAATTTTCAGATTCAAAATTTAAAGATCATAAAGCTTAAGTTTTGTTTCAATTGTTCATTTGTTTCATTGTTTTGTGTTTTTGTTTTTAATTGCACAGGAACTGAAAGACGTTCCAGGATGTAAACCAGAGTCTGGCTCTAGAACTTGCTTTGAAAAAAACACAAGAAAATCCCTGTTACAATAATGTTTGCTGCTGAGGAGATAACTAGCAGTTAAGAAGCACTTGCTGCTCTTAAAAAGGACCTGGGCTAGGCACATAGCACCGGCATGATAGTTCCATCTGTAAACCCCAGTGCCACAGTATTCGAATTCCTCTTCTGACCTTTTCAGGATCCAGGGACACATTTGATAGACATATATGCATGCAGGTAGAACAGTTATACACATAAAATAAAAATAAATGAATATTAAATGAAGTTCACAGCCTCATACACCCTTCAGTTTCTGTGAGAATGAAGCCCAGGAGTATAGCCCAGCCAATGGTAGAGGGTTTTCTTTGCCAAACGCCTGTCCCTGAGAAGGTTTGATGAACAAGTTAGGGGTGGTGCAGGAATCAAGAATGAACTGTGGTGGATGACATCACGGAGATGGGCTTAGGTGTCTTGCCAGTCACTAATAATTTGACATTTTTTCCTTAAAGGGACAGAGTTTTCTTCTACTCAGCTTCAGTGGGAGCTGCAGGTGTAACTGGAGACTCACCTTTTCTTTAAGTAGATTTTATTGTTAAGTATGTGCAGGTCTGTTTGTCTGTGTATCTGTTCCTATGAATGCACACATTCATACCTTATCCTCTAAAAACACAGTGATGGTGACAAGCCTGATGTTGGCACTGGAAACAAAATTCAGGTCTTTGCAAGAGAAGTATAGATGTCTCAACTACTGAGCCATTTCTCCAGCCGTGATAATTTTTTAAACCATCTCATATGTGGACTTAGTCCCTCTTGAACTCACAGAGATCTACATGACTCTGTCTCATTAGTATTGAAGACATTTGCTACCACAGCTGGAAGGAGACTCATTTCTATACTTCCAATGAATAAGTGAATAGAGTACAGTATCTGTAATAGCAAGACGATCTGTAAGCTTACTTATAACAAGATCACAGTGCACTGTATCTTCTTCTCTACTCCACTTCTTTTCTGGTCCATACCCACACCCGACCTGCATCATACACACTTTCTCTGCAGGAAGCCAAATGCTGCATTAAAAATAGTTCTATAAAGAAACCTATGTAATAATGGGGGAAAGTATTTTACCAGCATCCAGAGAGTATCCTTAATCACCAGAATGAGCTTGAAAGATACCTGGTATGACCTCCAGTGCTGTATGACTAGAGGGCAGGCCAACAGCTGGCTGATAATGCCAAGCAATAGCTAAACTAGGGCCACACATATAATGCATTCTCTTATCCTTGTCCAGAGAAACAGATGATAGTAAGTGTTGTTCTAAGAATTACCATTTTAGAGAAAAATTTATACAGCTGTAGATAGCAAATGTGCTGACCTAAGTTACTTAAAGTGAAAACCATAGAAGAAATTAAAATAAGGCAATATACTTTCCCATATTGATTCTGCAATATCCTTGACAGGTTTAGTCTATCTCTTGAATTACGAATGTTCACATCTTTTAAGGGTCCTTATCAGATTACAATTACATTAACAGCCCCTAAGGAGGACTTTATGCAAATCCCATGTTGAGCATGTAAATATTTTCCATCCTGTTTATTCTATTTGTTGAAAACTCAGGCCCAAACCCTACTCATCTCAATAATTATTTTTCTACTGCACTATTAAGAAGGCAAAAAATTTACTTACTGGTCTTGCCTAAGACTAATTGATAGTGGAAAAAAAAAGAAATAAACAAATTAGAGTTGATAATTCTATTGTGATAAAATGTCTTAATGCTAAAATTGCATTGTAAAGTCAGGTCATATAATATCAGAGGGAGGCTTTCTAGTGTGCATTGCTCATTAAAATGCATTTGTATGTGCATTTTACTTTGATACATGCTGGCATCTCCCCACTCAAACTGCCAAACAGTAGTTGACAAAGAGTTCAAGGGGGACTAAGGCAAAGCAAAAGGAAAAAAGTTTATTTTAAAAGGTTGAGTCCTTCACTGGATAGTCCTAGAGCCACATTCAAAACATCTTATTAAGGTACAAAAATCAGCATCTTCCCTCAAACCATATGCCAGCCGTTAATCATTCTTTGTATGTACCTATAAAAGGAACACGTTAAAATATTGACAGCATCACATTTCGAATTTTGCTAGCAAATGCACCACATTCTTTCTGGTAGCAAAAAATGAAGAGAGTGGGTAAGAGCCTCTGCTTCTATATGCATAATAGTGGACTTGAAGTTCAATAATAGATACTTTGCAACATAAAGATGATTTGTAGCAGCACGTTTTAAAATGTAGAGTTTGGCAGACTCATAGAGCAAAGCTGTGGTGCAAGATTGTGGTGCTAAAATTTGTCCAGTGTAGTGGAACAATCAGGATTACTTAACTGTCATTAGGAGTGCTGACTGATTAACAGAGCAGACAGTAGTGATGTCAGGAGTCAAGAATGCTGTTAAATTTGAAATGTTTATTTTATATTTAAGTATAGCTATTAAATATGAAATTGAGATTATAAGCTTGTATTTTGAGAGAAAGATTGATGTAAGAAATATAAATTCATGTAACATTAATTTGTGCTGTTTTAAGATAGTCTCACATGGCTCCTGCCTTCTGTTCCTTATTTTGGTAAATTTTGTATGGGTGATGAATAGAATATGTTTAAATTCATAGTGTGCCACTTCTAATATTAGCTTACCATTTTAGAATCCTGGAGAAATAGTATCTATATGATGCATTCTCAAAATGCAAAAAGTAGGGTGAAGAGAAATTGGTTTGTACTTTTGTGGTCTACAGCAAGTCAAGGATCATTCAGAACTTGCAAGTGATTGAGGCCCACTCAGTCAATTAATTCAAATTTGGTCTCATCCAGAAAACCTTCCATAAAAAAACAGGTCACCAAATATTTGGGTACCTTGCCAAGCTTAGTTGACACATGAGATTTTCAAAGGCTGTTCTGAAAAACACTGTGACTTTTCCCCCTGTATTACTTGTTTTACTCACTTCATGAAAATCCACTTCTAAGTTATGCGCATGTTTTGAAAAGAATGTATAAAGAGGTACATCTGATGAGTAATTAAGTTTCCTGCCATGCAATTGAAGCATCTTGGAAGCAAGTCCTTCAGCATAATCAACACTTCCAGAACAACCTCTAGGTTCCTAAGTTTTAGAAAGTGTATAATTTAACAATGTTGATATTTAAGTGTTTAAAATAATTGGTTAGTAGCCATTAATACAGAGTCTTGATGAAAAAAGTGGGATGCTGTGATATCTAATATATGGATTCAGGATATAACTTACTGTTGTGCTTAGTGAGCCAGTGTCGGGTCTTAGATTCAATTCCAACACTGAAATACACAAGAAACACTTTAAAATGATAGGAATGACTTTAGAACAAGGAGTTGACCAGAAGCTAGGAAGATTTTGTGCACTTTTTTGTTGTTGTTGTTGTTGTTGTTGTTGTTGTTGTTGTTGTAGATTGAACCTAGACTTGGATTTTTTCGGGAAGCATTCTACTCCTGAGCTAGTCTACATATTTTATTAGAAGTACTTTGACGGAACTGCTAAAAAAAGCTTGATTAACTTTGCTACAACATTGTAGGCACACCATGGCCCTTGAAAAGAATTACCTAAAATGAAGAAAAGCTCTTCAGAAAGAGTTACATGTGGTGGCACATGTAAACTTGGAGCTAAAGATGCAGAGACAGGAGTAACCTTGAGACTTAGTCAGCTAATCTAGCAAATATGGAAGCTCCAGTTTCAATGGAAGGTCTTGTCTCAACAAACAAGGTGAAATTGACTGAGGAAAATACCTGATGTCAACCTTTAACTTTTTGCATGCACACATGCCCATACACATAGACACAGACATAGCACAGACACAGACACAGACACAGACACAGAAACACACACACACACAAAAACTAATGTACACTAACATACACATCAGAAAAAAGAAAAGGACAAGGAAAATCATTTTGCAAAATGGAGGATTGAAAATGTTATGTTGTGACAGAAATTCCTTCCATCTCTGCCATATTATTGCTTACACTAATACACAAAATACAAAGTATTTATAATAGGTTGTGTGAACATGTGGCTAAGAAAATTCCCATACAGAGCATTGGAGTTACCACCCAGTTTATTCTTTCTGCATGTAGTAAAATCTGAAATAAGTAACACATTCTGGAAAGGACTGTTTATACAAAGGAGATGGGTCATGAAAGCATTAGAAATCAATGAAACAAGGATGTAAATTTAAAAAATAGCATCTAAACAATGGTCATATCTGGGCATTGCTAGGGAAATAAAGCTTAAGTTATAACACTAAAATTCTCAGAAAACTTGAAAGTGTGGTAGTAGAATATCTAGGTAGACAACAGGAGGACTAAAGAGTGTAGGTCACAGCTCCCAAGCATCCTTAATTTAACCAGACTCCTGCTTTTCTTCAGCTGGTCCAGCAAAACCCAAGGAAAAAGCCTCATCTTGAAAAGGATTTTGGTGTACCCTTTGCCCAGAATCTAGGATAGACCACTTTCTGGCTAGTTTTGTGGATCTCCAGAAAAATAGAAATTATTTTCATGGGAAGGACTTTAAGAAATGCAGCTTACAGAGCCATATCTACACCTGAGCCTGATTCACAGCTCTAAAACCTCCATTTTGCCTTTGTCTTCTCAGAGTCTCACTGGTCCGTGTGACCAATATAATTGGCATAGGGATGATATGTTGCCTCCATGGTTGTGTCGGAGGGCTCTGTCATTTCTGGCTAGATTTTTCGCAGGCTATTTGTCCTGGGAAAATCCAAGGGACATCATCTAAAGACCCGCAGGCAGCTCCAATGAATGCTTTTATGGAGATTAACCTATATATCTGTCCACCAAGAAAATCAAGGCAGAGACTTGCCAGGACCTACTACTACCCTGACAGGCAAATAATAGCCCAATAAAAAAACTCAAATTAGATTTTTGCTGCCTGCCAGGACAGAAAAGGATCACTAGGTTCTGTATCACCCTGAGCTTTAGATTTCTGGTGGTGCAAAACACCAGGGGTCTGCCTGAGCACATAGTCTGGTTTGTCTGCCAGCCCACTAGGCTCAAGGCCGGTGGTGTCCTGCCCAGGGAGCTGCTGAGGGAGAGAAGCCCCGCGGCCATACTTGCTGCCTGCCTGGACAGAAAATGATCACTAGGTACTGTATCACCCTGAGCTTCAGATTTCTGGTGGTGCAAACCGCCAGGGGTCTGCCTGCACTCAGGGACTGAACACATAGGCGGGTTTTTCTGTCAGCCCGCCGGGCTCAAGGCCCGTGTCCTGCGCAGGGAGCTGCGGAAGGAGAGAAGCACCACGGCCATATTTGCTGCCTGCCAGGACAGAAAAGGGTCACTAGGTTCTGTATCACCCTGAACTTTAGATTTCTGGTGGTGCAAACCGCCAGGGGTCTGCCTGTACTCAGGAACTGAGCACATAGGCAGTTCATCTGCAAGCCAGTCCATCGCAGGACCTGTGTCCTATGTGAGAATCAACAGAGGGAGTGACCCCACCACTACATCTTTGCTCCATAATAGAGCAGACAGAGAACACCTGGTTGACCTTGACAACCTAAGTATAACATTGCTTGAGGCAAGACTCAGAAGGGCTCCAAAGGCACAAAAGAGGAAGGTAGCATATCAGTAATCTGTGTCAGAGGAAACCCAGTCATCCAGTGTTGCAAAGATAACCTTAAAGATCCACAGTAGGCTGAAGCACCAGCCAGTGACAATAAGACCATCTAACTCCCGGGAGAACCAGATGGCTAAAGGCAAACGTAGGAACCTTACTAATAGAAACCAAGGCATTATAGCAGTATCTGAACCCAATTCTCCAACATTAGCAAGTCCTGGATACCCCAACACACCAGAAAAACAAGATTTGGATTTAAAATCACTGGTCATGATGCTGGTACATGAACACATAAAGGACATACTTAAAGAAATTCGGGAGAAAATGGATCAAAAATTAGAAGCCCTTATAGGGGAAACACAAAAATCATTGAAAGAAATTCAGGAGAATACAAAAGCCAATAAGGAGGAAACATAAAAATCACTTAAAAAATACAGGAGAACTTTGATCAACTGGCAGACGTCATGAAAGAGGAAATACAAAATTCTCTTAAAGAATTATAGGAAAACACAAACAAGCAAATGACAGAACTGAGCAAAAACTTCCAGGATCTAAAAACAGAAGTAGAAACAACGAAGAAAGCACAAAGGGAGACAACTTGGGAGATAGAAGACCTTGGGAAGAATTCAGGGACCATAGATGCCAATATCAACAACAGAATACAAGAACTAGAAGAAAGAATCTCAGATGCCAAAGATATCATAGAAACCATGGACTCAACAGTTAAAGAAAATGCAAAATGCAAAAAGCTTGCAACCCAAAATATCCAGGAAATCCAGGACACAATGAGAAAGCCAAATCTAAGGATTATAGGCATTGATGAGAGTGAAGATTTACAAATTAAAGGGCCAGCAAATATCCTCAACAAAATTATGGAAGAAAACTTCCCTAACCTAAAGAGAGAGATGCCCATGAATATACAAGAGGCCTACAGAACTCCAAACAGACTGGACCAGAACAGAAATACCTCCCGTCACATAATAATCAAAACCCCAACTGTACTAAACAAAGAAAGAATACTTAGGGCAGTAAGAGAAAAAGGGCAAGTAACATAAAGCAAGACCTATCAGAATTACACCAGATTTCTCACCAGAGACCATGAAAGCTAGAAGATCCTGGGCAGAGCTCATGCAGACTCTAAGAGAACACAAATGCCAGCCGAGACTACTATACCCAGTGAAACTCTAAATTACTATAGATGGAGAAACCAGGATATTCCATGACAAAAGCCAAATTTACACAATATCTTTCTACAAACCCAGCCCTACAAAGGATAATAGGGGGAAAACACCATTAAAACAAGGGAAACTATACCCTGGAAAGAGCAGGATATTAAGCTTCTTTCATCAAACCCAAAGAAGATAACCACACAAGTATAAAATTAAAATAAAAAATGATAGGAAGCAATAACCACTACTCCTTGATATCTCTTAACATCAATGGACTCAATTCCCCAATAAAAAGACATAGACTAACAGACTGGTTACATAAACAGGACCCTACATTCTGCTGCATATAGGAAACATACCTCAGTGTCAAAGACAAAAACTACCTTAGAGTAAAAGGCTGGAAGACAATTCTACAAGCAAATGGTCCCAGGAAACAAGCCGGAGTTGACACTCTAATTTGAGATAAAATTGACTTTCAACCTAATGTCATCAAAAGAGACATGGAAGGTCACTACTTGCTGGTCAAAGGAAAAATCCAACAAGAAGAACTCTCAATCCTGAACATCTATGCCCCAAATACAAGGGCACCCTCATTCATAAAAGAAACTTTACTAAAGCTCAAAGTACACATTGCACCTAACACAATAATTGTGGATGATTCAACACTCCACTCTCACCAATGGACCAATCAGGAAAACAGAAACTAAACAGGGAGACAGTGAAACTAATTGAAGCTTTGAACCAATTGGAGTTAACAGATATATATAGAACTTTTCATCCCAAAGCAAAAGAATATACCTTTTTCTCAGCAGCTCATGGTACCTTCTCAAAATAGATCATATAGTTGGTCACAAGACAGACCTCAACAAATATAAGAAGATTGAAATAATCCCATGCCTCCTATCAGATCACTATGGAGTAAAAGCGGTCTCTAATAACAATAAAAACAACAGAAAGCCCACATACACATGGAAACTGAACAATACTCTACTAAATGATACTTGGTCAAGGAAGAAATAAAGAAAAAAATCAAAGATTTCTTAGAATTTAATGAAAATGAAGGCACAACATACACAAATCTATTGGACACAATGAGAGCAGTGCTAAGAGGAAAACTCATAGCTTTTGAGTGCCTCCAAAAAGAAATTCGAGAGAGCATACACCAGAAGATTAACGGAACACCTGAAAGCCTGGGAACAACAAGAAGTTAATTCATCCAGGAGGAGAAGACAGGAAATCATCAAACTCAAGGTTGAAATCAATCAAGTAGAACCAAACCAAGAGAACCATACAAAGAATCAACAAAACCAAAAGCTGGTTCTTTGAAAAAATCAACAAGATAGATAAACCCTTAGTCAGACTAACCAAAGGGCACAGAGAAAGTATCCAAATTAACAAAATTAGAAATGAAAATGGAGATATTACAACAGAAACCGAGGAAATTCAAAAAATCATCAGATCCTACTACAAAAACCTATACTCAATGGAACTGGAGAATCTGGAGGAAATGGACATATTCTTAGACAGATACCAATTCCCAAAATTAAACCAGGATCAAATAGACCATCTAAACAGACTTATAACCCCTAAAGAAATAGAAGGGGTCATAGGCTTTCGACCAAAAAAAGCACAGGACCAGATGGTTTCAGTGCAGAAATCTATCAGACCTTCAAAGAAGACTTAACACCAATACTCTTCAAACTTTTCCACCAAATAGAAACAGAAGGAACACTACCCAACTCCTTCTTCGAAGCCACTATTACACTGATACCAAAACCACACAAAGATCCAACTAAGAAAGAGAATTTCAGGCCTATTTCCCTTATGAATATCAATGCAAAAATACAAAATAAAATTCTTGCCCAACGAATCCAACAACACTTAAAAATGATCATCCACCATGATCAAGTAGGCTTCATGCCAGGGATGCAGGGATGGTTCAATATAAGGAAATCCATAAATGCTATCCACTACATAAACAAACTCAAAGAAAAAAAAAACACATTTCATTGGATGCTGAAAAAGCATTTGACAAAATTCAGCATCCTTTCATGCTAAAAGTCTTGGAAAGGACAGGAATTCAAGGCCCATATCTAAACATAGTAAAAGCAATATACAGCAAACTGGTAGCCAACATCAAACTAAACGGAGAGAAACTTGAAGCAATCCCACTAAAATCAGGGACTAGACAAGGCTGCCCCCTCTCTCCATATCTTTTCAATATAGTTCTTGAAGTCCTAGCTAGAGCAATTAGACAACATAAGGAAGTCAAAGGGATACAAATTGGAAAGGAAGAAGTCAAACTATCACTATTTGCAGATGATATAATCATATACTTAAGTGACCCTAAAAACTCTACTAGAGAACTCCTACAACTGATAAACAACTTCACCAAAGTGGCTGGCTACAAAATCACTGCAAGCAAATCAGTAGCCTTTATATATTCAAAGCATAAGCAGACTGAGAAAGAAATTAGGGAAATGACCCCCTTCACAATAGCTACAAACAGCATAAAGTATCTTGGGGTGACTATAACCAAACAAGTGAAAGACCTATATCACAAGAACTTCAATTCTCTGAAGAAGGAAATTGAAGAAGATCTCAGAAAATGGAAAAATCTACCTTGCTCGTGGATTGGCAGGATTAATATAGTTAAAATGGCCATCTTGCCAAAGGCAATCTACACATTCAATGCTATTCCCATAAAAATCCCAACCCAGTTCTTCATAGAGCTAGAAAGAGCAATTCTCAAATTCATCTGGAATAACAAAAAACCCAGGATAGCTAAAACTATTCTCGATAGTAAAAGAACTTGAGGGGGATTCAGTATCCCAGACTTTAAACTTTACTACAGAGCAATAGTGATAAAAACTGCATGGTATTGGTACAATATAAGGCAAGCAGATCAATGGAATAGGATTGAAGACCCAGAAATGAACCAACACACCTATGGTCACTTGATCTTTGACAAAGGAGCTGAAAGCATCCAGTGGAAAAAAGAAAGTCTTTTCAACAAATGGTGCTGGTTCAATTGGAGGTCAGCATGCAGAAGAATGCGCATTGATCCATTCTTAACTCCTTGTACCAAGCTGAACTCCAAATGGCTCAAGGGCCTCCACATAAAACCCGACACACTGAAACTAATCAAAAAGAAACTGGGGAAGACCCTGGAGGACGTGGGCACAGGGGGAAAGTTTCTGAATAGAACACAAATAGCTTATGCTCTAAGATCAAGAATTGGCAAATGGGACCTCATAAAACTACAAAGTATCTGTAAGGCAAAGGACACTGTCAAAAGGACAAAACGTCAACCAACAGACTGGGAAAGGAACTTCACCAACCCTAAATCTGACAGAGGGCTAATATCTAATATATACAAAGAACTCAAGAAAGTAGAACCCAGAGAACCAAATAATCCCATTAAAAAGTGGGGTACGGGGCTAAACAACGAATTTTCACATGAATAATTTCGGAGAGCTGAGAAACACCTTAAGAAATGTTCAACATCATTAATCATTAGGGAAATGCAAATCAAAACAACCCTGAGATTTCACCTCACACCAGTCAGAATGGCTAAGGTCAAAAACTCAGGAGACAGCAGGTGTGGCGAGGATGTGGAGAAAGAGGAACACTCCTCTACTGCTGGTGGAATTGCAAGATGGTGCAATCACTTTGGGAATCAGTTCCTCAGAAAACTGGGCATGATACTTCCTGAGGACCTTGCTATACCACTCCTGGGCATAAGCAAATGCAATAAGGACACATGCTCTACTATGTTCATAGCAGCCCTATTTGTAGTAGCCAGAAGCTGGAAAGAACCTAGGTGTCCTTCAATGGAGGAATGGTTACAAAAAAATGTGGTATATTTACACAATGGAGTACTATTCGGCCATTAGAAACAATGAATTCATGAAATTCTTAGACAAATGGATGAAGCTGGAGAACATCATACTAAGTGAGGTAACCCAGTCTCAAAAGATCAATCATGGTATGCACTCACTGATAAGTGGATATTAGCCTAGAAACGTTGAATAGCCAGGACATAATCCACAAATTAAATGATGTCCAAAAAGAATGGAGGAGTGGCCCCTGGTTCTGGAAAGACTCAGTACAAGAGTATAGGGGAATTCCAGAACAGGGAAGTAGGAAGGAGTGGATGGAAAAACAGGGGGATGGAAGTGTGCTTATGCGACTTGCAGGGAGTGGGGACCCAGAAAAGGGGAAATCATTTGAAATGTAAATAAAAAAATGTATCAATAAAAAAACCTCAAATTAAAATTATCTATCTGAGACACTGTACTTGTGGAAACATGAAATTTGTCCTTAGGCTCATATGCTAAAATGTTTGATCTCTTGCTGATGGCTGTGTCTTGGGAGATAGGCCCTTATTGGAAGAAGCAACCACCAACCATACACTTTTGAGAGTTGTGTCTGTCTTTTGTGACTTACTCATATTCTAGTCTCTACAGATAAACTGCCTTTATACCCATAGTTTCTTCCTGTACTGGACTCTTCTGTTAACACATGTTCAGAATGAATGGAGGAAGGAACTGTGGATTGAAACTATTGAAATGTGAGCCAACACAATTTCTTCATCACCTTTAGTTGCTTGTGTGAGATTTGTTTTGACACAGCAAAAAGAAGAATATCCAATATAATCAGTGGTAATTTTGTGACACTCAGAGCTATGAGCAGATAGCAAATGCTTTTGATTTCAGGCTACAATGTGTTATCAGCAGTATCTTATTCAATGGAGTTTGAATATAGAATCCACAGCTTCTAGAACAGTGGTTGTCAATGGGTGGGTAAAATGACCTTTTCACAAGGGTCACTGGAAAACACTGATATGCATTATGCATCATAATAGTACCAAAATTACATTTATGACATTAAATTTTACAAAATTAATTTTATGGCTAAGGGTTACCATAACATAAGGAAC
Organism: Apodemus sylvaticus; assembly: GCF_947179515.1. Lineage (NCBI taxonomy): Eukaryota > Metazoa > Chordata > Mammalia > Rodentia > Muridae > Apodemus > Apodemus sylvaticus. Next base: position 102,473,400 of record NC_067479.1, read on the forward strand.
TGTATTAAAGGGTAAGCATTAGGAAGATTTTTATCAGAAGCCATGTAAGAGAGATTAAGGCTAGCAAGTGAATTATCTGGAGATAATCCACTGTTTGTATCTGAAAGGCTGTAATGGGTAAACTCTGAGTTTCAGGGCTTTCAGTGATTTCACCCTTGAATTTCTTGCTGCTGATATGCCTTTCCTGTCACTATTACATAGCTTCATTATTCCTTCTCATTACCCCACTGTATTCGGCAAATATTTTATAGATCAATAGAAAGATGAACTCTCATGTAGTAAAGCTATGTAGAAAATTTCATAATTCCTAATAATGATTTTATAGAATTCCTAAATTTGTACAAGTAATTTCAAGTTTTCTATAGTATGAAAGCTACAAATTGAGCTCTGTAAGCCTTCATGTGTCACAATCTAATTGCACCAAGAAGGGTGCTTGAAACAGATTTGTGATCAAGAAAAAACATTCAATCTGTGTCAGGTCCAAGGACGAAGCCACAGGTATGCATTATGATGAAGCAAGGCCGTATGACCAGTTGCGTTGAACTTATAATGAGCTTGTAGAATGAAACATTGCTTTGAAATATCAACATTATAAATGATGTACACTTTATGTAACATTTTATCTATAAGTTCATTCTTTCTTACATAGAGAACTTTTTGTCTAAAATCTATGAAACACTGAAAGCATCAATAAAGTTTTAGTATAGCCATTTCCGCCACTTTCAGAGTGTGTTTCTGTCTGTGTGCATGACTCTCCTTTCTTTGGTTTTCTTTTCTTTCTGGTTTACATAGAGTTAACAAACTCTTGCTAGACCAGCAAGGGGCTCCTGAGTAAAAGAACAAAGAGTCAGAGTAAGCTAATTAATTCCTTTGCTTAATCTCTGCTGCTAGACAGCAAGTATCAATCATTAGAAGCTAGCAGGATTTGATCTTAGAATAGGAAAGAGTTAAAGAGAGAAGAATCATCAAACACAAAGCAGCTTTGCTCCCCTCCCCAATTCCTGACTCCATATCCCTTTGCTGCCTTCCTCAGAGAAATGGCATCTTAGCTAGCTACAGCAGGTTGTAGAGTTAATGGACTTAGAGAAGTTCATGCCCTAGGCATGCCTTGTGTTTTAGTAGCAGGAGCAGAGGCACATAAGATGCAATGATACAGTATTGGCAGATTGTTGTCCTTTAGTGCTCCAGTGTATCAGATGGAGATGGGGTCATCTCACAGTAAAGTACAAGTTGATTAATAAGAAAAATCATTATTAGAAATCCGGTCAGTACTTTCCATATATTTTGACTAACTAGTTTTATTTTCCATCTATTTTGAATAAGTTTTTTGGAATTTATTCGGAAAAGAAGACAGAAACTCATGTTGAGGAATGTAAAAAATAAAAGATCATTTTAAACTAGCAAAACCATACTCCTTTTAAAAATGGAGTGCATGTCTCTAAATGTGATCTTGGAAGAGGAAGCACAAAGACTATAAGAGCCATAGGGTCCAAGATATGCAATAAAAGACATCTTCTAGACACATTAAACCCCTTACATTCATAAACTTACTACACCTGTTGCTTACCTTCATGAAGCCTGCACAAGACTGGGCCCCTAAAACTTCATCCTGGATGGGCAGAAAGCCCAAGAAATCCCAGTCCTCCCTGAAATACTGTCATCAGCTCACTGGGAAGGAAATGTGCCATTATTTTCAGAGGAATAGCCACAGATGAGTTCTTCATACTCCAAGGCACTCATGAAATGAACTCTAATTAAGCTCAGTGGGTCACACTCAAAAGAAGACATAAAAATACATGACAGGTGACTTGTAGGAGAGAATCCATCAGGAAAGGGGCATAAGAGATGAAACTGGGGCTGAAAAATGACTAAATTTGTTACATGAGTATATGAAGTGATTAAACAATTAAAACGTACCCAATAAACTGTCTACCTTGAATTCATTAAAAGGGGTTTCTTCATTTTGTTTTAAGCAAATAAGAACATTCAATGCTTTTCTGAACTTTGTAAAATATTCCATCAATATTTAAATCTATACCTTTAGAATAATATATGCAGAATATTGCTGGGGAAGGAGCACTACAAGCCTTAGATATATTATTGTTGAGGTTTTATTTCTGGAATTATACTGATTATGTATTTTATTTTTGTTTTGTTTTGTCTGTGTAGAGAAGGTATTTTTTTTTTTTATCTAGAACTAGGGTTATTCTAGGTACAACCTTCTGGATATTTTAAACAATAAGAATTAAAATGGAATCTGTTCTAAAAAGATGGGTACAGTAAAGAAAATATCTAATTATAAATGAAAAAAGAATAAAATAAAAAGATGGGCACATAATGTATTTTCCTCAGAAGTTATTTAATTGCATATTTCAAAAACATGGAGCTATAATTGGAGATTAACCATTAGTATTAGACAATATTCATTCTTATCTGTCAATCAAATTATTCAAAATTACTTAATGATGTAACAGAATTAAGATGTTGACAAGAAAAACATTCAGCAAAATTATTTAGTTTTGATCCGGGCCTTCTGAAATTTATGATGAAAATGCTATAGAACTGTTTCTTACATTAGGATGAAACAACATGGTCGAGTCACAAATTCATCTTCTGTCATGCAATTCATATTATCTAAAGTTGAACTGTAATTGTATCTTAGTATAGAAGTATATATATATATATATATATATATATATATATATATGACATAAAATATTATGCTGATTAATAAACTTTTGAGACTTGAGGAATGAATGTGTTTATCACATGGAACACATGCCTTCTGGTAGAGATGTGATGATCACCTTTTAATTGTACTTTGTTTCTGATTGCTTTTCAAGTTCATTTCTTTTACTCTTCACTAGTCTTTTTTTCCCAGTGTCTCAAAAAGCCTGATATATTTTCTATAAATTGTCTATTATACCTTTAGTAAATATTTTCTTTTTTTTTCTTTTTTTTTTTATTATTTTCTATATTCTTTGTTTAAATTCCAAATGATTTTCCCTTTCCCGGTTCCCCAGTCCCCATAAGTCCCATAAGCCCTCTTCCCTCTGCCTGTTCCCCAATCAACCCCCTCCCACTTCTCTGTCCTGGCAGTCCCCTACCATGCTGCATCAAGCCTTTCCAGGACCAGGACCCTCTCCTTCCTTCTTCTTGGGAATGATTTGATATGTGAGTTGTGTCTTGGGTATTCAGAGTTTCTGAGCTAATATCTACTTATCAGTGACTGCATTCCATGTGTGTTCTTTTGTGATTGGGTTACCTCATTTAGAATGATATTTTCTAGTTCCAACCATTTGCTGAAGAATTTCACGAATTCATTGTTTTTAATTGTTGAGTAGTATTCCATTGTGTAAATATAGCACATTTTTCTGTATCCATTCCTCCATTGAGGGATATATGGGTTCTTTCCAGCTTCTGGCTATTATAAATAAGGCTGCTATGAACATAGTGGAGCTTGTGTGCTTATTGCATGCTGGGGAATCCTTTGGGTATAAGCCCAAGATAAAATTATGATCTTTCACTTTTTTCTTTATAATATATTAATTCTGAAAATATTCAAGTAAAAAAGAAAATTAATAGTTAAATGAATTTAATGCTAATATCAATAGTTAATACATTTCTCAGGATACAAGAGACAGTCCCCAAGGCAATCAGCTTGAATATTGAAACCTTAACAGGTTCAAGTTCTGAAAATTGAAACAATCAAAACCTCAGTAAATTCTATCTGTCTTCCAAAACAGTAGTCCTGTAGGAGTTGTTTGTGAAAGATAGAACACTTGACCTGGGTTTCAGCCCCAGCATCTTAAAAAGCAAAGACCATATAAGAGGAATCGAAACAGACCTAGGGAAGTACTTAAACAAATTATAACAGTGACTAAGCCTTTTGTTTTGTTCTATGTAGACACTGAATCCAGCTTATGTGATTTTTAATGAGTTAAAACAGCAATGGTCCAAAGAAGACAGTAAAGTTATGGAGCAATTCTAGATTCATTACACTCAGTGTGGACAAAAGGAGTCTGAGGCTTTTGTTCTGTCATTGGCATTCTTTCTTCTAGATTCACAGTCTGTAAATAAGAACTGAGGAATCAGATTTCTAGTACCCAAAGCAACATAGATATGGCTCAAAAAAATTGGGAAAATTAAGCAAGATACTAATGTTGCTGCACATCGAAGCATAGAATCCCACGAACAGCAACGGCAGTACTGCATCATAAATATGAACACTCTCTGAAAGGAACGCCATAGTCTAGAAGAGAAGGGGAATCTACTGTTTTAGGTGCATGACATCGAAATGGAGTTATGAACCTCAATATGAAGGCTGGCAAGGTCCATTGGAATAACTCCATACAATCCACTATATCTTACTCTGATAACGTGCTGTTTTATGTTTCAAAAGAATATTTTTTCTGCACTGTCTTTATTTGTCAGTATTGTTTCACAGTTTTCTGCTATGTATTTTTTTTATTTTTTTATCATTCCTATTATTTCACATATGAACTGTATAAAGCCTCACAGAGGAGTCTAACATGTCTGTGTGTTTTCTGCAAATTCAATTCTTCTAAAGTTCATTGTCGCAGCACTGACATTGTGTACAAACATCCTGTCTCAGTTCAATGGAATGTCTTCGAACGGCCTTGTGTATATGAGTGCTTATAAATGGATCAATGGATGTCTTCAGGTCTCAGCCTTTTGGAGATGTTGGTTGCCGTCTTTGTTTTCTGATCTTGACAGAGGCTTAGGTGTATTGATACTGTATTTCAGATGACCACAGTTACCAAGTTGCATGTACTAAGTCACCAACCACATGAATGTGTTTATGCATTCTGCTTTTGGACATATTGTTTTACTAATACAATTTATTTGCTCATAAATGTTATGTTCATGTAGCTGTCAGTATTGTTATATGTTTATTCTTGCAAATATGTATGCTGTCATAACTAAATTGATGGTCTCAAGTGGTCTGTGAGGTCTTCTGTCATGATTTTATGTTTCTCAAATAAATCCCTTTAAATGCAAATAAATGTCTTTTGATGAATTTCAAAATTATCTTTTTTCCAGTGATATTTCACCAGTTTCTTTTTCTTTCTTTCTTTTTTTTTTTGAGGACTTCAATATTATGGATTTTAAAAAGGACTTAGTTATTTTTATTTTGTGTGTACAATTGCTTTGCCTGTGTGTACCATTAGTATGCCTATGGCCTGAGGAGGTCAGAAAAACAGATTAGCCACCTTGGAAATGTATATGCTAATTGGAGCTAGGAAATAAACCCAAGTTCTCATCATGAGCTACCTTTCCAGACCAAATATTAAGGAGTTCTGCTCTACTGTCATCTCAATCATTAAGATGTTGGAATTACATTCTACAATTAGAACTGTAGAACTCAGAATTTTGTCTTTAGAGATTATGGCACAATGTCCCTAGGATGTGGTCCCTCTTTAAGTTGAGGAGAATATGCCCTTCTAGATGTGCTATGACTTCCGCTGGATATTTGAAATAGTGACTGGTGAATGTGAATAAAAGACTGTGCATCTCAGATGTGGTAAAAGAACAAAGTGACTTACCAGTAATGGATGCCAATGATTATTTGTGATGATTATGATGTAAACTATCTCTGGGCCTCTTGGCCATTATGGAAGAGGGAGTGTCTGGAAATGTAGAAAAAATTGTTGTAAATTTAAGTGTGTTTTGAAGTGGAACCTTGGGTTTCTTTGGGAACTCAGTTATGTCACATGATGCTTTTCTGGAAGCTGTTCTGTAAAAGGATGTTTTGCTGAAGCAGCCAAATGAGATGGCATCTGATGTTTGGCTGGAATGGTTGCTTGAGAGAATGCGATATTTAGAGAGAGTGTAAATGGAACCCCATAAACAGTGAAAGATTGCTCTTGCATGGTGATGGTCTTCACTGGCCATGCAATATATTATTGGTCTCCCTTCTTCCCTAATCTTCCCTGGTCTTCCCTTTCTGAAGAGAAATACACTAAAGAACTTCTTGTGGTATTCCAGCTGATTTTGGCTGTTTCTGCTAACTTTTTCGTGACAGTTGAGCAGAGCCTTGTGTTTTCTGCTGGATTAAGCCACTGCTACTGATTTGTGATTGGTGTTTGCTCTTGGACTGGACTGAGGGTATCTTGACAACAAAGATTAAAATCATCCCCGTAGAACTACTTCCAAGCAAGTCCACAACCTCCTTTTCCTATTAATATTCTTTCTCCCATAATTCTGGTTGGTGAGCTAGAAGGAAAGTTGCAGTGTTCAAGAACACTAAATAAAGTTGGTTTAGAGAAAAAAATATAAGCCTATGTGTTCAAATTGAGTAACACAATATAGTGTAGTTGTTAGGAGTATGATAGACCTTGATTGAAATCCTAGTGCTCATTTCCAGGTAAATGACATTGAATGAATCACATAAGCTCCATAAATTTCAGTTGTATCACACAAAGATATGGAAAAATGAATAATTAGGTATAACTTTTAAAGAAATAGAAAGATAATATAGAAGGTCCTTGACTTACCATGGTTCAACTTATAATTTGTTAACTTTGTGATGATGCAAACATGATACACATGCAGTAGACACATTTATTCTGAGTTTGGATCTGTCACCAGGCATGTAGCCTGACACAACAGTTTCATGAGATATCAGGCAGCAGTAATGAGCTAAAGTTATAAATGAACCATTGGATGTCAAGGTGAGACAATCCATGATCCTCAGTGTAGTGTGGGACTAAGCTGTGCTGATAATCAGCAGAGGTGCTTCAGATATATTCGGACTTATTAGCTTTTCTGCATTCTATATGTTTAGGTGGATGGACCTTTGTCACATGACAAAGAAAATTATTGTATGTGAAACATTTGGCATGATGTTGGTTTTTTGTAAATGTTTAAAAAATATAAGCCAGAATTTTATCCCCATCATCATTAATACATTTTAGTTGGAATCAAGGAAACATATTCAAATAATTTTAAGGCATATGTCTGGTAAGAATAATAGCTTTGTTGGTTGACAAGTGTACACATATATGCAGGCAGATGTTTGCAACTATAAATTAGTGAAAAACCAAGGTTGTATCAAAGAACAAAGACGTTTGGATAACAAAATTATAAAATGCTGGTTATATAAATATTTATATATTAATAAAATCAATGTAAAATTGTGTAGTATTAGACACATGATGAAAATACGACATCACAATATTTAAAAAGTCAAAATGGCTTTAGTTATAATGCATTCCAATAAAAAATAAATTTCTATTTATTATGTTGCCCACAATACATTTGCACATTGTCTCACAAGTTAATTTTTAGAAAAGAGTAATACATATTATCAATGGAAATTATTTTTAAAAAACCTCTGGAGAACCATTTTCTTCTTTCTCAAGAAGTATCATTCTTACTAGATAGAATGCAAATTTTGGTGTATAATTTTATGATTCCATAAGAGATAATTCTTAAAAAATTATTTGCCTTATGTGGTAGGTGATGAAATTACATATTTAAAATTTATGTGATAATGTGATAATATGAAATTATAAATATAGCATGAAATCAAATACTTCCATAGCACATCTCCCACTTAGAGATAAAGAGATATATCTATCTATATATATAGATAGATAGATATATAGATAGATAGATAGATATAGATATAGATATAGATATAGATATGTACACATATATGCTATATAACATATAAGCATATGCTACCTCATTCATATTCTTTTTCATTAGGTCTGGGAATCAAAATCATGCCCTCTGGCTTACAGTGCTGATTTTTACCACCCAAAGCACCTCTCCAGCCCCACCATGGGACTTTCGATCTAAAACTCTTTTTCCAAAGTATGAATCTACAGAAGGCCAGTGTTGAGGGACACTATATTGCTAAGATAAAACCTATAAAAGTACAAGGCACATGTGTCTTTGGGGTATGCATTTATTTTGCCATACACACTCTACCCTGGTTCTAATCACTAACATCATGAAAACTTAATAAATAAATAAATAAATAGATAATAAAATGAATAGACTCTTTGTTGGCAGCAGTGGCAGCAGCAACAGCAGCAGCTGCTGGTCCAGAGGAAGGGCCATCAGCAGTGGGACCAAGCTAACAGGGTCCAGGCAGATCCTGTACCCATGACCACTGGCCATCGCTGGCCAGCCAGGCTGCAAGCAGCGGCGGATTTACGGCGCCTTTCACCACACAGAAGCCACATCAGAATTCTGCCTCCCGCCAGTCAGTTACAAGGCCTCCATATTGGTTCTTGTACGCCAGAGAGATCAGACAGACTGAGGTACGCAAATACAACCAACATCGAGGGGTCTAAGCCCGACGGGCATTGGCCTGCACCCAGGCCCTGGGCTTGTTGGGAGGGGGGGAGTCACCAGTGTGCAAACCCACCCAGGAAGTTGTTTGCCTGGGGCTGCATGTGCGCGTGTGCCCACAGCCATTTTGCCTACGGGAAGCCAGAGAGTCCTAACAGGCAAAACCAGCTAACAGGCTAGCCCGAGGCTGACATAGCTGGGGTCTAAGATAGTCAGGCCCTGGACTGCCCCCAGGGCCTGGGCTGGTCGGTGGGCCATCTGTGTGCCTACCAGGCCAGGAGGTTGTTAGCCCAGCAGACTCTCCCAGCACTCTCAGGGAGCATGTGCATGCTGCCATCCTGGCCACCTGACAGACCCAATTAACATTTACAGCTGAGGGGAACTTTGCTCGAACATTGGCCTACCAGGCTTTTGCCTAGACTCAGGGCCTGAGCAGGGAGGCTAGCCTTGTGTGCACCAACCCTGTTGGGAGTTCCGTTGGCCAGCAGTGATCAGCATGCAGAAAAGGTCCCTGCAGCATAAACCCCTCAGCACTCCCTGAAGGAGCAAACGGGCACCATCTGGTTCACAGACACAATCTGGGGCAAAACACACTAGGGATGCCAGGGCACCCAAGAGGAGGACAGCACATCAGCAATCTACAACAGGGGAAATCCTGCCATCCAGTGTTACAGAAATAGCCCTAGAGCCTCTCAGGAGGCTGAAACACCAGCCAGAGACAAGACCAACTAGCTCCAGAGAACAAGATGGCAAAGGGCAAACGCAGAAATGCTACTAGCAGAAATCTAGGCAATATGGCAGCATCTGAACCAAAGTCTTCAACATCAGCAAGTCCTGGTTATGCCAACACACCAGAGAAACAAGATATGGATTTAAAATCACTGTTCATGATGCTGCTAGAAGAACACAAAAAGGATATAAATGAATCTCTTAAAGAAATGCAGGGGACCATGAATAAGCTAGAAACCCATATAATGGAAACACAAAAATCATTTGAAGAAATGCAGGAGAATAAGGCCCAAGACATAGAAGCCAATAAAGAAAGGCAAAATAATAATAATAATAATAATAATAATAATAATAATAATAATTAAAGAAATGCAGGAGAACGTGTGTCAACAGGCAGAAGTCATGAAAGAGGAAACACAAAAATCTCTTAAAGAATTACAGGAAAACACAAACAAACAAATGAAGGAACTGAGCAAAACCATCCTGGATCTAAAAACAGAAGTAGAAACAACTAAGAAATCACATAGGGAGACAACTTTGGAGATAGAAAACCTCGAGAAGAAATCAGGGGCCATAGATGGAAATATCAACAGCAGAATACAAGAGATGGAAGAAAGAATCTCAGATGCTGAAGATACCATAGGAACCATTGACTCAACTGTCAAAGAAAATGCAAAATGCAAAAAGCTTGTATCCCAGAACATTCAGGAAATCCAGGATACAATGAGAAGACCAAACCTAAGGATTATAGGTATAGATGAGAGTAAAGATTTTTTTTTCATTCTTTTTTTTTATTCGATATAATTTATTTACATTTCAAATGATTTCCCCTTTTCTAGCCCCCCCCCCACTCCCCGAAAGTCCCGTAAGCCCCCTTCTCTTCCCCTGTCCTCCCTCCCACCCCTTCCCAGTTCCCCGTTCTGGTTTTGCCAAATACTGTTTCACTGAGTCTTTCCAGAACCAGGGACCACTCCTGCTTTCTTCTTGTATCTCATTTGATGTGTGGATTATGTTTTGGGTATTCCAGTTTTCTAGGTTAATAACCACTTATTAGTGAGTGCATACCATGATTCACCTTTTGAGTCTGGGTTACCTCACTTAGTATGATGTTCTCTAGCTCCATCCATTTGCCTAAGAATTTCATGAATTCATTGTTTCTAATGGCTGAATAGTACTCCATTGTGTAGATATACCACATTTTTTGTATCCACTCTTCTGTTGAGGGATACCTGGGTTCTTTCCAGCATCTGGCAATTATAAATAGGGCTGCTATGAACATAGTAGAGCATGTATCCTTATTACATGGTGGGGAATCCTCTGGGTATATGCCCAGGAGTGGTATAGCAGGATCTTCTGGAAGTGAGGTGCCCAGTTTTCGGAGGAACCGCCAGACTGCTTTCCAGAGTGGTTGTACCAATTTGCAACCCCACCAGCAGTGGAGGAGTGTTCCTCTTTCTCCACACCCTCTCCAACACCTGCTGTCTCCTGAATTTTTAATCTTAGCCATTCTGACTGGTGTAAGATGAAATCTTAGGGTTGTTTTGATTTGCATTTCCCTAATGACTAATGAAGTTGAGCATTTTTTAAGATGCTTCTCTGCCATCCGAAGTTCTTCAGGTGAGAATTCTTTGTTTAACTCTGTACCCCAGTTTTTAATAGGGTTGTTCGGTTTTCTGGAGTCTAACTTCTTGAGTTCTTTATATATATTGGATATTAGCCCTCTATCTGATGTAGGATTGGTGAAGATCTTTTCCCAATTTGTTGGTTGCCGATCTGTCCTCTTGATGGTGTCCTTTGCCTTACAGAAACTCTGTAACCTTATGAGGTCCCATTTGTCAATTCTTGCTCTTAGAGCATACGCTATTGGTGTTCTGTTCAGAAACTTTCTCCCTGTACCGATGTCCTCAAGGGTCTTCCCCAGTTTCTTTTCTATTAGCTTCAGAGTGTCTGGCTTTATGTGGAGGTCCTTGATCCATTTGGATTTGAGCTTAGTACAAGGAGACAAGGATCGATCAATTCGCATTCTTCTGCATGCTAACCTCCAGTTGAACCAGCACCATTTGTTGAAAAGGCTATCTTTTTTCCATTGGATGTTTTCAGCCTCTTTGTCGAGGATCAAGTGGCCATAGGTGTGTGGGTTCATTTCTGGATCTTCAATCCTGTTCCATTGATCCTCCTGCCTGTCACTGTACCAATACCATGCAGTTTTTAACACTATTGCTCTGTAGTATTGCTTGAGGTCAGGGATACTGATTCCCCCAGATTTTCTTTTGTTGCTGAGAATAGTTTTAGCTATCCTGGGTTTTTTGTTGTTCCAGATGAATTTGATAATTGCTCTTTCTAACTCTGTGAAGAATTGAGTTGGGATTTTGATGGGTATTGCATTGAATCTGTATAGTGCTTTAGGCAAAAATGGCCATTTTAACTATATTGATTCTACCGATCCATGAGCATGGGAGGTTTTCCCATTTTTTGAGGTCTTCTTCCATTTCCTTCTTCAGAGTCTTGAAGTTCTTGTCATACAGATCTTTCACATGTTTGGTAAGAGTCACCCCAAGATACTTTATACTGTTTGTGGCTATTGTGAAGGGGGTCATTTCCCTAATTTCTTTCTCAGCCTGCTTATCCTTTGAGTATAGGAAGGCCACTGATTTGCTTGAGTTGATTTTATAACCTGCCACTTTGCTGAAGTTGTTTATCAGCTGTAGGAGCTCTCTAGTGGAGTTCTTTGGGTCACTTAGGTAGACGATCATGTCGTCTGCAAATAATGATAGTTTGACTTCCTCCTTTCCAATTTGTATCCCTTTGACCTCCTTATGTTGTCGAATTGCCCGAGCTAGTACCTCAAGTACAATATTGAAGAGATAAGGAGAAAGGGGGCAGCCTTGTCTGGTCCCTGATTTCAGTGGGATTGCTTCAAGTTTCTCTCCGTTTAGTTTGATGCTGGCTACCGGTTTGCTATATATTGCTTTAACTATGTTTAGGTATGGGCCTTGAATTCCTGTTCTCTCCAAGACTTTAAGCATGAAAGGATGCTGAATTTTGTCAAATGCTTTTTCAGCATCCAATGAAATGACCATGTGGTTTTGTTCTTTGAGTTTGTTTATGTAGTGGATTGTATTGATGGATTTCCGTATATTGAACCAACCCTGCATTCCCGGGATAAAGCCTACTTGATCATGGTGGATGATCGTTTTGATGTGTTCTTGGATTCGGTTGGCAAGAATTTTATTGAGTATTTTTGCATCGATGTTCATAAGGGAAATTGGTCTGAAGTTCTCTTTCTTTGTTGGATCTTTGTGTGGCTTTGGTATCAGCGTAATTGTGGCTTCGTAGAAGGAATTGGGTAGTGTTCCTTCTGTTTCTATTTTGTGGAATAGTTTGAAGAGTATTGGTGTTAACTCTTCTTTGAAGGTCTGGTAGAATTCTGCACTGAAACCATCTGGTCCTGTGCTTTTTTTGGTTGGAAGACTTTCTATGACTCCTTCTATTTCTTTAGGCTTTATGGGACTGTTCAGATGGTCTAGTTGGTCCTGATTTAATTTTGGTATTTGGTATCTGTCAAGGAAATTGTCCATTTCCTCCAGATTCTCCAGTTGTGTTGAGTACAGGCTCTTGTAGTAGGATCTGATGATTTTTTGGATTTCCTCAGTTACCGTTGTTATGTCTCCCTTTTCATTTCTAAGTTTGTTAATTTGGATACTTTCTCTGTGCCCTTTGGTCAGTCTGGCTAAGGGTTTATCTATCTTGTTGATATTCACAAAGAACCAGCTCCTGGTTTTGTTGATTTTTTGTATGGTTCTCTTTGTTTCTACTTGATTGATTTCAGCCCTGAGTTTGATGATTTCCTGCCTTCTACTCCTCCTGGGTGAAATAGCTTCTTTTTGTTCTAGGGCTTTCAGGTGTGTCATTAAGTTGGTAATGTATGCTCTCTCCATTTTCTTTTTGGAGGCACTCAGGGCTATGAGTTTTCCTCTTAGCACTGCTTTCATTGTGTCCCATAGATTTGGGTATGTTGTGTTTTCATTTTCATTGTGTTCTAAAAAGTCTTTAATTTCTTTCTTTATTTCTTCCTTGACCAAGGTATCATTGAGTAGAGTATTGTTCAATTTCCACGTGTATGTGGGTTTTCTGTTGTTTCTGTTGCTATTGAAGACCACTTTTATTCCATAGTGATCAGATAGGAGGCATGGGATTAGTTCTATCTTCTTATATTTGTTGAGGTCTGTCTTGTGACCAATTATATGGTCGATTTTGGAGAAGGTACCATGAGGTGCTGAAAAAAAGGTATATTCTTTTGTTTTAGGATAGAATGTTCTATATATATCAGTTAAATCTAATTGGTCCAAAGCTTCAATTAGTTTCATTGTGTCCTTGTTTAGTTTCTGTTTTCCTGATCGGTCCATTGAGGAAAGTGCAGTGTTGAAGTCACCCACAATTATTGTGTTAGGTGCAATGTGTGCTTTGAGTTTTAATAAAGTTTCTTTTATGAAAGAGGGTGCCCTTGCATTTGGAGCATAGATGTTCAGGATTGAGAGTTCTTCTTGTTGTATTTTTCCTTTGACCAGCAAGAAGTGTCCCTCAGAGTCTCTTTTGATGACTTTGGGTTGAAAGTCAATTTTATCTGATATTAAAATGGCTACTCCAGCTTGTTTCCTGAGACCATTTGCTTGTAAAATTGTCTTCCAGCCTTTTACTCTAAGGGAGTGTTTGTCTTTGACCCTGAGGTGTGTTTCCTGTAAGCAGCAAAATGTAGGGTCCTGTTTACGTATCCAGTCAGTTAGTCTGTGTCTTTTTATTGGGGCATTGAGTCCATTGATGTTAAGAGATATTAAGGAATAGTGATTGTTACTTCCTATCATTTTTGACGTTATTTTTTAAATTTGATTGCTTAACTTCTTTTGGGTTTGATGAAAGGTTACTATCTTGCTTTTTTCAGGGTGAAGTTTCCCTCCTTGTATTGGTGTTGTCCTCCTATTATCCTTTTTAGGGCTGGGTTTGTGGATAGATATTGGGTGAACTTGGTTTTGTCGTGAAATATCTTAGTTTCTCCATCTATGGTGATTGAGAGTTTTGCTGGATATAGTAGTTTTGGTTGGCATTTGTGTTCTCTTAGAGTCTGCATGAGATCTGCCCAGGATCTTCTAGCCTTCATAGTCTCAGGTGAAAAGTCTGCTGTGATTCTGATAGGTCTTCCTTTATATGTTACTTGGCCTTTTTCTCTTACTGCCTTTAATATTCTTTCTTTGTTTAGAACATTTGGTGTTTTGATTATTATGTGACAGGAAGTATTTCTGTTCTGGTCCAGTCTGTTTGGAGTTCTGTAGGCTTCTTGTATATTCATGGGCATCTCTCTTTTTAGGTTAGGGAAGTTTTCTTCCATAATTTTATTGAAGATATATGCTGGCCCTTTAAGTTGTAAATCTTCACTCTCATCTATGCCTATAATCCTTAGGTTTGGTCTTCTCATTGTGTCCTGGATTTCCTGGATATTTTGGGTTACAAGCTTTTTGCATTTTGCATTTTTCTTTAACTGTTGAGTCCATGGTTTCTATGGAATCTTCAGCATCTGAGATTCTTTCTTCTATTTCTTGTATTCTGTTGTTGATATTTGCATCTCTGTCCCCTGATTTCTTCCCAAGGCTTTCTATCTCCAAAGTTGTCTCCTTTTGAGTTTTCTTAGTTGTTTCTACTTCTGATTTTAGATCCTGGATGGTTTTGCTTAGCTCCTTCACTTGCTTGTTTGTGCTTTCCTGTAATTCTTTAAGAGATTTTTGTGTTTTTTCTTTCATGACCTCAGCCTGTTGACCAAAGTTCTCCTGTATTTCTTTAAGAGATTTTTGTGTTTCGTCTTTCATGACCTCAGCCTGTTGACCAAAGTTCTCCTGTATTTCTTTAAGTGTTTTTTTGCATTTCCTCCTTGTTGGCTTTTGTATTCTCCTGGATTTCTTTCAATGATTTTTGTGTTTCCCTTGCAAGGGCTTCTAACTTTTGATCCATTTTCTCCTCAATGTCCTTCATGTGTTCCTGTACCAGCATCATGACCAGTGATTTTAAATCCAAATCTTGTTTTACTGGTGTGATGGGGTATCCAGGACTTGCTGGTAGAGGAGAATTTGGTTCAGATGTTGCCATATTGCCTTGATTTCTGTTAGTGACGTTCCTGCGTTTGCCTTTTGCCATCTAGCTCTCACTGGTGTTACTTGTTCTTGTCAGTGCTGGACTCACCAGTGCAAGCTGCCCCTTCCCCGTTGGCCTCTGGTGCACAGCTTACACTCTGCACTGCCTGTAGACAGGGTGCTGTTGTCCAGGCTGTTCAGATCCCGAAGCAGGCACCTGAAGGCTCCCGCTGGGGCCCGCAGGATTTATTGGAGCACACCGACTTCTCCCAGCTGGCCGCCCGGAAGCCCCCACTAGCCTCTTGAGGGACCTGGAGATGTGGCGGCCACCCAGGCTGATCTGAAGTGGAGAGAGTTGACCTGAGGGCTTCTGCCTGAGGCCTTGCCCCAGATTGTGTCTGTGGGCCAGATGGAACCCGTGTGCACCCCCAGGGAGCTCCGAAGGTGTATGTTGCTGTGACCTCCCCTGTGTTCCGCTCACTCCGCTGGGCAGCCGATTTCCCCAACCGGGCTGGCGCACACTAGGTTAGCCTTGTCGCCCAGGCCCTGATCCAGGCAAACGCCTGGGAGGCCAAGGTCCGAGCAAAGTTTCCCTAGGGCTATGACTGTTATTTGGGTCCGCCAGGTGACCCGGATGGCGGGCATGCGCGTCCGCGCTCCCCGAAAGCACCGGGAGACTCTGTTGTGCTAATAACCTCCTGGGCGGGTTGACACACAGATGGCCCACCAAGCCGCCCAGTTCTTGGGGTCAGTCCTGTGCCTTTTGGGGCCTAGAGCCCCGTTTTGTTAGCCTCAGGCTACGCTTGTTAGCAGTCTCTGCCCTCCCGAGCACTCTGGCTCCTGTAGGCAAAATGGCGGCGCGTGCGCCGGCCGGGGCAAAAAAAACTCCTGGCTGGGTTGGCGCCCTGATGGCCACTCGAACAGCCCAGGGCCTGGGTGCAGGCCAACGCCCGTCTGGCTCAGACCCCTGCGGTGTTGGGCCTAGGATTATGTTTGTGTACCTCAGTCTGACCGATCTCTGGAGCCCGGGATCAAGATGGAGGTGAGTCTCTCCTGACTGGCGGGAAGCCGAGTTCTGAAGTGGCTTCCGTGCAGCGAAAGGCTTCGCAGAACCGCAGCTGCTTGCCGCCCGGCTGGTCAGCGAAGGTCAGTGGTCGTGGGCGCAGGGCCTAACTGGACCCTGTGTCGCCTTGGTTCCACCGCTGATGGCCCTTCAGCTGGAGCAGCCACTGCTACCCGAGAGTAAAGATTTACAACTGAAAGGGCAAGCAAATATCTTCAACAAAATTATGGAAGAAAACTTTCCCAACTTAAAGAGAGAGATGCCTATGAACATACAAGAAGCCTACAGAACTCCAAACAGACTGAACCTGAGCAGAAATACCACCCGTCACATAATAATCAAAACCCCAAATGTCCTAAACAAAGAAAAAATATTAAAGGTAGTAAGAGAAAAAGGCCAAGTAACATATAAAGGAATACCTATCAGAATCACATCAGACTTCTCACCAGAGACCATGAAAGCTAGAAGATCCTGGGCAGATCTCATGCAGACTCTAAGAGAACACAAATGTCAGCCAAGACTACTATACCCAGCAAAACTCTCATTCACCATAGATGGAGAAAACAAGATATTCCATGACAAATCAAATTTACACAATATCTATCCACAAACCCAGCTCTGCAAAGAATAATAGCAGGAAAACTCCAATACAAGGAGGGAAACTACACCCTGGAAAAAGCAAGATAGTTACCTTCGTTCATCAAACCCAAAAGAAGATAACCACTCATATATAAAAAGAACATCAAAAATGAAGGAAGTAATAATCACTACTCGTTAATATCTCTTAACATCAATGGTCTCAATTCCCCAATAAAAAGACATAGACTAACAGACTGGATAAGGAAACAGGACCCTACAATATGCTGCATACAGGAGACACACCTCAGTGTCAAAGATAAAAACTACCTTAGAGTAAAAGGCTGGAAGACAATCTTACAAGCCAATGGTCACAGGAAACGAGCAGGAGTAGCCATTCTAATATCAGATAAAATTGACTTTCAATCTAAAATCATCAAAAGAGACACAGAATGACACTTCTTGCTGGTCAAAGGAAAAATCCACCAAGAACTTTCAATTCTGAACATCTATGCGCCAAATGCAAATGAAGGCATAACATACCCAAATCTTTGGGACACAATGAAAGCAGTACTAAGAGGAAAACTCATAGCCCTGAGTGCCTCCAAAAAGAAAATGGAGAGAGAATACACTAGCAGCTTAACGACACCCCTAAAAGTCCTGGAACAAAAATAAGCCAATTTACACAGGAGGAGTAGAAGAAAGGAAATCATCAAACTCAGGGCTGAAATCATTCAATTGGAAACAAAGAGAACTGTACAAAGAATCAATGAATCCTGGAGCTGGTTCTTTGAGAAAATCAACAAGATAGATAAACTCTTAGCCAGAACAACGGAAACTGAGGAAATCAAAAAAATCATCAGGTCCTACTACAAGAGCCTATACTCTACACAACTGGAGAATCTGGAGGAAATGGACAATTTCCTTGACAGATACCAAATACCAAAATTAAATCAGGACCAAATAGATCATCTAGACAGTCCCATAACCCCTCAAGAAATAGAAGGAGTCATAGAAAGTCTTCCAACCAAAAGAAGCACAGGACCAGATGGATTCAGTGCAGAATTCTATCAGACCGTCAAAGAAAAACTAACACCAATACTCTTCAAACTATTCCACAAAATAGAAACAGAAGGAACACTACCCAATTCCTTCTATGAAGCCACAATTACGCTGATACCAAAACCACACAAAGATCCAACAAAGAAAGAGAATTTCAGACCAATTTCCCTTATGAACATCAATGCAAAAATTACTCAATAAAATTCTTGCCAACCGAATCCAAGAACACATCAAAACGATCATCCACCATGATCAAGTAGGCTTTATCCCAGGGATGCAGGGTTGGTTCAATATACAGAAATCCATCAATGCAAATCCACTACATAAACAAATTCAAAGAAAAAAAAACACATGGTCATTTCATTGGATGCTGAAAGAGCATTTGATAAAATTCAGCATCCTTTCATGCTTAAGTCTTGGAAAGAACAGGAATTCAAGGCCCAGACCTAAACATAGTAAAAGCAATATACAGCAAACTGGTAGCTAGCATCTAACTAAATGGAGAGAAAGTTGAAGCAACCCCACTAAAATCAGGGACTAGACAAGGCTGCCCCCTTTCTCCTTATCTTTTCAATATTGTACTTGAGGTACTAGCTCGGGCAATTCGATAACATAAGGAGGTCAAAGGGATACAAATTGGAAAGGAAGAAGTCAAACTACCATTATTTGCAGATGACATGATAGTCTACCTAAGTGACCCAAAAAACTCCACTAGAGAGCTCCTACAGCTGATAAACAACACCAGCAAAGTAGTAGGCTATAAAATCAACTCAAGCAAATCAGTGGCCTTCCTATACTCAAAGGATAAGCAGGCTGAGAAAGAAATTAGGGAAATGACCCCCTTCACAATAGCCACAAACAGTATAAAGTATCTTGGGGTGACTCTTACCAAACATGTGAAAGATCTGTATGACAAGAACGTCAAGACTCTGAAGAAGGAAATAGAAGAAGACCTCAAAAAATGGGAAAACCTCCCATGCTCATGGATTGGCAGAATCAATATAGTTAAATTGGCCATTTTGCCAAAAGCAATATACAGATTCAATGCAATACCCATCAAAATCCCAACTCAATTTTTCACAGAGTTAGAAAGAGCAATTATCAAATTCATCTGGAATAACAAAAAACCCAGGATAACTAAAAACTATTATCAGCAACAAAAGAATTTCTGTGGGAATCAGTATCCCTGACCTCAAGCAATACTACAGAGCAATAGTGTTACAAACTGCATGGTATTGGTACAGTGACAGGGAGGCAGATCAATGGAACAGGATTGAAGATCCAGAAATGAACCCACACACCTGTGGCCACTTGATCCTCGACAAAGAGGCTGAAAACATCCAATGGAAAAAAGATAGCCTTTTCAACAAATGGTGCTGGTTCAACTGGAGGTCAGCATGCAGAAGAATGGGAATTGATCCATCCTTGTCTCCTTGTACTAAGCTCAAATCCAAATGGATCAAGGACCTCCACATAAAGCCAGACACTCTGAAGCTAATAGAAAAGAAACTGGGGAAGACCCTTGAGGACATCAGTACAGGGAGAAAGTTTCTGAACAGAACACCAATAGCGTATGCTCTAAGATCAAGAATTGACAAATAGGACCTCATAAAATTACAAAGTTTCTGTAAGGCAAAGGCTACCATCAAAAGGACAAATCGGCAACCAACAAATTGGGAAAAGATCTTCACCAATCCTACATCAGATAGAGGGCTAATATCCAATATATATAAAGAACTCAAGAAGTTAGACTCCAGAAAACCAAACAACCCTATTAAAAATTGGGGTACAGAGTTAAACAAAGAATTCTCACCTGAAGAACTTCGGATGGCGGAGAAGCATCTTAAAAAGTGCTCAACTTCATTAGTCATTAGGGAAATGCAAATCAAAACAACCCTGAGATTTCACCTTACACCAGTGAGAATGGCTAAGATTAAAAATTCAGGAGACAGCAGGTGTTGGTGAGGATGTGGAAAAAGAGGAACACTCCTCCACTGCTGGTGGGGTTGCAAATTGGCACAACCACTCTGGAAATCAGTCTGGCGGTTCCTCTGAAAACTCTGCACCTCACTTCCAGAAGATCCTGCTATACCACTCCTGGGCATATGTCCAAAAGGTTCCCCAGCATGTAATAAGGATACATGCTCCACTATGTTCATAGCAGTCCTATTTATAATTGCCAGAAGTTGGAAAGAACCCAGGTATCCCTCAACAGAAAAATGGATGCAAAAAATGTGGTATATCTACACAATGGAGTACTATTCAGCCATTAGAAACAGTGAATTCATGAAATTCTTAGGCAAATGGATGGAGCTGGAGAACATCATACTAAGTGAGTTAACCCAGACTCAAAAGATGAATCATTGTATGCACTCACTAATAAGTGGATATTAACCTAGAAAACTGGAATACCCAAAACATAATCCAAACATTAAATGAGGCACAAGAAGAACAGAGGAGTGGCCCCTTGTTCTGGATAGACTCATTGAAGCAGTATAGAGCAAAAACAGAATGGGGAAGTGGGAAGGGGTGTGTGGGAGGACAGGGGGAGACAAGGGGGCTTATGGGACTTTCAGGGAGTGGGGGGCTAGAGAGGGGGGAAACCATTGGAAATGTAAATAAAAAATATATCGAATAAAAAAAAAAGAAGAAGAGGGCCCTAACCCTGGAAAGGCTTGCTCCAGCATTGTAGGGGAGTACCAGGACAGAGAAAAGGGAGGGGGAAAGATAGGAGAATGGATAAGGAGAAGAGGACTTATGCGACATATGGAGGGAGGGAACTGGGAAAGGGGAAAGCTTTTAGAATGTAAACAAAGAATATAGAAAATAAATACATTAGAAAGAAAGAAAGAAAGAAAGAAAGAAAGAAAGAAAGAAAGAAAGAAAGAAAGAAAGAAAGAAAGAAAGAAAGAAAGGAAGGAAGGAAGGAAGGAAGGAAGGAAGGAAGGAAGGAAGAAAGAAAGAAAGAAAGAAAGAAAGAAAGAAAGAAAGAAAGAAAGAAAGAAAGAAAGAAAGAAAGAAAGAAAGAAACAAAGAAAGAAACAAAGAAAGAAAGAATACATAAAATATGTATGCACTGATGGGCATGGCACATGAGTATGTGGGTATATGACTGTTCTTACAAAAATAATTCATACTCAATAGGCAAATTTAATGCATATCATATTAGGATTATTCATTTATATATCTCTCCAATTAGATGATAAATTAAACAAGGTCAGAGAAATGTGGTTGATTGACATTTGTAACTTCAATGCTTAACATCTTGGGTGTCATATAATAGATTCTCAAGAGATGCTATTAAATTCCATAAAAGAAAAATTGAAAGTTCAAAAGACAGTAAAAGAATATTGGTGTGGGAATCAAACTTGTTGGAAAAGGAAGTGAGCAAATCTATTCGTATTAACTCTGCTCTTTTAAAACATATGTGCGCAAATCATCTTCACTTCTTTTCAGAAATTTTCATCCTCACACATTGCCCTCCTTTGTATCTTTAGATATTAAATTTTAAAGATTAGTTAGTGTGGTGTCAGATTGCCAGGTCTCAGAGCAGCTTGCATGAGAAACACTTAGGTTTTAGAGTTTATTAGCAATTCTCGAGATTTGCTACATGACTGATTAGCATGAGGATTTAACTTCCTCAGAGGCAGTGTGTGTGTTCAGGTCATGGATGACTTCAACGCAGATCAGTATCAGTACACATTCCATCAGCAAGAACAAATTGCTTTAGAAATTTTAGAATCCGCTAATGGATAACTCATCCCTGTTTGGTTTCAGTGGCTTAGATATTCTTTCCATGTATCTCAGACTTGCCACCTTTCAAAATTATCTCTTATGCAAATATTGCATGTGTTGCTTTTAAGCTATTTGAGTGTCAATCCATTCTCCCCTACCTCAGGTGCTTTACAGAATTCACCTCTGCGCCTTTACTTTGGACCTTGCACACACTTGCCACTGCTCACCTGTCCTGCCTGTTGTTGAACACAGGGATTCTGCACACTTCCAGTCCATGTCCAGCATTTCCTCTATTCATCCCTGCCCATCCATTGACATTTGATTTGATGTTCCTACAATGTACTTTTACACAATCTTGTACTTTTCCAAGAATGATTCTGATTCTAATTGTATAAAGCTTTTCAAAAGAGAGTAGGAGCCCTTGAGAAATTATCATTGGCACAATACTAGCCTCCAATTAGTACTCTCATATATTTGGTGAAGAACAGCACAATTATTAGGTGTTTCCCATTGTCTTCCTACAGTTCTTTGAGTGTTACTGACTCTTATGTTCTTCAAACGTCTGGTGATCTGTTTCTCATACAGGCCATCATAATATAAAACTCAAAAAAAAAAAAAAACCCTCAAATCCTTAGATTCTACTTTCTGTTCTATGCTCTATCTAAATTGAACTATAAGCTATATGCAATCACAATGTGAGATAGGAAGATTCTCAAGCCAGGTAAATGTTAATATCATTTAGTAAGGAGAGAGAACCAAGTAGCATTGACCTCTGTGGAAAGACGTTCAAACTAATCATGCCATTCTGAAAATTTGCTGCTATTAAAACCACTGAACCTTATGAATATGTTAATAATAAATTGTGATATTCTGGAAAGACCAAACATGTTCATTTATCTTTCTAACATAACACACACAAGACCATAATAGAACCATATTAAGTACTTTATTTATTTATTTATTTATTTATTTATGTATTTATTTACAAAGAGTTTTGGTTGTTTGGGGATTCCCATCAGACACTTTTGGCCAACAAATCAACTAGATGTTTCTCAGTCCCGTTACTGGAAGCTTTATTTGGTGACATGAGATGTCTAGAAGGAACTCTGTCTACCCTATTATTTGGGGATTTCATTTAGATTTCCTTCAAATATGTAAGCATTTTGGGAAGCTTCTCTTGCATTAGATTCACATAATGTCCCTCAAATGGGTCCTGATTTAAGTTGTCTCTTTCTATATTCCCTGCATGTCTCTCCTTCTCCACTTGGTCCTCCTATTCCAGCCCACCCTTACCTCCTATCCATCCATAAGTATCTATTCTAATTTCCTTTCCTAGGGTTATCTATTTGTGCCCATAATCATTTATTCTATACCTAAACTCTGTATTTATATGGCTTAGAGCTTGGTTATCATTACTACTAGTAATCATAATTACTAACATCAACATATAAGCAAATACATACCATATGAGTGTTTCTGGGTCTGAGTTGTCCAAGTTGGGATGACTTTTTCTTTTAGTACTATCCATTTAATTGTAAATTTTATGATAAAAAGCAGCTGAATAATACACCATTGTATAAATGTTGCCAAGACTATAAATTGCTTTCCACAAACTGACATCAAGGTCTCATTGCTAAAGACAGCACTGGTACAACTTATCGAACATGGTTTTTGATCTATAAAGATGTGCCACCTGTAAGTGATGCACATATATGTCACTAGAAAACAATGGATATACAGAGAAACTTAAGTAGGTTATAAAATTGTCCCTTTATACTCTTTGAGCCACAAACATTTGCCCCAGTTCCTTCTTACATCATTTCTTTCTTACTTTTTACATTCTGATGTACTCTCCTCTGCAGCTCAAATGCTCATTCACACATCCATGTATTTTACTACCCTTCAAAATACCTGTAGTTCTGTAAAATTTCTCTATGAGTAACAAGTTCTCAAAGTAATGACTCAGAACTGGATAGTATATAAATATGCACCACTCACATTCTTGAAATAAGACTTTTAAATCATTGTCAAAGGGAAATGTTACGATTTCAAAGCCAAATATTTGACTGCCTACCACAGTTAAGTGTTTTATGCAGCACACATGACAAGAAAAGCTTCTGCAGTTTTACAAAGAAGTTAGTGCCACAAAAATTCAATTTGGACTGAAGTGTGGTGGTGAAATCCTTCAATTCCAGCCACATAGGAAGCAGAGGCAGGTGAATTTTTGTGTTTGAGGTCACCTAGTCTACAGAGTGAGTTACAGGACTATTAGACAGAAAAACCCTCTCTGGAAAATCTGAAGAAGGCTTCTTCCAGCTTCTGTCTCCAGCAGTTTAGGACCATGCTCTGCCACAGTGTGCATATACAAGTGGCACAGGAGGGTATCTAACCACACAGCTGCACAGAGAGGATAGTCAGGATAGTTGAGTCCTGCCCTTCCACTCAGAGGATCATGTCCAGAAACATCTGGCTGAAGCCCTTGGTTTCTGTCTCCAGATTGGGACCATCCTCTACCACAGTATGTCACACCCATGTAACACACGAAGGTAGCTAACTACTCAGGAGTGCAGAGAGGACAGTCCGCACAGGTGGAATCACTCCTCAAGCTCAGAGGAAGCAGCCAGAAACCGTGAGGACACAAGAACCTAAGAGCACCCTGGGACAGGAGTCTTCTGATCTCTGCCCACACCAAGTACTGATCAGGGACACAGAGCTACATACCTAAAAACAACCACAAGAGAAGAAATCTCAATCTCCAGGTCCTGCAAGAGGCCAGAGGGGCACACGGGAGGCCGGCTGGGAGGAGTCAATGTGCTCTGGTGAGTCCAGCAGGGCCCAGGTGGGAGCCTTCAGGTGTTTGCTTCAGGATCTGAACAGCCTGGGCCACAGCATTCGGTCTCCAGGAAGTGCAAGAGGCCTGGTGTGCACCCAGAGGCAGACTGGGAGCACACAGCTTGTTCTGGTGGGTTAGCACCAAAAAGCTTAGGTTCCAATCTTGAGGCTTCTGGCAGGAGCCTTCAGATCTCCGCTTACGGATCCAGAACAGCCTGGGCTACAACACCACATCTCCAGGTCCTGCAAGAGGTCAGAGGGGCACCCAGGAGGCTGGCTGGGAGGACTTAGTGTGCTCTGGTGAGTCCAGCAGGCCGTGGCAGGAGCCTTCAGGTGTTTGCTTGAAGATCTGAACAACCTGGGCCACAGCACCCTGTCTCCAGGCAGTGCAGGAGGTCAGCTGTGCACCAGAGGCCACCTGGGAAGAGGTAGCTTGCACTGGTGAGTCCAGCATTGACAAAACCAAATAATACCAGTGAGAACTAGATGGCAAAAGGCAAATGCAGGAACATCACTAACAGAAATCAAGGCAATATGGCAGCATCTAAACCCAATTCTCCTTTAATAGCATATGCTGGATACCCCATCACTCCAGAAAAACAAAACTGGTCATGATGCTGGTAGAGGAACACATGAAGGACATACTTAAAGAAATTCAGGAGAAAATGGATCAAAAGTTAGAAGCCCTTACAATGGAAACACAAAAATCATTGAAAGAAATTCAGGAGAATACAAAAGCCAATAAGGAGCAAACACAAAACTCACTTAAAGAAATACAGGAGAACTTTGGTCAACAGGCTGAGGTCATGAAAGAGGAAACACAGAAATCTCTTAAAAAATTACAGGAAAGCACAAACAAGCAAGTGAAGGAGCTAAGCAAAACCATCCAGGATCTAAAATCAGAAGTAGAAACAACTAAGCAAATTCAAAGGGAGACAACTTTGGAGATAGAAAACCTTGGTAAGAAATCAGGGGACATAGATGCAAATATCAAAAACAGAATACAAGAGATAGAAGAAAGAATCTCAGATGGTGAAGATACCATAGAAACCATGGACTCAACAGTTAAAGAAAATGCAAAATGCAAAAATCTTGTAACCCAAAACCTCAAGGAAATCCAGGACACAATGAGAAGACCAAACCTAAGGATTATAGGCATAGATGAGAATGAAGATTTACAACTTAAAGGACCAGCAAATATCTTCAATAAAATTATGGAAGAAAACTTTCCTAACCTAAAGAGAGAAACGCCCATGAATATACAAGAAGCCTATAGAACTCCAAACAGACTAGACCAGAACAGAAATACCTCCCGTCACATAATAATCAAAACCCCAAATGTACTAAACAAAGAAGGAATATTAAAGGCAGTAAGAGAAAAAGGCCAAGTAACATATAAAGGAAGACCTATCAGAATCACAGCAGACTTCTTTCCTGAGAATATGAAAGCTAGAAGATCCTGGGCAGATCTCATGCAGACTCTAAGAGAACACAAATGCCAGCCGAAACTACTATACCCAGCAAAACTCTCAATCACCATAGACGGAGAAACTAAGATATTCCATGACAAAACCAAGTTTACCCAATATCTATCCACAAACCCAGGCCTACAAAGGATATTAGGAGGAAAACAACAAGACAAGGAGGGAAACTTCACCCTGGAAAAAGCAAGATAGTAACCTTCTTTCATCAAACCCAATAGAAGTTAACCAATCAAATTTAAAAAATAACATCAAAAATGACAGGAAGTGATAATCACTATTCCTTAATATATCTTAACATCAATGGGCTCAATGCCCCCAATAAAAAGACATAGACTAACCGACTGGATATGTAAACAGGACCCTACATTTTGCTGCTTACAGGAAACACACCTCAGGGTCAAAGACAAACACTACCTTAGAGTAAAAGGCTGGAAGACAATTTTACAAGCAAATGGTCTCAGGAAACAAGCTGGAGTAGCCATTTTACTATCAGATAAAATTGATTTTCATCCCAAAGTCATCAAAAGAGACTCTGAAGGACACTTCTTGCTGGTCAAAGGAAAAATACAAGAAGAACTCTCAATCCTGAACATCTATGCTCCAAATGCAAGGGCAACCTCATTCATAAAAGAAACTTTACTAAAGCTCAAAGCACACATTGTACCTAACACAATAATTGTCGGTGACTTCAACACTGCACTTTCCTCAATGGACCAAACAGGAAAACAGAAACTGAACAGGGACACAGTGAAACAAATTGAAGCTTTGGACCAACTAGATTTCACAGATATATATATCTAAAACATTCTATCCTAAAGCAAAAGAATATACCTTTTTCTCAGCACCTCATGGTACCTTCTCCAAAATCGACCATATAATTGGTCACAAGACAGATCTCAACAAATATAAGAAGATCGAACTAATCCCATGTCTCCTATCCGATCTCTTTGGAGTAAAAGTGGTTTTCAATAGCAACAAAAACAATAGAAAACCCACATACATGTGGAAACTGAACAATATTCTACTCAATGATACCTTGGTCAAAGAAGAAATAAAGAAAGAAATTAAAGACTTTTTAGAACTTAATGTAAATGAAGACACAACATACCCAAATCTATGGGACACAATGAAAGTAGTGCTAAGAGGAAAACTCATAGCCCTGAGTGCCTCCAAAAAGAAAATTAAGAGAGCATACACTAACAGCTTAATGACACACTTGAAAGCCCTGGAACAAAAGGAAGCTATTTCACCCAGGAGGAGTAGAAGGCAGGAAATCATAAAACTCAGGGCTGAAACCAATCAAGTAGAAACAAAGAGAACCATACAAAAAAATCAACAAAACCAGGAGCCGGTTCTTTGAGAAAATCAACAAGATATATAAACCCTTAGCCAGATTAACCAAAGGGCACAGAGACAGTATCTAGATTAACAAACATAGAAATGAAAAGGGAGATATAACAAAAGAAACTGAAGAAATTCAAAAAATCATTAGATCCTACTACAAAAGCCTATACAACAAAACTGGAGAATCTGGAGGAAATGGACAGTTTCCTAGACAGATATCGGACACCAAAACTAAATCAGGATCAAATAGATAATCTAAACTGTCCCATAACACCTGAAGAAATAAAAAGGGTGATAGAAAGTCTCCCAACCAAAGAAAGCATGAGACCGGATAGCTTCAGTGCAGAATTCTATCAGACCTTCCTAGAAGACCTAATACCAATACTCTTCAAACAATTCCACAAAATAAAAACAGTTGGAACTCTACCCAACTTGTTCTATGAAGCAACAATTACGCTGATACCAAAACCACAGAAAGATGCAACAAAGAAAGAGAACTTCAGGCCAATTTCCCTTATGAATATTGATTCAAAAATACTTAATAAAATTCTTGCCAACCAAATCCAAGAACACATCAAAACGATCATCCAACATGATCAAGTAGGCTTCATCCCAGGAATGCAGGGATGGTTCAATATAAGGAAATCCATCAATGCTATCCACTACATAAACAAACCCAAAGAAAATAAAACATATGATCATCTCATTAGATGCAGAAAAAGCATTTGACAAAATTCAGCATCCTTTCATGCTAAAAGTCTTGGAAAGAACAGGAATTCAAGGCCCAGACCTAAACATAGGTAAAGCAATATACAGCAAACCGGTAGCCAACATCAAACTAAAAGGAGAGAAACTTGAAGCAATCCCACTAAAATCAAGGACTAGACAAGGCTGTCCTCTCCATATCTTTTCAATATAGTACTTGAAGTTCTAGCTAGAGCAATTAGACAACATAAGGAGGTCAAGGGGATACAAATTGGAAAGGAAGAAGTCAAATTATCACTATTTGAGGATGATATGATAGTCTACTTAAGTGACCCGAAAACCTCCACCAGAGAACTCCTACAGCTGATAAACAACTTCAGCAAAGTGGCTGGTTATAAAATCAACTCAAGTAAATCAGTTGCCTTCCTATACTCAAAGGATAAGCAGGCTGAGAAAGAAGTTAGGGAAATGACACCCTTCAAAATAGCCACAAACAATATAAAGTATCTTGGTGTGACTCTAACAAAACAAGTGAAAGATCTATATGACAAGAACTTCAGGTCTCTGAAAAAGGAAATCGAAGAAGACCTCAGAAAATGGAGAAATATGCCATGTCCGTGGATTGGCAGGACTAAAATAGTTAAAATGGCCATCTTGCCAAAAGTGATCTACAGATTCAATGCAATCCCCATCAAAATCCCAACTCAGTTCTTCACAGAGTTAGAAAAAGCAATTCTCAAATTCATCTGGAATAACAAAAAACCCAGGATAGCTAAAACTATTCTCAACAACAAAAGAAATTCTGTGGGAATCAGTATCCCTGACTTCAAGCAATACTACAGAGCAATAGTGTTAAAAACTGAATGGTATTGGCACAGTAACAGACAAGTGGACCAATGGAATAGAATTGAAGATACAGAAATGAATCCACACACCTATGGTCACTTGATCTTCGACAAAGGAGCTGAAAACATCCAGTGAAAAAAAGATAGCCTTTTCAACAAACGGTGCTGGTTCAATTGGAGGTCAGCATGCAGAAGAATGAGAATTGATCCATTCTTATCTCCATGTACTAAACTTCACTCCATGTGGATCAAGGACCTCCATGTAAAACCAGACACACTGAAACTAATAGAAAAGAGACTGGAGAAGACCCTTGAGGACATGGGCATAGGGGAAAAGTTCCTGAACATATCACCAATAGCTTATGCTCTAAGATTACGAATTGACAAATGGGACCTCATAATATTACAAAGTTTCTGTAAGCAAAGGACACTGTTAAAAAGACAAAATGGCAACCATCAAAGTGAGAAAGTATGTTCAACAACCCTACATCTGATAGAGGGCTAATATCCAATATATACAAAGAACTCAAGAAGTTAGACCCCAGGGAAACAAATAACCCTATTAAAAATGGGGTACAGATCTAAACAAAGAATGTTCACCTGAAGAAATTTAGATGGCCGAGAGTTACCTTAAGAAGGGCTCAACATCTTTAGTCATTATGGGAAATGCAAATCAAAACAACCCTGAGATTTTACCTTAAACCAGTCAGAATTGCTAAGGTCAAAAACTCAGGAGACAGTAGGTGTTGGGGAGGATTTGGAGAAAGAGGAACACTCCTCTACTGCTGGTGGGATATAAGATGGTACAACCACTTTGGAAGTCAGTCTGGCGGTTCCTCAGAAAACTGGACATGACACTTCCAGAGGACCCTGCTATATCCCTCCTGGGCATATACCAAAAGGATTCCCCGGCAAGCAATAAAGACACATGCTCCATTATGTTCATAGAAGCCTTATTTATAATAGCCAGAAGCTGGAAAGAACCCAGATGCCCCTCAAAGGCGGAATGGATACAGAAAATGTGGTGTATTTACACAATGGAATACTACTCAGCAATTAGAAACAATGAATTCACAAAATTTTTAGGCAAATGGTTTTATCTTGAAAATATCATTCTAAGTGAGGTAAAATCCAATCACAAAAGAATACACATGGAATGCAATCTCTGATAAGTGGATTTTAATTAGCCCCGAAGCCCGAATACCCAAGGCACAATAGGCATAACAAAAGATTCCCATGAAGAAGTATGGAGAGGGTCCTGATCCTGGAAAGGATTGATCTAGCATTGGAGGGGAATATAAGGACAGAGAAAAAGGAGGGAAATAATTAGAGAATGGATGGAGAGAAGAAGTTTTATGGTACATATGGGGAGGGGGGATCCGGAAAGGGGGAAATCATTTGGAATGTAAACAAAGAAAATAGAAAATAAAAATATTTAAAAAAAAATAAACGAAGTCATGGAGGATATACCAGAGAGAGAGAGAGAGAGAGAGAGAGAGAGAGAGAGAGAGAGAGAGAGAGAGAGAGAGAGAGAGAAGAAATCTCACAGGAGTACCTACATACCTGTTTACACAGAGAGAACCCATTTCCCTGGAGCACAGATACAGCAATACCAGTTAACACCAGAGATGACCAGATGGCTAAAGGCAAATGCAAGAACATTACCAACAGAAAACAAGGTGACAAGTTACCATCTGAACCAAACCCTCCCACAACAGCAAGTCTTGGATACCCCAACACACCAGTAAAGCAATATCTCTATTTAAAATCACATCTTATGATTCTGATAGAGGATTACAAGAAGGACACAAATAACTCCCTTAAAGAAATACAGGAGAACATGAGTCAACATGTAGAAGCCCTTAAAAAGGAAACATAAAAATCTCCTAAAGAAATACAGGAAAACACAAACAAACAAGTGAAGGAACTGAACAAAACCATCCAGGATCTAAAAACAGAAGTAGAAACAACAAAGAGATCACAAAGGGAGACAACTCTAGACATAGAAAACCTTGAGAAGAAATCAAGAATCATAGACACAAACATCAAAAACAGAATAGAAGAGATAGAAGAAAGAATCTCAGGTGATGAAGATACTATAGAAAACTTTGACCCAACAGTCAAAAATGCAAAATACAAAAAGTGTTTAACACAAAGCATACAGGAAATCCAGAATACAATGAGAAGACCAACCTAAGGATTATAGGTATAGAAGAGAGTGAAGGTCTACAACTTAAAGGGCCAGTTAATATCTTCAACAAAATTATAGAAGAAAACATCCCTAAACTACAGAGGGAGATGCCCATGAGCATACAAGAAGCCTATAGAACTCTAAACAGACTAGACCAGAATAGAAATTTCTCCTGTCACATAATAATCAAAACATCAAATGTACTAAACAAAGAAAGAATGTTAAAAGCAGTAAGGGAAAAAGGTCAAGTAACTTATAAAGGCAGACCTATCAGAATTACACCAGATTTCTCACCAGAGATGATGAAAGCTAGAAGATCCTGCACAGATCTCAAACAGACACTAAGAGAACACAAATGCGAGCCCAGACTACTATACCCAGCAAAACTCTCAATCACCATAGATGAAGAAACCAAGATATTCCATGATAAAAACAAATTTGCATAATATCTTTCCACAAATCCAGCCCTACAGAGGATAATAGATGGAAAACGCCAACACAAGGAGGGAAACTACACCCTAGAAAAAGCAAGAAAGTAATCTTCTTTCAACAAACCCAAAAGAAGATAACCACACAAACAAAAAAATAAAATCAAAAATAACAAGAATCAACAAGCACTATTCCTTAATATCTCTTAACATCAAGAGATTTAATTCCCTAATAAAAAGGCATAGACTAATAGACTGAATAAGTAAACAGGACCCATTTTTTTGGCATGCAGGAAATGTACCTCAGTGTCAAAGATAAACACTACCTCAGAGTGAAAGGCTGGAAAACAATTTTCCAAGCAAATGGTCCCAGGAAACAAGCTGGAATAGCCATTCTAATATCAGATAAAATCAGCTTTCAACCAAAAGTCATCAAAAAAGACACTGAAGGACACTTCATACTCATCAAAGGAAAACTCCACCAAGAAGAACTCTCAGTTCTGAACATCTATGCTCCAAATTCAAGGGTACCATCATTCGTAAAAGAAACTTTACTAAAGCTCAAAGTACACATTGCACCTCATACAATAACTGTGTGTGACTACAATACCCAATTCCTCATCAAAGGACAGATCAGGGAAGCACAAACTAAACAGAGACACAGTGAAACTAACAGAAAATTTGGACATAATGGATTTAATAGATATCTATAGAACAATTCATCCTAAATCAAAAGAATATACCTTCTTCTCAGTACCTCATGGTACCTTCTCCAAAATTGACCATATACTGGGTCACAAAACATACCTGAACAGATGTAAGAAGATCAAACTAATTTCATGCCTCCTATCAAATCACTATGGAATAAGGGTGGTCTTCAATAGCAACAAAAATGATAGAAAGCCTACATACACATGGAAGCTGAACAATGTTCTAGTTAATGATAACCTGGTGAAGGAAGAAATAAGGAAAGAAATCAAAGACTTTTTAGAATATAATGAAAATGAAAGCACAACATACCCAAATTTATGGGACACAATGAAAACACTGCTGAGAGGAAAACTCATAGCTCTAAGTGCCTCAAAAAAGAAGCTGGAGAGAGCATACATTAGCAGCTTAACAGCACACTTGAAAGCTCTAGAACACAAAAAAGCTAATACACTAAGAACTAAACAAAGAATCAACAAAACCACCAGCTGGTTCTTTGAGAAAATCAACAAAATATATAAACCTCTAGCCAGACAAACCAAAGGGCACACAGACAGTATTCAAATTAACAAACTCAGAAATTAAAAAGGGAAATATAACAACAAAAACTGAGCAAATTCAAAAATTCCTCAGATCCTACTACAAAAGCCTGTAATCAACACAACTGGAAAATCTGGATGAAATGGACAATTTTCTGTACAGATACTAAATACCAAAGTTAAATCAGAACCAGAGAGGTCATCTGAACAGTCCCATAACCCCTTAAAAAAATCAAGCAGTTATTGACAGTATCCCAACCAAAAAAATGTACATGATCATCAGATGGTTTTAGTGCAGAATTCTATCAGACCTACAAAGAAGACCTAACACCAATACTCTTAAAAGTATTCTACAAAGTAGAAACAGAAGGAACACTACCCAACTCATTTTAGGAAACCACAATTGTGCTGATACCAAAACCACACAAAGATCTAACAAAGAAAGAGAACTTCAGACCAATTTCCCTTATGAATATTGATGCAAAAATACTCAATAAAATGCTTGCCAAATGAATCCAAGAACACATCAAAAAGATCATTCACCATGAACATGTAGGCTTCTTCCCAGGGATGCAGGGATGGTTCAATATATGGAAATCCATCAATGTAATCCACTACATAAACTCAAAGAAATAGAAACACATTGTCATTTCATTAGATGCTGAAAAAAATTGACAAAATTCAGCATTATTTCATGTTAGTCTTGAAAAGATGAGGAATTTAACGTTTACACCTAAACATAGTAAAAGCAATATACAGCAAACCAGTAGCCAATATCAAACTAAATGGAGAGAAACTTGAAACAATCCCACTAAAATCAGGGACTAGACAAGGCTGCCCTCTTACTCCATACTTACTCAATAGAGTACTTGAAGTTCTAGCTAGAGCAATTATAGAACAAAAGGAGATCAAAGGGATACAAATTGTAAAGGAAGAAGTCAAACTATCACTATTTGCAGATGATATGATAGTATGCTTATGTGACCCAAAACACTCCACCAGAGAACTCCTACAGCTTATAAAGAACTTCAGCAATGTAGCGGGCTATAAAATTAATGCAACTAAATCAGCAGCATTCCTATACTCAAAGGATAAATAGGAAAAAAAATTAGGGAACCGACACCCTTCACAATAGTCATAAACATGATAAAGTATCTTGGTGTGACTCTAACTAAGCAAGTCAATGATCTGTATGACAAGAAATTCAAATCTCTAAAGAAAGAAATAGAATAAGACTTCAGAAGATGGAAAAAGCTTTCATGCTAGTGGATTGGCAGAATTAATGTAGCAAAAATGGCCATCTTTCGAAAAGCAATATACAGATTTAATGCAATCCCCATCAAAATCCCAATTCAATTCTTCATAGAGTTAGAAAGAGCAATTCTCAAATTATCCTGGATTAATAAAAAACCCAGGATACCTAAAACTATTCTCAACACTAAAAGAACTTGTGCGAGAATCATTATCCCCAACTTCAAGCAATACTTGTAGCAATGGAGCAATAGTGTTAAAAAACAAACAAACAAACAAACAAACAAAAAACCCTGCATGATATTGGTACAGTGACAGGCAGGTAGATCAATGGAAAAGAATTGAAGACCCAGAAATGAACCCACATAACTATGGTCATTTGATATTTGATAAAGGATCTAAAACCATCCAGTGGAAAAAATATATACCATTTTCAACAAATGGTGCTGGTTCAAGTGGCAGCTAGCATGCAGAAGAGTGCAAGTCGATCCATTCTTACCACCTAGTACTAAGCTCAAGTCCAAGTGGATCAAGGACCTCCACATAAAACCAGATACACTGAAACTAATAGAGTAGAAACTGGGGAAGACCCTTGAGCACATGAGCACGGGGAAAAAAATTCCTGAACAGAACACCAATAGCTTATGGTCTAAGATCAAGAATTGGCAAATGGGACCTCATAAATTTGCAAAGTTTCTGTAAGGCAAAGGACATTGTCAAAAGGACAATAAGTCAACCAACTAATTGGGACAAGATCTTTACCAACCTATAAAGGGCTAATAACCAATATATACAAAGAACTCAAGAAGTTAGACTCTAGAGAACCAAATAACCCAATTAAAAATGGGGTACAGAGCTAAATAAAGAATTTTCACCTGAGGAATGTCGAATGGTTGAGAAGCACCTAAAGAAGTGTTCAACATCCTTAGTTATCAGGGAAATGCAGAACAAAACAAGCCTGAGATTTCACCTCACACCAGTCAGAATGGCTAAGATCAAAACCTTAGGAGACAGCAGGTGCTGGGGAGGATGTTGAGAAATAGAAACACTCCTCCACTGCTGGTGGGATTGCAAGCTGTTACAACCACTCTGGAAGTCAGCTTGACACTTCCTCAGAAAATTGGGCATAATACTACTGGAAGACCCTGCTATATCTCTCCTGGGCATATACCCAGAGTATTCTTCAGCATATAGTAAGGATACATGCTTCACTATATTCATAGCTACACTATTTGTAATAGTCAGAAGCTGGAAAGAATCCAAATGTCCCTCAATGGAAGAATGGATACAAGAAAATGTTTCATATTTTCACAATGGAATACTATTCAGCTATTAAAAACAATGAATTCATGAAATTAGGTAAATGGGTGGAACTGGAAAATATAATCCTGAGTGAGATAACACTCACTCAGGATACACATGGTATGCACTCACTGATAAGTGGATATTAGCCCAGAATCTTTGAATACCCAAGACACAATTCACATATCAAATGAGGCTCAAGAAGAAGGAAGAACAATGTATGTATACTCTGGTGCTTCTTAGAAGGGGGAATAAAATACCCACAGAAGAAGATACAGAGACAAAGTGTGGAGCACAGTCTGAGAGAAAGGCTGTCCAGATATTGCCCAATTTAGGGATCCATCCATATACAGCTACAAAACCCAGACTCAATTGTGGATACCCACAAATGCTTGCTGACTGGAGTTGGATATAGCTGTCACCTGAGGCCCTGCTAGTGCATGACAAATACAGAGGGGACCACTCTCAGCCAGCCATTGAACTGAGTACCATGTCCCCAAAGGAGGAGCTAGAGAAAGGACCCAAGGAGCTGAAGCTGTTTGCAGTGCCATAGGAGGAACAACATATGAGTCACCCAGTACTCCCAGAGTTCCCAGGCACAAAACCATCAACCAAAGAGTAAATATGGCAATACCCATGGCTCCAGAAGCATAGGTAGCAGAGGATGCCCAAAAATATGTTGGACATCAAAGGTAGGAGAGGCCCCTGATCTGGGGAAGATTCAATGCTGCAGTGTAGGGGAATACCAGGACAGGCAAGTGGTGGAGGGTAGACTGAGGAAGAGGGGAAGGGGATATAGGTTATGAGACTTTCGGGGAGAGAACCAGGAAAGCAGACAACATTTGAAATGTAAATAAAGAATATATTAAATAAAAAAAAGAAACATAAAAAAATAACATGTTAAAAAAACAGAAATCTGAAGAAGATGAAGTGGTGAAAGAGGAAGCAAAGAGGAAGAGGAGGAAGAAGAGGAGGACAAAAGAAGAAAAAAAGGTAAAAAGAAAAACTATTTTATTTGATAAAATCACATCCACAGAAGCTACAATAGAGAGAAAACACAAAAGAAAAAATCTGAATAGAAAAATGTAAGGTTTAAGCAGAATGGCCCAAGTCCTATCCATTATATTCCATCCCAGTGAGGAAGGTCATAGTTCAGAGTTGTATCACTTTGAACTCAGGTTTGATTTTGCATTTGGGTTTTCACTAAACTCACCTTAGAAAGCAATTTGATATTTTCAACTTATGAAGAAATGAATTGTTAATGTAAAAAGCTGATGTGGGTGTTGCTGAAACAGTATGTTAAAGAGTAGGGTAGTTCCTAGCACTAGTCAGGTGGTCAGTTGCCATATGCTTCAGGCAAGATGTATGAATATGTTTCTAGAGTGGAACGTTTATTAAGAAATAATTAAAATTTATGAAAGATGCATATGAGACATAAGCAGAAGAAAATACATTTATATACATAATGTCTACATATACCTATCTTAAACTGTGTACAGGGAGATGAATTTCCAGTTTTATCTACAAAATAGTGATCTATAAGGAAACTATGAGACCATAGAAGTAGTAAAACATGGGAAATCAGGAGACTTGAGGGAGTCCTAATTTATCCTTGAACCTCAGTTTCCTCTGTAAAATGACTAAGTTATTGCTGTCATCAGCAAGAGTTAAATATTTTAGATAACTGGGGCTGGAGAAATGGTTTCAAAATTATGAGTTCTCAATGCTTTCTGAAGGATAAACACATCCAATGGTTAACAAGTCTTCATAACTCCAGCTCCAGAGAAAGTTTTCTGACCACCATAGAAGTCCACACACTCATGAGCTTACATACACACACACACACACACACACACACACACACTCACATAAAAATTATAAAGAACTTTTCAGGGCTGGAGAGATAGCTCAGTGGTGAAGAGCACTGACTGTTCTTCTGAAGGTCCTGAGTTCAAATCCTAGCATCCACATGGTGGCTCACAACCATCTGTAATGAGACCTAATGCTATCTTCTGGAGTGTCTGAAGACAGCTACAGTGTACTTACATATAATAATAAATAAATCTTAAAAAATGACACTGAAAAATTAAAAAAAACTTTTCAAATTTATTTTGAAATAAATTTTTAAAGATTTATTTATTTAATGTATATGAGTACACTGTCACTGTCTTCAGACACACCAGAAATGGCCATCAGAGCCTATTATAGATGGTTGTAAGCCACTATGTGGTTGCTGGAAATTGAACTCAGAACTTCTGGAAGAGCAGTCAGTGCTCTTATCCACTGAGTCATCTCTCTAGCCCCAAATAATCTTTAAAAAGAAGTTTCAAATGCTAATTAACAATTAGTTAATTCTACTAA
Source organism: Apodemus sylvaticus (assembly GCF_947179515.1). Classification (NCBI taxonomy): domain Eukaryota; kingdom Metazoa; phylum Chordata; class Mammalia; order Rodentia; family Muridae; genus Apodemus; species Apodemus sylvaticus. Next base: position 102,510,999 of record NC_067479.1, read on the forward strand.
CTTAAGCAACACATGTGTCATTTGATCAATCCATCAATGAATATCTAGATCAGGTATTCAGAAAATTTATTTCTGAGTTATGTCTGTTAATGCAGAGAAGGAAAGAGTTATCAGGATAAAGTTCTGTAATTTCAACATGCTTTGAAAATAAATACCTACAAATACCGACTGTCATGATACATAATCATGTATTGTAGGACAGGTGCATATATGAGAATGATCTAATAAAATTATATGGCAGCAGTAAACTTTCTATTGTCTATTGTCATAGCCATTGCAGCATGGCATCATAATGAATTCTCCTGTTTGTAGTGATCCTGTTACAAAGAAAACAATTGCATTACCTGTTATAAAATTGTGCAGCACACACATAATTGTGAACAGTGATTAATAGCTAATAAAACCAATAAACTTACTACATTATGTGTATAATTCCCTAGGCTATAAACATGCCCTGTGTGTTGCTGTGAAGTAGGCTGTACTCTGCAGCTTATCCATATATTAAGCTGTACCATATGGCCTAGTTGTACAGCTATGTAATATATTTCCACTTTTGAGGTATTTCTCAAAACACATCTCGATTATTGTGAAATGTTAGATTTATTGTGATATAATTATTAAAAGTTTAGGCAAAATTGTTTTTGGTGTAATAAGAAACAACAAATGTGACACAGTAGTAAAATAAAATTAGTCAATCAACAGAATTTTCAACAAGGCTTTGTATTGAAAAAAGAAAAGTGACAATATGCATACTATTGTAAATTTTAATTTTAAAAGGGCACAAATTATCACTGTGTAGAAATTCAGAGACTCTTCTTGCTGTGAGGTTATTCAGAAAACAACAAGCTTGGAATAGTGAGACTGACCAGAGCCATTTGTAGAAATTGGGTGAGTGTTAAGTATTGCAGCTTCCCTTATAACTAGTAACAGATCAGGAACTTTGAATAGTCTGTGGGAACACAGAGTTCTCAGCATATGAATGTGAACATTTGCCTTCAGCATCATTGCCTACTCTGCATCCACAATCCTGTAGTGACAGCCATTTACCCTCCACAGTCCCAGTACTAGTGTCGTCCTTATATAGATCACAACGTCTTTGTAGTCATTTGTTATAACTACAGCCATAAGTTTGAAAACTAAATTAAAACAAAATAAAACAAAAGAGTACAAGTTAGCAAAAACTACAGCCCATACTCTTTCATCCACAAGTTCTCTAACTTCAGAAGTAACTTAGTCTCATCTAAGAATCAAAGCCTATTTTGGCATTTTGATGTTTATTTGGAGATTTGTGAAAACATCAGATCTAACCTTGGGTGTAGTATCTTCTAGAGATTGGCAAATTTATGCTCTTACCTTGTTTGGAAGGAAGGAAAATAGGAAAAGCTCATGATTCATACGTCAAGTTCATCAACACTCTCATTGTGGACAGATAAGAAAATGTGACTGAAGTAGAAACTTGTTGAAAATTGCTCCCCCTATTCTTTAGGAAAAGAACACCCTCATTTTGAAATTATGCATCTTATCTCCAGTACCCATGGAGCTCCAGAATCAGAAACTGAAAGAGCATCCACACTGGTGTTGTGATGTTATTCTTCAGGGAATATTTCAAGGTCTCTCATGGCACTCAGATAGATGAGTGATTTCTAGATTTGGAGATATTAAATTTCTTGTTTCCTTAACAGAGTAAAAGCTCATTAGAAACATAGTTTTGAAACTCAGAGGATGAGACAAAATATGGAAAATCCAATTTTAAATAGCTTCTTAGTATGATGACCTTTAACAAAACTGCCTCCTGATTATGTGCAGGGCAGAGGTTGAGCGTACTCCGAATTTCATTCTCAGTAGTATGTGAGCATCATGGCCATCAATTGTCTCTTAAGAAAGGTAAACAAGGCAAATTCTGAAGATGTTCTTCAGGATCAGCTGTTGCAGGGCATCAAGAAAGCAAACTAACAGTGAACTGGGTACTTAGTTGAACCTGCAAAGCAACTGGGCAACTGCTCTGAGTCAACTGACTGAGCAGGGAAAAATCCTCAACTCATAATACATGAGTTGAATATTTATTTCTCTTTCATATAAAATGACAATTACAACAAAAGTATAAGTGGGAGAGTAGTCTCAAGTAAAATTTGTTAACTTACAGATGAACCCTTTAAGATGGATGTACTGTTGGAAGAGATGAAATAGTTTGTCAAAAGTCCTACAGGGTTATTTAGTGAATATCAGAGGTGGATGTTGAATTTCCATAGTCTGGATTTAGAGTGAGTAGCTGCACTCCCCTTCTCCTATAAGATGTGATTTTGAAACAATAAGCCAGGCTTATTATGACTGTCCCAGAAGTCTATTATGTGGACATTCTCAGAATTATGTTATTGACTAACATTACCTCTTACAGAACAATATGCTATAGTTTCTGTGAGCGAAGAATATAATGAAATAAAAGTCAGGACTTACAGATCTCTTTGGTTCCTTGGAAGGTAGACTAAAGAGACAGAGACCCCTTTAGTACCATGAGCACAGTGACTTTGTAAGCTATGCACATTTCTGCTAATAGAGATGGCATCAGAAATAAGAAGACAAGTCCCTTAAAAGCATAAGAGCTGGCAGTTTCAATAGTGCACCTGACAGAAGGAAAGAGAGATAGACACTTGGGTGTGGCATTGTGAAGACAGAGTGTTCTGGAACCACATGCTAACAGTACTTCTGTAGAGGAAATTGCTGGTGTGAATATGATTGTTTAGTAGCAACAGTTCTCCCACAGTAGACGGACTCTCAATACTATAAGATCAGGTGTTTAATTTGCAGGAGAAAATCCTGAGTGCCAATCTGCAAATCATTAGCAAAGACTGGAAATAGGGGAAAGAGGGAAGAAAGGAGAGAAGGGGGGACTTTTAAAAACAAGAAAAAGAAAAGAAGAGGCAGACAAAAGAGGAAGGGGGCAAAAAGCTTCTCAAGTGACATTCTAGAAAGCAACATTCCCTTTAGTACAACCTCTTAAACCAAGAGACAGTCCATATCACAGACAGGTAAGATCTGCCCAGCTACAGTTTCCCACCCACTCCCTCCCAGTTCAGATCCCTTGCATTCTCTGTCGCCTGTGCTTGACTGACACAAGTGCACATACAGATGTGGCACTCTTATGAAGCAGACACTAATGGTACTTAATGGCATAAAACAAAAGATAAGTTTTGTTGCTGCTACTAAATTGCTATTTAAATAAAGCAAAAATTTGCTTGGAATGCAAATATCCAAGGTTACATTTTTTTTGACTGAAGTCATGGATTGTTGTGGTATGTCGTACATTTTATATTCCTTTCAGCAAAACCTAAGCCAAAGAGGGAATTTCTCCTTAGTGAAGACATGCCTGACCATCAGTCCTTAAACAATAGTGGGATGAAGCACAGAGGCATTAAGAAACATTGCTGCAGTTGAGGATTTCTTTAAGGCTGATCTATTTGAGGCAGTAGAAGTTTACACACCTACTGTTTTATTTACTGTACTCTTCCATAAGGTCCTGAGACCTGGGGATAGAGACATTGGTGTACAAAATGCAAAACCTTGGGATAGACGGGTGAACATGGATAATTGCTACTCCAAGAAAGACCTATCATCTTACCTTCCTTGAGTTTTTTCACAGGTGAGAAAACTGGGATATACAAAGGCAAAGTACCCAGGAGATGAAAGATTTACATGGCTAATAGCAGCTTCCTCTGGTAGTTTTATGATGGTATATTTGTATGTTGATGTTTGCCAACAAGACTGACAACTTGAATTCTACACTTAAAACACAAGTGGCGGAGGAAGAGAACCAGTTCCCCCATAATGTCCTCATTCTTCCACGTGTCTACCACAGCATGTACTTCTACTCCCCCCCCCCCTATAACCCTCACTATGTACGATGTAAAACAGATGAAATAAAACAGGATATTTGGGGACAGAATGTTTTATAAGGAAGTGGCCCAATGAGAATGTGTTCCATCCTTCAGGGAAACTCAAAAAAAACAGGAGATGATTTTTTCTGTTAGTTTATTTATTTACTTTATACGCTGATCCTTGCCTTCCCACCTTTAGGTCCCCTTTCACACCATTCACCATCCCCCATTTTTCTTCTCTTTTCCTCTGAGAGGGTGGAGGTACCCCCTGGTTATTTCTCCACCCTGTCACATCAAGTCTCTGCAGGGCTAGACATATCTTCCCCCACTTTTAAAAGTCACTCTCAAACAAACCAAGATTCAAAGAAGGATAGTTAGAAAAAGCAGCCCAGTTAAGGGAATGGGATCCCCAGGCCGACCACATATTCATGGACAGCCTGCTTCAGTTCCTGGGGGGTGGGGGAGGCTTTCATGAAGACCAAGCTACACATCTGCTACACATGTACAATGGGCACAGGTCTAGCCTATATATGCTTTTTGGTTGGTTTGTCAGTTTCTAAAAGTCCCACAATGTCCAGGTTAGTTCACTCTGTTAGTCTCCCTATAGAGTTCCTATCACCTCTAGGGCCCCACAACTCTTTCACAAGACTTCTGGAGCTTTGTTCAATGTCTGGCTGTAGAACTTTGCATCTGGTTCAGTCAACTACTGGGTGGAGCCTCTCAGAGGAGAATTAGGCTCCTGTCTGCAAGCATAGCAGAGTATTATTAGTAGTGTCAGGGATTTGTTCATGCTTATAAGATAGGTCTCAAGTTGGGCCAGTTATTGGATGGCCTTTCCCTCAGGCTCTGCTCCATTTTTGCCCCTGCATTTCCTATAGACAGGACAAATTTTGGGTCAAAAGTTTTGTGAGTAGATTAGTGTGACAGGAGGTAAATTTAAAACAACCTTTTGGAAGTTCCTAAAAATGACTAGATTCACAAAGCTCCTCCTTCCTACAATATATAAATAGTAAAGAAAGCTAAGAGTCACTCTCAAACAAGCCAAGATTCGAAGAAGACTCAGACTAACCAAGTAGTCTTAAAAGAGCAGAAGGCTATTATGAATAAGGCTGCTATGAACATAGTGGAGCATGTGTCCTTAATGCATGCCAGGGAAACCTCTGGGTATATGTCCAGGAGTGGCATAACAGGGTCTTCCGGGAGTGTCATACCCTCATACCCAGTTTTCTGAGAAACTGCCAGATTGATTCCCAGAGTGGTTGTAACAGCTTGCAACCCCACCAGCAGTGGAGTGTTCCTCTTTCTCCATATCCTCGCCAATACCTGCTGTCTCCTGAGTTTTTAATCTTAGTCATTCTGACTGGTGTGAGATGAAATCTCAGGGTTGTTTTGATTTGCATTTCCCTAATGATTAATGATGCTGAACATTTGTTAAGGTGCTTCTCAGTCATCCGAAGTTCTTCAGGTGAAAATTATTTGTTTAGCTCTGTACCCCATTTTTAATAGGGTTATTTGGCTCTCTGGAGTCTACCTTCTTGAGTTCTTTGTATATATTGAATATTAGCTCTGTGTCAGATGTAGGGTTGGTGAAGATCTTTTCCCAATTTGTTGGTTGATATTTTGTCCTTTTGACAGTATCCTTTGCCTTACAAAAACTTTGTAATTTTATGAGGTCCCATTTATCAATTCTTGATTTTAGAGCATAAGCTATTGGTGTTCTGTTCAGGAACTTTTCTCCTGTGCCCATGTCATCAAGCTGGAAAGAACCCAGATGTCCCTCAATGGAGGAATGGATACAGAAAATGTGGTATATTTACACAATGGAATACTACTCAGCAATTAAAAGCAATGAATTCCTGAAAATTTTAGGCAAATGGTTGGAACTGGAAAATATCATCCTAAGTGAGGTAACCCAATCACAAAAGAATACACATGGAATGTAGTCACTGATAAGTGGATATTAATTAGCTAAGAAGCTCTGAATACTCAAGACACAATTAACAAAACAAATGATTCCCAAGAAGAAGGAAGGAGAGGTCCCTGGTCCTGGAAAGGCTTGGTCTATCATGTAGGGGCTTACCAGGACAGAGAAATGGGGGGGTGGTGATTGGGGAATGGGGGAGGGAAGAGAGCTTATGGGACTTATGGGGAGGGGGGAACCAGGAAAGGGGAATGCATTTGGAATGTAAACAAAGAATATAGAAAATAAAATTAAAATAAAGTGAAATAAATCTGAAAAGAAAAAAAAGGAGAAGGCAGTCAAGTTACGGATAAGAGTCTCAGACCAACCAAGTCACAAGAAAAGGTTACCTTCCAATCTGTTGAGCTGCCTGCAGGCTGTCCCCTGTGCTCCAGGTTTCTAAGTCATGTAAGTTGTCATCCATGCTGGGGTGGGATTTAGTGACATAGCTGTCTTTGAGCCATTGCTACTTCTGTTAGTAGTCTCTCACCCATTTTGCTGTAAGAAACACCAATAAAACTCATTGTGCTTGATGTTGGGGTACTATCCATATATTGGTCATTAGTTCCCTATCTTAGATGAGTAGATATTTGTGAACTGTTGATTTGTTTATCACCACTGAGTTCTCACTGGGTGTCTGTAATGGACTAAGAGCTTCAGATTTATGAACTGAAGACACACCATGGTGATATGTTTAATTTGCCTTACTAGCTCAATGGTTGGGCAAGAACCTAGGACACTCCCTTCCAGTATTTGGTATTCCTAGGTTAACATTTTCTAAATCTGTATTTTATCTTTGTTGCCCTGCTTCCTTCCAGGAAGCCTTCCCATGGGGCTGCTTCCCCTTTGTACCTACCTTTCAGACATCTTACCCTCCTCTCCTTCACTGTGTGGTCAGTCCTATGCCCCTCTCATGTGGCCTTCCCCCTTCTCTCCCCTGTGTCCTAAAAGTCCCTCTTTTATCACATTGGCCAGCCACTGGTTAATGGTTCTTTATGGGTCAATCATAAACC